>NC_133324.1:391449887-391759563 GCF_042186555.1 Aquarana catesbeiana
CAATGCAGCTGTGCTGGGCTCCACCCATACAGCCACGTTATTTATTCACAGAAATCTGTGAATGAATAAACTACTAGTCCCATCTGCCACCACAGCTGACAGACTTGTAGTTTCAATGGACTGTTCAGCACACCTGTAATTCATTCACTGTTCTGACAGCTCTGAAACTGACAGCCTGTATGGAGATATGGTTTTAGAGCTGTAGGAAGAATCTGCAGAAGCTGATATTGCACCCATGAACCATTGAAATGCTCTGCAGGTGCCTCAGAAAAAAATAAATAAATGCACATTTTTTAATCTGCAAAAACATGTGCATTTATTATTTTCTTAAAGGTGAGCTTATCCTTTAAACATGTTTAGTAATGGTAATCTACTAACAGATAAAAAAGTGGCAACCACCCCAACCTATAACTAGCCTTTGCAGTAAGGTGCACATGGAAGGGCAATGCATATCCTGTTTCCCCGAAAATAAGACCTAGCGTGATTGTTGGTGATGGCTGCAATAAAAGCCCTACCCCCCAGAAAAGCCCTAGTTAAAGTACTTGTAGGTCTTATTTTCAGGGTAGGGCTTATTTTCAGGGAAACACGGTAGGGATTATTTGGAGGGTAGGGCTTATATTGCAGCCATCACTGACAATCACGCTAGGTCTTATTTTCGGGGAAACAGGGTATCACAAACAATCAAATGATTTCCCAGCACATTTACCAGCCAGTCTGCAAAACAACCAAATTGACCCTGTGTAACAACTTACGTTATAAACAGAGTGTTTTGTTTGCACACATTTGCAAATATTTGCGTAACCTGCGGTGCCCATGTCAAGACTCCTCTGTAAAAAGCAGTCCTTATTTTTCTTTTGCTTCCAATTATTTTCATGGTGGCCATTTTTACTAAGGGCAGGTGAATCCATATTCCTCAACATGTTCATATAACTGCCTAGAACTTTAGGTCTGCCTACTGAAACAAGTGACAAGTACTTTTCGGGAAGCAGCTGTAAGGCCAGGGTGACATCACCAGTATCTTAAAGAAACCAGGAAGTGGAATTTCAGTAATTACAAGTAAAATAAAAAAAATGTATTTAAATAATGAATGTAAGGTGACTTCATATCAGCTAGCAGAGATATATGCTGCTGTAATTTTTAGTGAAAGGGAGAAAAGGTTTGCATTAAAGTGGAGTTCCACCCAAAAAATGCTTTAAGTGATGTTGACCTGATTTGGCATGTTATTTTTTGGGGGGGGGGAGCAGGTACCCTCTTTTTAGGGGCACCCAGCTCCCACTTCCTCTCGGGGCTCCGTGGTGCTGGAAGGAAAAAAATGAATAAAAACCATGTGGATAGATATGTGTGATATAAATAAATTGTGCTTAAAAATATATATATACCAATATAGTTAGTGCTATGATAAAATCAGTAAATTAAAGCTGCTATCAATATAGGGTGATCAGATATCCAAACAAATAGTACTAAGTATAAAATTGATGCGCTTTAAATAAATAGTGCACAATATGCTGCTGCGACTAAGCTTAAATCCAGGAATAAAAAATGCATACATGTGAATAAAATAGATAAATAATTATGGTGCTAATACATGTGTTAAAATTGCCAAAATAAATCTTCAAATTGGTGATGTGACGGTGAATATAAATAAAATAATAATGACACTCTGAGTACAATGTCCAGGCAGAGATAAATAGTGGGGGAAAGTAAAAATAATTAAACAGTTCCTTCCCTTAATCCAGATTGATTGACTCACTGGGTTAGATCGTTTGTATCAGGATATTTCGTTTTTCTTGCATCCCACTTTAGCCATAATACTGCTGGTGATTCGGCTCTCAGGATAAAGGTTTTATGCAAAGCAAGCAAAGAAAAAAATAGATCATTGTGCAGTGAACTTACTAGATAGTACATAAGCAAAACAGGGACAAGAGATACACTCACAAACTCCCGGTCTATCATGATCCTTGAAATAGTCACGTGTCAGTGATGCAATGCGTGGAAGGAGCTTAGGACGTTCAGTGCTGCAATACACCTGAAGGTTAACAGCAGCTGTTTCTCTATGGGAAACCTCCTCCACAGTGGCTGACTGCAATCTGCATATTTGAATGCTTCTAATAGACCGGGAGTTTGTGAGTGTATCTCTTGTCCCTGTTTTGCTTATGTACTATCTAGTAAGTTCACAGCACAATGATCTATTTTTTCTTTGCTTGCTTTGCATAAAACCTTTATCCTGAGAGCCGAATCACCAGCAGTATTATGGCTAAAGTGGGATGCAAGAAAAACTAAATATCCTGATACAAACGATCTAACCCAGTGAGTCAATCAATCTGGATTAAGGGAAGGAACTGTTTAATTATTTTTACTTTCCCCCACTATTTATCTCTCCCTGGACATTGTACTTAGAGCGTCATTATTATTTTATTTATATTCACCGTCACATCACCAATTTGAAGATTTATTTTGGCAATTTTAACACACGTATTAGCACCATAATTATTTATCTATTTTATTCACATGTATGCATTTTTTATTCCTGGATTTAAGCTTAGTCGCAGCAGCATATTGTGCACTATTTATTTAAAGCACATCAATTTTATACTTGGTGCTGGAAGGAAGTTCTCCTCTCGCCCCTCTCTCCCTGCAATCTTCTGGGACACATCACAGGTCCCAGAAGATTGCCCAGCCATTTACAGCACGCAGCACAGCCCACCCGGTTGTGAAGCCACAGCCGGGTGCCCACAGTAAGAATGCCGGTGCCGTGGAGAGGAGGGGGAGAGGAGCGGAGCTTCATACACCTGCATTGTTGGACCGTGGGACAGGTAAGTGTCTGATTATTAAAAGTCAGCAGCTACACTTTTTGTAGCTGCTGGCTTTTAATTTATTTTTTTCGGTGGAACTCCACTTTAAAGTTAGTCTGGTGAACACAGACTAGTGCCTGAAGCAAAGGATTATGTCCCAATAAAAGCAGGGGATGTCAAACTGTATGTATTATATGACTCAGATCTCTAAGAAGATCTGCTGAGGAGAAGAGCCGTACATATATGCCAGATTGAAGTTGATCTTTATTCACTCTGTGAACATCATTAAACAGATCAAGAAAAGTGATTGTAAGGGAAAAGTTGTTCTAATGCAACTTACACATCCTTCAGTAAAAAGTTGCAGTTCTCCATTAACTCTAGCAAGGGGAGGCATAATACATCCCTAACTCGATGGTCCCACAGGCTCCCTCCATGCTGGATAACTGGTCCCTTGATCCCAATTCTCTTGGATGGTCATACTACTACCACCCAGCTTACATTATCATGTAAAATGCAGGATCAGCCATCCTGCATTGAATATGATCATGCTGATGGCCCATCCACACCCATGAGAGAAGATGACTAAAACACCATCTACCATGGGACTAAGTTACCACTACCAGGTAAGTATTGCCTCTAATTGAACCCCCTAAAAAAACTGATTTTTATGTGTATGTGGAGGTGAGGAGGCTAAAAATCTTAAATACAGGCTTAACCAATGTACCAAACGCACATGTATACTTGAACATTCCTATATGATAACTCTCCCTCATTCCCCAATAATATATATATATAATAAAATGTGCTATTTTACAATTAGTGCTATTGTGAACAAAGAATTAAGAATAATCTGGTTTTGGGACCTAGGGGGGCGTGACCGGATGCAGGAGTGAGTGGAGGCGCGTGTGAACTTTTCCCAGCCCGATGCCTCCGTGTCTGCCTGATTCAGCCCGGTGATCGAGACCTGTCTGCGTGAGCTCTCTCCCCCTGCAGCATTTGGCGTTTGATTGGCTGCCTGGCTCTCCTGTCTGCCTGTCTGAGTTGGAGTGCGACGCTGGAGTAGCAGCGCAGCCGCTTGGGAGAGGACGTGATCCAAGCCCTTGGGGCGGGGAGGAGAGGGTCGGGCTCTCTGCTCGAGCGGTTACCCGGGCAACGGCCTCGGCACCAGCAGGAGGAGGCGGCTGAGACGGCATGCGGGAATAGCAAAAGGAGCCACTGTTAGGAGCGCCAATGTGCTGCCCAGTCGGCTGGCAGCACTAAGGTACTAATTACTGTTCCATCCAAAAGTGGACTATCTCTCCCCTCTTCCCGAAGGTCGGGCTACCGCCGCGGACGGGGGGGGGGGTGAAGGCTCAGGTAGCCTGATACATGGACACTCAGCGATCTTGTCCTTATTTGGAGAAAATATACCTTCTGTCAGCTGGCGGAGGGCTGCACTAATAAGATAGACTCTAATCCATTGCCATAATATAAAACCCTAACAGTGTTGTAATATCTGCTAACTTCAGGTTGGTCAACTATCCTAGCAGTAGCCAGAAGGACATTGCTGGGTCTGAGACGACACTGAGGAAAGAGAGAGGAGGAGGGGGGGAGGGGAGGAGAGGAGGGGGAAAGAAGAGGAGGAAAAGAGAGCATAGAAAAAAGCTGTAGAGTATTAACTCCACGCATTGTTAAACCCTCTTATATATCCCTCTGGCTCATACAATAAGTCATGACTAGGAAAAAGGGAGAAGAGCTGCAACAACAGGAGAACACTAGTTCCCAAATGACCCGCACTTCAAAAGAGAAGGGGAATCAGGCAGCAGCTGCAGCAGCGGCTAAACTAGAAAAATTTGCGCACCCCTCTACCTCATCTCCATCTAAAAGCACTCAGCAGCAGCAGGATAGACCACAAGCAGGAAGCTCAGGGGACAGAAAGAGCCTAGGAAAAGGTCCAGCGGTAACGCACACAATAAAAACAGCGAGCAGTAAAAACTCTGCGGGCGAGCCCGCAGGATTAGCGACTAATAATCCTACTGCGCATAACGTACCAGTAGAAGCTGAACCCACACTGAAAGATGTCCTATGCGCTGTCAATTCCTGTAAGGCCGCCCTAAGCGACCTGTGCGACCAGCTGACAGGGCTAAAGGAAGAGTTAATTATAGTAAGTCAAGAACTGCAAAGGACTATTGCCAGAACAACAACACTGGAGGAGAGAGTGAGTCAGGTCGAGGACGATCTAACCCCACTAAAGCGAGAGCTCAAGGTATTAAAAACGCAGATGGGTCTACACAAAGCTAAAATGGAGGAAATGGAAAACAGGTCCCGCAGAAACAACGTAAGGGTGGTAGGCCTACCGGAGCGGTGTGAGGGTCCCCACCCCGAGGAGTTCATGGAGAAGTGGCTCAGGGGAATATTCGGGACGGAAACCTTCTCCCACCTTTTTGCCATTGAAAGAGCCCATAGAGTGCCAACTAGGGCCCCACCACCAGGGGGATATCCCAGACCAATAATTATGAAGCTCTTTAGCTACAGAGATAAGGTAACCTTGATGCGAAGGGCCAGAGAGCTGGGAGATATTTTGTACAACGGAGCCAAGATTTTATTTTTCCCCGACTACTCCCCAGACCTCCAGAAACGAAGGGCTGAATTCAGGGACATTAAGCGCAACCTGCGGAATTACAAAATAGAATATGCCCTGCTGTATCCTGCACGGCTACGTATCACTACCCTAGGGACTACCCACTTTTTTGATACAACAACAGGAGCAACAAAATGGCTGGAAGATAATAAAATGGACCTGCAGAACTAGGGGTTGAATAAGGCTAGTCAAACTTGGAAAGGAAAGGAGGAAAATGTATTTTTTTCTTCTTTTTTTTTTTTTTTTCATTTGTTGTTTTCCTCATAGTAATTGGTAGACGACACGGGGGGGGGGGGGGGGGGGGAGGGGGGGTGTGATAGATGGAAGCACGAACAAACGATTTGATTTCATTAGTCATGAATGTTTAAAGTGTTGTTTTGAGGGCTTGGAAGAGGGCTGTGGGAGGGGGGGAGGGGGGTAAGAGTGTGGTAGTAAGTCACAATGCACTTTACCGTCATATGAGAGGGGAGTTGTTTCCAGAATGGTTGGGAGGGAGGAAAAAAAAGGTCACAAGTTATCACGGGTACTCACCGAGGCCGAGATGCTGGGAGTGGCTTCCCTTGCGGCTAAGCGCACCACACCCCTGGTAGTGGTACAGAGGGTGTAGGGCACAGAGAGGCACGGGTCGCCTGCAGGCAGGAAGCTTCTTGAGAGGAGGACTTTAGTCACGCAGAGATGAGAGCAACGGTGGCTCTGACCCAGAGCTGGAGAAGAAGACCCGGCCGGGGTTCTAACCCGCAAACACAATGGGAGCTGGGATAAGTGCAGGAGATCAGGCACTGAGAACCCAGTAGTGGAGAGTCTATGATGCAGACCGATAACTTAATACTGGAGACTGGTAGATGAGGAAGTCCTTGAAGCAGGCCGAGGGTCAAACACAGCAGATGGTAAGTAGAGGAATCCTGAAGGCAAGCCAGAGGTAGGGGATTGGAGATGTCAGCAGAGAAGTCCGTTTAAACAAGCCGGGGTCATACACGAGAAGGCAGGAGAATCCGGAGACAGGCAGAGGGTCAAACACTGGAAGCAGATCGTGGGAAAGTCCTTTAAACAAGCCGAGGTCAAAATGCTGGAGAGAGACAAGGTAGGTCAGGCAAATCCGGGTCAAACAGGTAAACACAAGAAGCAGGAATCAGGAACGGAACACTGGAAGCTGAAAGACAAACCAGCAATTAAACAGGGCACAAGTCAGTCCTTATATAGGCCAGAAAGGGGGCGTGACGCTGACGAGCGAACGTTCGTACGCCATTACGCCGTTACGCCGTGTAGTGAACCCGTGTGTGCCGCTACTTTGCTAACGCGCATGCGCCGAAGCGCGGCTCCGCCGCGCAAACGCACAGGAACCTTCCGATGTTGACAGGCTCTTTTCTGACAGTGCCCCCCCCCAAAGGGCAACCTCCGGGTGCCCAATCTGGCCAGTACTCCCGGATATTTCTTGTGGAATGTTTGTATTAACCGTGGGGCGTGTATATTGGAGGAGGGTTCCCAAGAATTATCTTCTGGGGGGTACCCCTTCCACTTGACCAGGTACTGGATATGACCCCCCCTCCTTCTACAGTCCATTATAGCCTCAACCTCGAATTCATCTTCGCCTTCAATATTAATTGGAGGAGGTGGCAACTTCTCCCTTCCTGGAAAAGAACTGGGAGTTACTGGTTTCAAAAGGGAAGTATGGAAGACAGGATGAATTCTGTAAGAGCTGGGTAAAGAGAGTTCAAAGGCCACGGGGTTCA
This sequence comes from Aquarana catesbeiana, assembly GCF_042186555.1. Taxonomy (NCBI): domain Eukaryota; kingdom Metazoa; phylum Chordata; class Amphibia; order Anura; family Ranidae; genus Aquarana; species Aquarana catesbeiana. The sequence continues at coordinate 391,457,030 of NC_133324.1, forward strand.
CTACTCTCTTTATCTTGAAGGGACCAATAAACCTTGGGCCTAATTTGCGTGAAGGACAAGAAAGTTTGAGGTTTGTTGCGGATAGCCAGACTTCATCCCCCATCTTAAAAATTGGGTTGCTCCTCCTCCCCCTGTCATAGTATTTCTTGTAGCTGTCCTGAGCCTTCTTCATAGTTTCCTGAATCATTTGAAAATTGGCTTGAATGGAATTTATTCGGTCTTGCACCGCGGGAACTGATACTTCTGAAAAAGAATTAGGCAAAAAAGAGGGGTGAAATCCATAATTAGCCCAGAAAGGAGTTTGATTGGTTGCTGTATGTATGGAATTATTATAGGCAAATTCTGCACAGGGGAGGAGTGAAACCCAGTTGTCTTGAGAGCACGAGCAGAAACAGCGCAGATATTGTTCCAGCGTTTGGTTCGTCCTCTCTGTTTGGCCATTACTTTGAGGATGATATGCTGAGGATAGGCATACCTTGATTTCCAGGGATTTACAAAGGTCTCTCCAAAATTTTGAGGTGAACTGGACTCCTCTGTCAGACACAATGCTAACGGGTACTCCATGTAGCCTAACCACTTCCTTGATGAATATATCCGCGGTATCTGAGGCAGAGGGTGTGCCCTTCATGGGTAAGAAGTGGGCCATTTTTGAAAGGCGGTCGACCACTACCAGAATGGTGGAGAATCCTTCAGCAGGTGGTAGGTGAACGATAAAGTCCATAGCCACTTCCTTCCAGGGTTGCTCTGGAATGGGTAATGGTCTTAATAGACCCCAGGCTTTTGCATTGGATCCCTTGCTGCGCTGGCAAATAATACAAGAGTTTACGTAGTTCTTACAGTCCTGACTCCACCCTGGCCACCAGAAGGAACGATGTATTAGTTCCGAGGTCTTTTGTACCCCGAAATGTCCTGCAAATTTGTTATCATGAAATGTCTTTAGTACCAAGGGTCTTACTTGCGCTGGAACAAATATTTTGTTTTGGGCCCATAGTAAACCATCCTGTTTCCTCAGTGTGGGTACTTCAGGGTTTAAGCATTGGCTGGAGGCCTGTTCAATGGCAGTTCTTAGATCTGGCTGGATTGAACAAAGAAAATTCTGTGAGGATAGAATAGTACCAGGTTCTGCTGTTTGAGAGGTTTCTGGGAACATTCGAGATAGGGCGTCCGCTTTCCCATTCTTGGAACCAGGCCGATAGGAAATGTGAAAGTTGAACCTGGAGAAGAACAAGGCCCAGCGGGCTTGCCGGGGTCTGAGGCGTTTTGCTGTTCTGAGGTACTCCAGGTTCTTGTGATCTGTGAAGATCATAATGGGGTGAGAAGCGCCTTCCAAAAGATATCTCCACTCCTCAAGAGCAAATTTGATGGCCAGTAGTTCACGCTCCCCCACGTCATAGTTCCTTTCCGGCGGGGACAGTTTCCGGGAGGCAAATGCCACAGGATGAAGAAGGGCCTTCTGGCCTCGTCTTTGGGATAGAATTGCTCCTAAAGCGGATTCTGAGGCGTCTACTTCCAACACATAGGGAAAAGCGGGGTCTGGATGCAGTAGTACCGGGGCAGAAGTAAATAGATTCTTCAGTTTATCAAATGCTTCCTGAGTTTCTGAGGACCACTGGAATCGACTTTGCTGGCGAGTCAGTTGGGTTATGGGAGAAATGATCGATGAAAATCCTTTTATGAACCTGCGATAAAAGTTGGCAAAGCCCACAAATCGTTGGACCCCCTTTTTGTCTGTAGGGGCTGGCCATTCTTGGATAGACTTCACTTTCTGAGGATCCATTGAGACCCCTTCAGTGGAGATAATGAACCCTAGGAATTGGACTACTGTTTTTTCAAATTCGCATTTCTCTCCCTTTAGGTAAAGTCCGTGCTTCCTGAGGATCGTGAGTACCTTCTTCACATGGACCTGGTGTTGCTCAATGGTTGTAGAGAAAATCAGAATATCGTCAAGGTAAACAATCACAAAGTCATCTAAGTATTCACGAAAAATATCATTTACTAGGTGTTGGAATGTAGCTGGGGCATTGCACAGACCAAATGGCATCACTAGATATTCAAAATGTCCGAACCTAGACCTAAAAGCCGTTTTCCACTCATCCCCTGGGCGTATCCGCACCAAGTTGTAGGCGCCCCTTAGGTCAAGTTTAGAGAAAACTTGTGCGGTTCGAAACCGTTGGAACAGTTCTGGGATGAGGGGAAGTGGATAACGGTTCTTGATGGTGATCTTGTTGATCTCCCTGTAGTCCACACAAGGCCTTAAAGTACCATCTTTTTTTTCAACGAAGAAAATCCCTGCTCCAGCCGGAGAAGAGGAAGGACGAATGAATCCCTTTTCAAGGTTTTCGTTGATGTAGGACCGCAGAGCCTCCAACTCCTTTTCTGATAGAGGGAATATACGACCAAAAGGAATCTCGGAACCAGGTAAGAGATCAATGGGACAGTCGTATGGTCGGTGAGGAGGCAAACTGTCAGCTCTCCTTTTGTCAAAAATGTCCATGAATTCATGGTAGGCTGCAGGGACGTGCTGAAGGTGATCAGGAACTGGCTGGACAGTTAGACAGGAAGCTGTGCAGGCAGGACCAGAGGTGAAGCAGTGCTGGGAGCAGTAAGCCGAAGAGAAGGAGATCTTCTTCTCACTCCAATTGATATGGGGGTTGTGAGCTTGCAGCCATGGAAGTCCCAGGATGATAGGGAACATGGGGGAGCAGATGATGTCAAAGCACAGAAATTCTTGATGTCCTGAATCTGTGATGGTGAGAATGGGTTTAGTTTCTTGGGTAACAGGCCCGGAACAGGGGGATGATCCATCGGCCAGGTGGATTTGGAGCCTTTGTCTTTTATTTTGCAGAGGGATGCGTAAACTTCGAGATAGGGATGTATCCAGGAAGCAGCTGCAGGCGCCAGAATCAATAATGGCTGGTAGCCGGATCTCCTCGCCTGCCACCTGTAGGGAGACAGGAAGGACAAGATGAGTTGTACTTGAACCATTGACTTGAAAGTTCATAGCTGTTTGTAATTGGGACTTACTGGGTCTTATAGGACAGTTGCGCAAAAAGTGGCCTGACCCTCCACAGTATAGGCAGAGATTGGCCTCCCGCCGGCGTTGTTTCTCATCAGGTGTAAGTGGAGCCCGGATCAGTCCCAGTTGCATTGGCTCGCTCTCCAAGGTAGAGGAGGAAGGGACTGCAGGAAGAGGATGACCTGTGGGGACCCTGGGTAGCATCCATGTAGGCCGAGGAGATTGAAGACGTTCAGAACGTCGTTCCCGTAGACGTCGGTCTAGTTTTATGGCTAGCTGGATCAACTCCTCCAGGGTGGAAGGAGAATCCACACGTGCCAATTCGTCTTTGAGAGTCTCTGAGAGTCCCTGGCGGTACTGGTATTTGAGAGCCGCCTCATTCCATCCAGTGTCCCCTGACCATTTCCGAAATTCGACCGTATAGTCCTCCACCGGTCTTTTTCCCTGGACTAAGGTATGTAAGATGGACTCGGCCGTGGCTATGCGTTGGGGATCATCATATAATCTTCCCATAGATTCAAAGAAGGTTTCCACGGAGTTTAGTAAGGGACTTTTCTGCTCCAGGAGGTTGTGAGCCCAAGCTTGGGGTTCTTCGGACAACAAGGAAATGATGAACCCTACTTTTACTGTCTCAGAGCTGAAAGTCTTAGGTTGGAGAGCCAGGTATAACAAGCAGGCGTTTTTAAATGCTCTAAACCTCTTCCGATTTCCGGAAAATCGTTCGGGTGTGGGCACCCTAGGTTCTGGGAGAGTCATAACAACTGCAGGAGCTGTGCTGGAGTGATCTTGTGAAGAGCTGGCCCCACTGGGGGATGTGGAAGTTGCATCCCCGGGAGATAAGATTAGGTGCTGGAGACGACCTTCTAGTTGGAAATAGCCATCTTGTAGCCTCTGGACTGCTTGCGTAAGGGTCGTTACCTGCTGGCATAGAGCTTCGAGAGGGGAACCCACTCTGTCGGCCTCAGACATCGGGCTGGTTTGTACTATCACGGGTACTCACCGAGGCCGAGATGCTGGGAGTGGCTTCCCTTGCGGCTAAGCGCACCACACCCCTGGTAGTGGTACAGAGGGTGTAGGGCACAGAGAGGCACGGGTCGCCTGCAGGCAGGAAGCTTCTTGAGAGGAGGACTTTAGTCACGCAGAGATGAGAGCAACGGTGGCTCTGACCCAGAGCTGGAGAAGAAGACCCGGCCGGGGTTCTAACCCGCAAACACAATGGGAGCTGGGATAAGTGCAGGAGATCAGGCACTGAGAACCCAGTAGTGGAGAGTCTATGATGCAGACCGATAACTTAATACTGGAGACTGGTAGATGAGGAAGTCCTTGAAGCAGGCCGAGGGTCAAACACAGCAGATGGTAAGTAGAGGAATCCTGAAGGCAAGCCAGAGGTAGGGGATTGGAGATGTCAGCAGAGAAGTCCGTTTAAACAAGCCGGGGTCATACACGAGAAGGCAGGAGAATCCGGAGACAGGCAGAGGGTCAAACACTGGAAGCAGATCGTGGGAAAGTCCTTTAAACAAGCCGAGGTCAAAATGCTGGAGAGAGACAAGGTAGGTCAGGCAAATCCGGGTCAAACAGGTAAACACAAGAAGCAGGAATCAGGAACGGAACACTGGAAGCTGAAAGACAAACCAGCAATTAAACAGGGCACAAGTCAGTCCTTATATAGGCCAGAAAGGGGGCGTGACGCTGACGAGCGAACGTTCGTACGCCATTACGCCGTTACGCCGTGTAGTGAACCCGTGTGTGCCGCTACTTTGCTAACGCGCATGCGCCGAAGCGCGGCTCCGCCGCGCAAACGCACAGGAACCTTCCGATGTTGACAGGCTCTTTTCTGACACAAGTGCAGCCCCCAGGGCTAGCCTAATTAGGCAGGAGGGGGGGTCACGAACAAGGGTGGTGTGGTGGGGGATGAATAAAGTGGAAGGGGGGGGGGAGGGGGGGTTGCAGTGAGATATAGGGTTGGGCAACGGGGTGCATGTAAGTTATATATAGTTAGGTGGGGGTTTATAAAAGCAACGTATATTGGTACATGTGATTTGTATTTGCAACTAAGAGATGTGGAGGGGGGAGGGAGAGGTCCCTGGATTTGGGGGCTCCTTTCCTGTCCCCACTTTCTTTTCTCTTTCCTTTTTTTGGTTAACACAACCACAGAGTTGGCAAGTTTTGTATTCACTAACCCATAAATGAATTGCCTTTTTTTTTGGTTGGGCATTTTTCCTCTTCTTTTTCTTCTTTTCTTTATTCTCTTTGTTGTTCTCGTTTTTCCTTTCTTCTTTTCCTTTCTCCTTTTCTCTTTTATTCTTCATTCTAGTAAGATGTCTTTGAAAACGCTAAAAATAGGTTCCTGGAATATTAGGGGCATGGGCGATCCGGCTAAGAGGGCAGCAGTGTTCTTGGCGATGGAAGCTTATGGCGTTGAACTGGCTTGTCTGCAGGAAACCCATCTCACCAATGATACCAAATTACATGTTCGGAATCATAAATTTCAAGAACAGTATCACTCAGTTTACACCTCATATTCAAGAGGAGTGAGCATATTGGTGGGAAGAGGTATTTCATTCTCCTGCAGGGAAGCCAGAATAGACGCGCTGGGACGCTATGTCTTTTTGAGCTGTGTTGTGGAAAATAGGCCTCTGGTGTTAGCAAATATTTATATCCCGCCTCCGTTTAAAACAGAGACCATTTTGGATCTGTTGGAGTTTGTGGATAATAAGGCTGATGTACCGATAATATTGGTGGGGGACTTCAATGCAGTCTTGGATAATAAAATGGACCGGTTTCCACCAGTGAATCGGGCGGAGAGATTACCAGAGGGGCGCCTAGGCCAACTTCTGAAAGAGGTTGGGTGGTGCGACCTATGGAGATCTCACAATCCAAACACCCGACAGTACTCCTGTTATTCAGGGTCACACTCCACTCTCTCGTGCTTAGACATGGCATTAGGTAACAGCGAAGCCCTGCAATTAATAGGGAATATAGAGTATAAGCCGAGGGGAATTTCAGATCATTCTCCCTTGACCTTGACCTTGAACTTAAACACTAGAACTGTCGGAAAAGGTGGACAATAAAACCACTTTGGTTGGACCTAATAAGCAGCCCAGTAGAAGTAACCTCCAAACTAAAAGAATTTGTAACATTTAACTCAGGTACAGCACCAGCGGGGGTAGTGTGGGATGCCCTAAAAGCGTTCCTTAGGGGATTATTACACCAGCAGGTTGCCATAGTAAAGAAAATGTCAAGGGAATGGGAGGTGAGGGCTAGCAGGGAAGCTATGGAATCAGAAGCGCAATATGTGGCGGACCCAACCCCTGAAAGGCAGGAGACTTGGCTCAACCGACAACAAGAGTACAGAGAAGTAATTAATAGAAGAGTAGAGAATAAAAGACTTTTCCAGAAACAAAATTATTTCGGAGAAGGGAAGAAAGTAGGCCGGATGCTTGCACTTATAACGAAGTCCAATCTATCTCCATCGGCCATTTTCTCAATTAAGACACCGGCTGGAGAGATCACTTCCGATCCAGCCGTGGTCCTAGAGACCTTCTCTGCATTCTATAGGGATCTGTACAGGTCGCGCCGAGGGTCGGACCGGTGCATTATGGACGGGTTTCCAGAAGGGGTAGATCTGCCCGTTCTCTCGGAAAGGGACAGGAGTGAGATGGAGTCTCCTCTGACCTTGGAGGAGTTGCAAAAGGCTGTTATGGAGCTGTCAGGCCAGAAATCTCCCGGTCCGGACGGATTGCCACTGGAGATCTATAGAAAGTACGGGGAGGTGCTGCTCCCGGAGCTCTTAAAAGCACTGGAGCAATCGTTCAAGGATGGGAGGCTGCCCTTATCAATGTCAGAGGCTGATATAATAGTGATACCAAAAGAGGGGAAAGACCAACTGGAAGTCACCTCATACAGACCGATATCCTTGCTGTGTTCAGATGCCAAGATCGTTGCAAGGGTGCTAGCATCCAGATTGAACAAATGTATTGCAAATCTGGTACATCCAGATCAATCAGGGTTTATCCCCGGTCGGTCTACCAGTGCTAATATTAGAAGGGCCTATTTGAACCTTCAGGTACCAACTGAGAACGTAGGGTCTAGAGCTATATTGTCCTTGGACACCGCCAAGGCCTTCGATAGCCTGGAGTGTGAATATCTCTGGTGGGTGCTTGAAAGGTTTGGATTTGGCCCTGTATTCATTGGCTGGTTAAAGATCCTATACAAAAATCCTAAGGCAAGACTCGAGTTAAATAATGATTACTCGGAAAGTTTCCCCCTCGAAAGAGGGACGAGACAGGGGTGCCCCTTGTCTCCCTTGTTGTATGTTTTGGCCATGGAGCCACTGGCGGGAGCGGTGAGATCATCACCCGAACTGCAGGGATTCCATAGAAAAGGGGAGGAAGAGCGAATAGCGCTTTTTGCGGACGATGTCCTATTCTTCCTGGGGGACACGACTTCCTCACTGGAGAAAGTGATGCATCTAGTGGAGGATTTTGGAAAGTTCTCAGGATTAACCATTAACTGGGAGAAATCATCGCTCCTGCCGGTTGATCCATTGGCCAATTCGACTCCGACGAGCTTGCCCCAACTAAAAGTCATGGAGAAAATGAAGTATCTCGGCGTTGTGTTATCCAAGGACCCTAGCGTGTTCCTTGAGGACAACTTGGCCCCCCTCCTATCAAAATTTTATAAAAAATGTGATATCTGGAGCAGACTCCCCTTGTCTGTGGCGGGTCGGGCCAACCTGATTAAAATGGTTTGGTTGCCCCAGTTGTTGTACCTGCTCCACAACTCCCCAGTTTGGATTGGGGAGAAGTGGTTCCAAAAAATTCAATCCCTTTTCAGGGAATTAATATGGAAAAAAGGGCAGGCCAGGATAGGTTTACAAAAACTGCAGTGCCCTGCTATGGAGGGGGGACTGGGGGTCCCCCACCCGTTTACCTATTTCCTGGCAGCCCAGCTACAACAACTTGGCGGATGTGCCATCGATGGAGGGGGAAGTAAGAGTGCCCAAATTATTTTACAGGGAAGCCCACATAGTTCACTGGTGGAAGCACTGGAGGCAGAGTCACTACAAGGAGAGATCCCGACATTTAAAATGATCACTAGGGTTTGGCAGACAATTAAGCGAATAATGGGGTATAAAGGAATCTCAGAATACTCACCAATCTGGAATAATAAGAACTTGCAGGAATTATTATCTGTAGACAGTAACAAGTCGTGGGAAAGGTGCGGGATAAGCCGGCTGACACAGTTATATGCGGGGGATACCTTGAAATCCTTTGAGGAACTGAAGCACGAGTACGGGATGCCAAATCATGTATTCTATAGCTATCTACAGATTAAGCATGCCTTGAGCAAGCAGCTCGGCAGGCAACCCCCCATATGGTGTAGGATTCCACTACTACAAACAATAATTAAATCAGAGACCTCTAAGGGGTTAATCTCAGAGATATATACCCAATTAATAAAGCGAATAAATATGCAGGTAGGCTTCCCTGGGGGCAGGGACAGATGGGCGGCCGATGTGGGGGAGTTAACTGACACAGAGTGGAAAAGGATCCTGGAACTTGGACCAGAGGTGTCGGTCTCACCTTCACAAAAGGCCTCCCATCTGATGCTGCTGCACAGATCTTACTACACACCAAAAAAGCTTTTCATGTTTGGCCGCAGAATTAACGACGAGTGCCCTAGATGTAGAACAGGCGACTTAATTCACATGGTATGGAGGTGCCCAAAACTAGTCAGGTATTGGTCCGAGATCTTAAAGAAAATAAATACTACGTTTAAAATTAATTTAGAGCTTGATCCCAAGACTTGTGTGCTGGGACACGTTGACAATGGGCTGAGTGACAGGAGCGCAGCGGTAGCGGTAGCAAGATGTCTGTTTCAAGCCAGGAAACTAATAGCACAGTCCTGGCAATCAAGAACCCCCCCCCGACTTTGGAAGATTGGATTGGAACTGTCAACTCCACAGTGTGGAGCGAAAGGACGTTTTACACTAGGGCAGGCAACTACAACAAGTTTGTGAGATTGTGGAATCCGTGGGTCCAAGCAATGCCATGTCCACAATCAGTGCTACTTTAGCGCTGAGAGTACCTATCTCCTCAGCAATGAGGCGTGGCTGAGCTAGAAGTAACTTAGAGATAAGTGAGAACAACGTACAGAACCGAGGCTGTCTACCAGATGTGCCCGGGAATTATGGCGGTCCAATAAGGGAGGGTCACAGGGGGGTGGGGGGAGGGTATAATTAAGAGAAAAGTAATAACACATAAATATGTACAATGGTAACGATAGGATATAGGGCCAATCGGCTTTGTGGTATTAGCTGTATGGTATGTGATTTGTAGTTTGGGACTACTGTTACCATTTGCACACTGAAACGCAAATTGTAATACATTATCCTTAAAGAAAGAAAAAAAAAAAAAAAAGAGAAAAAAAAGGGAGAAAAAAAAAAAGGAGGGGGAAAAAACTTGAAAGGCCACAATAATGTGATTAGATTAGAGACATATATGAGTATCATCCTGAAAGTAGTCTCTGGATAAAGTTGACTGATGTGGCAAAAAAGTAAAAATTAAAAAAAAAAAAAAAAAAGAATAATCTAAACAAACAACACAGTGTCAAGAATCAATGAAAAAGCAAAACCTAAAAAATTCTAAACCAGCGGCTGCAAACATAAACTTGAGTTCCCACAGTACTCAAACATATATACATAAATAATATATAGATATACATTGAAACATACAGTAAGTAGTGCAGTATTATTTATGTATATTTAATTGGCCTTTTTAGTGCCACACCCCAAATTTAAATGTTTATGTTTTAAAAGGGTCAAAACCTATAAGGATGGCAAGATTGTAGCGGCACAAATCCAAAATATAATTTAAAAAAGTATAAAGTTTATTACATATTTATTTATAGGATTATTATCACTATATTATTAGGATAATTTAGTTATATACTGGTAGCGCAGCACTGGTTTTGGGTTTATTACAAAATTACATTTGTTTTAAAATAACAGCCATTTTCCATTAAAATGGAATTTCCAATAAATGGAAAATGTCTGTTATTTTAAAAGAAATTTAATTTTGTAATAAAGTGAAAATACTACTACTAACTGCGCTACTATATATAAATAAAGCGTGCAACTGGTTGCTGCTTAATGCAAAAAAGAAGAGGAGGGGTTTTTTGGGGACTTTAAGGAAATCATGGCCTGGTAAGGTCACACATTTCCATCCCTAGGGACTTTAAATGAAATAATGACTTGGTAAGGTCATATATTTCCATCCCAATCTAAGTCATGAAAAGGGGTTTGTGTTTTATGGGGAAGGGTGGGACTTTATATGAAGCAAGTGACAGCAAGGAAGTAGTAGGGTGATCGTAAAGGAATTTTATTCACATAATGCTGGAGCATTCAAGTTACAATCGCAAATTACATATAGGCAAACATATGATACAAAAATAAATAATAAAATATAAACATACATTGTAATGTTCATACCAATGATGGGATGGTAACAAGAGGTGGCTGCAGTTGTGAATGAAATGAGTGAAATCAAGTGAAAATACTTCTGCGCTACTGTATATATATAAACCGTGCAACTGGTTGCTGCCTAACACAAAAAGGTGTTCCCACGAAATTATAAAACAAGGTAAGTAGTGAAGCGCAACTACACCCAAATAGGAGGGCTGAAATAAGTTAACAATATCAGAATAGTGAACAAGAACTGGGCACTAAGTAATAAACAAAGAAATAGTTAATAAAATCAATGACTGTTGCTAGTAGATTCAAAATGTGAATGATCATACAATGCAAGGTGAAACACACTTCTTAGTGCACGTATCTAGATCTTCATAAGTGACAATTCAAACGTTAGTGATTAAGCACACCATCGTATCCACCACCGGTCTCTATATGTGCTCACCTCACATGGAGACCCACTATAGGGTCTAATGGCACCTTCTCTTTAGGGGTAACAATCCAGCACTCTGTAATTCCTCTGTCCTAAATGGGACTTCCAATCTCTCAGGTGAAGTTCCTCGTGGTATTTGTATCATAAGGGTAGGAAAATACTCAACAAAGTGTTTTAATGCTTTAAAAAACTTTTAATAAAAACACAATGGGGGTTATTTACGAAAGGCAAATCCACTTTGCACTACAAGAGCAAACTACAAGTGCAAAGTGCACTTGAAATTGCACTGAAAGTGCACTTGGAAGTGCAGTCACTGTAAATCTGAGGGGAAGATCTGAAATGAGGGGAAGCTCTGCTGGTTTTATCATCCAATCATGTGTAAGCTAAAATGCTGTTTTTTATTTTCCTTGCATGTCCTCCTCGGATGTACAGTGACTGCACTTCCAAGTGCACTTTCAGTGCAATTTCAAGTGCACTTTGCACTTGTAGTTTGCGCTTGTAGTGCAAAGTGGAGTTGCCTTTCGTAAATAACCCCCAATGTATACAACTCACATTTGCAGATGCACTATCCTGGTGCATGCAGGTAAAATGCTTGTATGACAGAACTGGACAATAACTGGATCACTGAGACATCCACAACTCCTCAGCCCTGTGTCCCCAGTGGCTCATGGACTGCTTCCTGGATGTGCGCGATGATGTCACGGGCCCCGTATCAACGTGTTTCCTCACTATGCTTGTGACTGTATCCAGAGATGTGAGTCTTGTGTCATCGCTCTAGATTTATAGTCAGAATAACCAATGAGACGTGGTTCCCATCGGCCATTTTGTTGTAGTCCGTCTTGGCGGCCATTTTGCGATAGTCCATTAGTAGGTAAAATATCTACAGTCTGACCACCACCTACTACCAAATCATGATAAAAAATTAAAGATTCATCATTAAGATGAAGGATCTAAACACATTGTTAAATCTAAGAAGACTAAAAGTGTGAGGTTTGTATGTAGTCCTATGGTTAGATGGTACCAGAAGGGCAGAGGGGAGTACTTAGCATTGGCCATTATAATGTAGTCCATTGTAGCTGCCATTTTTTGGTAGTCCGTTTGGCACTAATGAAGCCTGGGGTTCGGCAACGGGGACAAAAAACTCCCGAGATCCTAAATGATATTAGAGGCACAGGGAATTTTGGGACCCCTCCTCAGCTAGGGGATAATCTAATAGATAATATGTAGTATGAGCAAACCCCAATGGCATGGTGGTAGATAGGATGTCCTTTTAAATGCATAGGGTGACCAGAGTAATATGGGTACATAAATATGCGGTAGATAAGTCCTATCCAAGTCCATCCTGAATGGTAAGTGGGTGCTAGCATATGTCCCCTTGGACTTACCTGGACAATGAACACATATGGATGTAGATGGGATGACAGAGAAAAAAATATATAATAAATCATTAGGTGATGTGTAGACGGGCCCCAATCTCCTGTGTTACTACTGACTAGTATATTAACCCAATCTCAATCAGTATTGGGGCTGAGGAGTACCGATGCCTCAATGCATACAAGAGGCCAAGTGTATGAGGGAACCATCATCAGACAAACAAACTACCCCATTCAGTGAATACCATGGGGGATAAGCAATAACATGACAAGTCTAGGGGTGAAGCCCCACCTAGTGGCTAAGATAAAAATGAAAGCATGGTAAAACCTGCACTTAACCGTAAGGTAGAGAGAAGGGGAAATTAAAAAGAATATAAAGCGATAACTCTAGATGACATTCCCAGTTTCCTCCCAAGGAGTGAAGTGAGGTAGGGAGATACTAAATTACTGATAATGAAAAAAATTAATTTATCAGAGATAAAGCAATTGAGGTCAAAGTCTATGTTGAGCCCTTTCGGTTTAAAAGATTGCATCCCATAAATTCACCAGGATTCACGTTGGCTCAATGACTTGACCTTATCCGACCCTCTCCAGTGTCTGTGATATTTTTCAATACCCCAGAACTGCAATCCCAGGGGACTGCTATCCCTTATGGTCTAGAAACGTGGGTATATTAGTTTTAGGGGGATCTATCACATTGGTAACTAATCTATCCCTCAGATTAGGGGCCTGCTTGTAAATGAATTGGGGTCTTTGTGATAATATCTTATGAAGTTCCCCATCTTTGAGGAGAATGGGCCAATGTTTACGTATAATGTGTTCTATTTTCTTGTTTTGTCTATTGTAATCAAGAATGATAGCTCCTGATAGAGCTTTCCTATCATTTCTCATGGTTTTGTCTTGGATAAGCGTAGCCTTATTCATATTCGCTATTTGTTGAACCTGTTTACATATGGTTATTTGTTGGTATCCTGTAGCTATAAATCGCTATACGATCACATTGGCCTGTTCTCTATATGTTTTTACATTTGTGCAGTCCCTTTTCAGCCAGAGGAGATGACCTCTTGGTATGTTATCTAACCATGGGCAGTGATGGCAGCTGTCGTTGGGAATCTAACTGTTGCTATCTGTAGGTTTGAAGTGAGTACTGGTAATGAGAGCATTATTAGTTAATTTGTTAATTAGTTAATGCTATATCTAAATCCAAAAAGGTTATTTTATTGGGCCTGGAAACCTACGTCAGTTCTATGCCTCTGTTGTTATTATTCAATACTTGTTGAAAAGCTTCCAGACTGAAAAATATGTCATCTATAAATCGACAATACATCTTAAGTTCGATTGGTCGGTGTTGAAAAATCTGTTCAGTTTCCCACATGTCTATGAAATAAATTCCCAACAGTAGGGCATAGCGTGCCCCCATGGCGATGCCTTTGATCTGTTTGTAAAACCTATTTCCATACCAGAAATAATTATGATCAAGGCAGTATTTAAGACACTTGACAAGAACCATTTTTTCTGCCTACTGCATAGCCCTCCCAACTGCTTGTTTTGCATCGTCATGGTTAATAACAGCGTATAGTGATCCCACATCTGCAGTCACCAGGATGTTTGTTTCTGATACTGGAATTTGATTCAATAGCTGCAACAGATGTTTTGTATCTCCAAGGTATGCTTGAGTTTGATTCACCAGAGGTTGCAGATATCCATCTGTGACAGACCTAGCCGGGACAGAGGCTGTTGAAGAGGACTGAATGCAAGCCTGTTGCCTTTTAATTATGGGCCCTAGCATTTGGGGGAATGGTGCTCTCTGTGAGCTGTATGCCTGGGGACCCTGGGGTTGGTGTTACTTTGGATTCAGCTCCATGTCCCCCCAAAACACACAGACTCTGGGAACCCTTTATATGCCATATTAGAATGGTAAGACTGAATTATACTGTTGGGACACATCCTGTGAGGAGATGCTGGTGTCATCCACTCCAACTACCTGTGTTTATGTTAATTGAATGAGCTGATTACATTGTCCTCTATACAATGTAGGAGACGGGACGACTCCTATTGGAGCTGCTGTTATTGTGAGAAGGTGTCCTGTGATAATTAACTCAGTCTGGGCAAAAGGTCATGTCTCAATCACCTAGGCTGTATAAAGGATTAGTTAATTAGCTCATGTTAATTAGGTTAATTAGGTTACAGTTGTATTGTTAGAGGAGGTTCCAACGGCAAATAAAGTCTTGTAATTTTGATTCTAAATAAAGTGAGTTCATGGTAGCAACAAGCAAATGTCGCCTTGTTTTGTGCTCAGAGAGGTTGGAATATCTGATATCTGTATACAGACTGGGAGGAAGTGGTATATGACGGAAGCACTCAAGCGGAGTGTGGGACGTTCCGTGACACCATCTATGTATTGTCCTATATGAGCCAAAACTAATTCTATCCCATTAACTATGGGCCTACCTGGGGGTCTTTACAGGCTCTTGTGAATCTTGGGTACTGCATAGATAATCGGGATTCTGCATACCACCGGGACCAGAAATTTAGCTTCTTTTTCATCTAAGATTTTCTTTTTTTATTTCCTTGTTGACTGTCCTTTCCAGGTATTCTTTATATTTGGCTGTAGGGTTCTCCTTTATGATCATATATGTACTTCTATCTTCCAGGAGTCTATCCATTTCCAATTTATAATCACTTTTTGACATGACCACGATCCTTTCCCTTTATCAGCTGGGCAGATGATTACATCCTTGTTTTCTGAGCTTTGATAGGGGTAATCCCTCTTTCCATTCTGATAATCATAATGATTATATTGTGGTATTCCCCTCTTAGGTGGACCCTGAAAACCTCCCCCGCCATTCCCTCATCGATTTCCTCTATGCTCTTTCCATCCTGGTTTTCTAGGTGGTGCATATTGAGGGTAGTTGTAATTTTCTTGTCTCCATTCTCTCTCTGGTGGGCCACCTTGAGTGTCTGATCTCTTATCTTTGTCTTGTGGTCCCACATAGGGCAGGGGTCAGCTTATTCTAACAGTGGGTACTCCCCGTTCAGGGGGTAACTCTCTCTTTGGTGTACTTACTGCCGATTCCTGTTCTATTAGTTTATTTTGCCATTTGTAGACTTGATTCAATTTAAAATCTTTAGTATCTCTTTGGTATTTAACCTCCAAGTCTGTTATCTCCAGGTTTTTATTCACATCATTGGTTATTCTATTATATTCAGATGAGCCCTTAAACTGTTCAACCTTGTCTCTGAGTGTTTTTATCTGTTCATCAACATTCTGTCGTTTCCTCTGTTTCCTTTTTAAGAGGAACTGAATGACTTCCCTACCTTTTTTATTAAAAAATTCATACCACTCCTTAACAGATTCCTCATCCAGCATACCATCATTGATGGGAACATCCCATCTAAGTTTGCGTGGGATAATATTGTCCATGAGGTATCTATCATAAGTGACAAGATCCCACCAGATGGTGACTTTCTTCCCCAAAAGTATGCCTAATTTTTTCATGTTAATATCTAAATCTCCAGTGGTGCCTTTTCTATCTGTGAATACCTCATCTAAATTAATGGTTCTATTATTAACATAATCAAAAATATCCATAGTGGCTGCAGTTGGGAATGAAATGAGTGAAATCAAGTGAAAATACTTCTGTGCTACTATATATATATAAACTGTGCAACTGGTTGCTGCTTAACACAAAAAGGTGTTCTCACAAAATTATAAAACAAGGTAAGTAGTGAAGCGCAACCACACCCAAATAGGGGGGCTGAAATAAGCGAACAATATCAAAATAGTAAACACAAACTGGGCACTAAGTAATAAACAAAGAAATAGTCCATAAAATCAATGACTGTTGCTAGTAGATTCAAAATGTGAATGATCATAAAATGCAAGGCGAAACACACTTCTTAGTGCACTCATCTAGATCTTCACAAGTGACTATTTAAATGTTAGTGATTAAGCACACCACAATATGCACCACCCAGAACACCAGGATGGAAAGAGCATCGAAGAACTCAACGAGGGAATGGCAGGAGAGGTTTTCAGGGTCCACCTAGGAGGGGAAGAACACAATATAATCATTATGATTATCAGAATTGAGGGAGGGATTACCCCTATCAAAGCCTGGTACCAAACCATAATAGATATGAACCACTGAGAGAGGATTACAGACAAGGACCTGCACCAAATGTTTTTTTAGACAGATGGGGCAACAGGATGGAACCCCAAGATTACCCAGGAATTTACCAACAACAAAATACGCCAGAAAGAAGAGGGGATGCCAAGGAGGAACGAGGAAACAAGAGAAGAAGATAGCAGAAGGAGAAGGGATTTATAACATCAGTCAAATTCCCCTCATCAAAGAAGAACTAAATGTTTTGGATCAAGGACTGAAGTTTGCGCCCTCAAAGAATCTCAGTAAATTTGATACCTACATTAATCTACAGAAATATGTTAGAAAAAATAACATCAAGAAATATATAGCAATACAGACTTCCAAAGGGTAGAGCAGGTTTCATAAGGATACACATAGTACAATCAAACATAGTAATCTCAGGAACAAGTCTGTTTTCAATCTGCAGATATAGAAAAACAGATTTGTTGATGTTTTTAATAAAATGGTGGTGTGGTGGAATAAAGGTATACGACAAATAGAGGAAAAGAGGGACGTAATCATCCACCCAGCGGATAAAGGGGGAGGGATCGTGGTCATGTCAAACAGTGATTATAAATTGGAAATGGATAAACTCCTGGAAGATAGAAGTACATATATGATCATAAAGGAGAACCCTACAGCCAAATATAAAGAAGACCTGGAAACGATAGTCAACGAGGAAATAAAAAAGAAAATCCTGGACGAAAAAGAAGCTTTTCAACAAGTATTGAATAATAACAACAGAGGCATAAAACTGACGTGGGTTTCCAGTCCCAGTAAAATAGACTTTTTGGATTTAGATATAGAATTAACTAATAACGCTCTCATCACCAGTACTCACTTCAAACCTACAGATAGAAACGGTTACATTCCCAAAGACAGCTGCCATCACCGCCCATGGTTAGATAACATACCAAGAGGTCAACTCCTCCAGCTGAGAAGGAACTGCACAAATGTAGAAACATATAGAAAACAGGCCAATATGATCGGAGACAGATTTATAGCTACAGGATACCAACAAATAACCATATGTAAACAGGTTCAACAAATAGCGAATATGAATAAGGCTACGCTTATCCAAGACAAAACCATGAGAAATGAGAGGAACGATCTATCAGGAGCTATCATTCTTGATTACAATAGACAAAACAAGAAAATAGAACACATTATACGTAAACATCGATCCATTCTACTCAAAGATGGAGAACTTCAGAAGATATTACCACAAAGACCCCAATTCATTTACAAGCGGGCCCCTAATCTGAGGGATAGATTAGTTATCAATGTGATAGATCCCCCTAAAACTATGGTTGTGGAGCTTGTGCAGGATGCACAAGCACCATTGGAAACCTTAGAGCCTTAGATGGAGGAAGCAGTTTTAGTCTACAGTAATGGATAGAGAATATACCATAAAAGATATGATCGCATGTAATACAGAAGGGGTAGTGTACTGCATTCAATGTCCATGTCGGTACCAATACATTGGAAGAACCAAACGCAAATTAGCTAAACATATTCAGGAACATATCTACAACATCACCATTGGTTTTAAAAAAAACATAGTCTCTCTAGGCATTTTAGGGAAGTTCATAATAGCAGCCCCCTGGGATTGCAGTTCTGGGTATTGAAAAATATCACAGACACTGGAGAGGGTCGGATAAGGTCAAGTCAACTAGCCAACGTGAATCCTGGTGGATTTATGAGATGCAATCTTTTTAACCGAAAAGTCTCAACATAGACTTTGACCTCAATTGTTTTATCTCCGATAAATTATTTTTTTCATTATCAGTGATATAGTATCTCCCTACCACACTTCACCCCTTGGGAGGAAACTGGGGATGTCCTCTAGAGTTATTTCTTTATATTCTTTTTAATTTCCCTTCTCTATCCCCCACCAGTTTAGTGCAGGTTTTACCATGCTTTCATTTTTATTCTAGCCACTAGATGGGGCTTCACCCCTAGACTTGTCATGTTATTGCTTATCCCCCATGGTATTCACTGAATGGGGTAGTTTGTTTGTCTGATGATGGTTCCCCCATGTACTTGGCCTCTTGTACGCCATTGAGGCATCAGTCCTCAATGGTCTCTTGCCAATCTAAGGAAAAGGCTCAGTGCAACTTTCAGATCAGCAGTTGTACGGCAGCCCAATGCCTGCCAACAAGCCCAGAGTTTATTATTTCTGTATTTTAGGGACTGCTAGACCCATGTAAATGTTGTTACCCCGATAAACTTGTTATTTCCCTAAATCTGCAATCGGATATTGTGAATAGGAAAGTTTTAACAAAAAAAAATGCTTCTTAGAGTTTTCTACCTTATAGAGTAAAATGAGGCAAATGCAATGTTTACCAAACTGGTAACATTTTTACAACATTAGAGGTTTATATACAAATACAATTTTAATGGAGTTAAAAAAAATTAGGCAGCTATATGTGTTTCTCAGAGTGTAAACTCATCATTCACAGTTTTGTATCACTAACTTTTAGTGCAGTAAAGCACATCACTCGATTTCTAAGTCTGATCAGGGCACATTTCAACCTTTCCATCTTTCTTCTGGAATAAATTGTTTAAATGATTGAAATAAAGAGATCAAATACCTTGATAGAAAACCACAAGAGGACAAAATACATGATACCAGACAATGAAAAGACATCTTAAAGCTTTTGGCTATCTTTGCTTTGTTGTATGCATTTTGTTGAAAGCAAAGTGTACTTCTACCTATGTCCAACTTTTAAAAGTGTCCAGAAAATTCAAAGTCTCAACAACTTTCCTTACTGTAATTCCCATCAGACAATCAGTTTAAGGAAAAGTGCTCCTATTCACTATTTCATCATAATTGAACTCCTGCTAAATCTCCAAATATCTTCTCCAATAACATGATGAATAAACACACACACACCGCCGTTTCCTTCACCCGACCTAAAGGGTGTCCTTTCACCTTCTATATAGGACCTCACTGCACTAGAGGAGGTCACACACGCTTAAATTAATGGGGTCCTTCTCCACTCGATATCTCCATCCACCTTTATCCTGGTGTCCTCATTCCCAGGGTTCATGTATAAGAAGCAAGGGGAAGATCACTTCTATATAGGAGCTCACTGCATTAGAGGAGGTCACAAGTGCTTAAATTAATGTAACGGGGTCCTGTTCCATTTTATCTCTCCATTCACTTTTATCCCGGTGTCCTCATTCCCAGGGTTCACATATAAGAAGCAAGGGGAAGACCAAAATATTGTAGGCTGCCAGATATGTTTATTAAAAATGAAAAGCAACACTCACATGTTAACAGAAGTCAATGAGCATATCTCGTGTACAATGGCGTCCATAGCTCCGCCCACACAATGACGTCACCACCCATGTGACACGTTGCACCCAATCTGCTTTCTCAAAGGCTGAGGCGGGTGATCAGCATCACAAACTAAATAGACTGCCAGCCAGTTGTCATGGCAGCTGCAATATGCAGCTGCCGCCATGAGTCTGGAGTCCGGCTTAAAGCAGTGTTCCAGCCGCAAAAAAAAATCAGCAGCTACACACACTGTAGCTGCTGACTTTTAATAAGGACACTTACCTGTCCAGGGAGCCCACTATGTTGGCCCCCTGAGACTGATCTGTCCATCGGATCGGGTGCAGGCGGCACCATTCCAACTAAGGGAAATAGCCTTGTCGTCTTCTGGGACTTACACAGGTCCCAGAAGGAAGTGGGGGAGAAGAGGAAATGACACCCTGGGCCGCAGCCAAGCTAGGACGGAAGTACACTCAGTACTTCAGAAAAGGTAAGTAAAAAAAAAAGAAAAGGTAAGTAAAAAAAAAAATTGAGTGGTGGAGGGGTGGTCTTTCCTTTAAGACAAAGTAGTAAAAGTTACTATGTTACTAGCAGCTTCGCTATCCATGTAAACATGGATAAGCACGTGTAACCTCCTCTAGCGCAGTGAGGTCCTATATAGAAGGTGAGAAGACACCCTTGAGTTTGGGTGAAGGGCACAGTGGTGATATAGAGAAGCGTTACATCTTTTTTAAGTTTATTTAATTTTTTTGTATGTAGCACAGATTGGTGAATGCAATTTTGATGTAAGCAGCTTCCTTTTTTTTCTATGTTGTTTTTACTTTATTTTACATTAGTATTTTTGGTGTTTTAGGAATAAGGGTAGTATTGTGATTGATTAGCACGGAAGGAGATTTCTATTTGTTTTAAATCTCCCCCATAGGCTCTAGCTTAATGCTTTCTGACTACGCTTCAAAAAATTTCAAAGCCATTCTCAAAAAGTATTAACAGGACACCAGGCATGGCATTTTCAGAAGTCAGCGATGGAAGCTTACATATCTTCTCAAGTTTCTTTTTAAGATAGCCTATACTTCGCCAATGCAGGGCAAAGCAGTAGGTTTATTTTTATTGTCCCCTTTCCCAGTAGCATATACATATCTTTCTTTCACTGCTCCTATGCTCCTGGCACTCTAATCGCCCACTATGAGAAGAGAAATTGTGCCCTGTGTAAGCCACAAGTTGCTCTAGTTAAAGTTTACACAGTGCTAAGGATTTCCTTACCCCATATGATAGTTCTGGGATAGGCGCCCACACCGTCACATGAAAGGAAGGAGTCTGAGTCATACGTTCTCATACAAGTGAAGAAAAGGTGAGAATGTGCTGATTGGTGGGCAGGCATTAAAACAAACCTGTTGCCTTACCCTGTGGGACAAATTACAGGTTTGATTTAAATCATTCATTACCCACCAATGTTAAGTTATATGAACGCTTTTATTTTTTCTGTGGAAGATGCATAGATAGATAGATTGATAGACAGGCTGGCTCGGCTCCATTCTTTGATTTAAGTGATAATAATCCATCTCATCTGTTACATTTATGTTATATAACATAGAAACCTCTAGTGTATTGTCTTAATAGGAACCTCTTCATGAATTTGGCAGCATTTCTGTCAATGGATTTGCCCTTATAATGACACATGGAATATTGCATGCATGACCTCCTTGTCTGAACATGTAGAAGGAATCTTATGGCCTGCAGCAAGTGTACTTTTATTATAGGTTCTTTGCTAACCTTGATGGAGTTTGTGAATGTTGTGTTATTTTCCTAGATTAAATGGTACATCATACAGAAAAAGGATTTTTCTCTATGACCCATAAGACTCCTTCATAACAATCGCCCCAAAAGAAGATATAAGGCGGCATTATTTTGCATTGTCTTCTAGCAATATATTGAAGTATTGGGCACTATGGCGACAACATATTCAATCTGTGCCAAAACTTAATATGCCATTAGCTAAAAAAAAAACATGTCCACTGTAGAATAAGAAACCAAGCCTTGCTGTCTATCAAGGGATACCAGGTTCACGTTTTTGCCGACTTATCCCCCTTTACTATCCAGCGGCGCAGGAAGCCGTTTCTTAAGGCACTGTCCTGTAAGGAGCTTAAATATCACTGGAATTTTCCGCTCCATTTACATTTCACTTACAATAAGAAACCCTACTCCTTTACCCCTTCACAGAGGGTGATGACCTGTGGCTGCAATTGGGTATCATCTCCCAAACCCCTGATGGTCTGCCTTCTCAGTGCCCTAACCGGAATACTATTCCCACAGGGAACCTCCACTCTCACCTGCCCAACAGGCAACCTCCGCTTTCGTAGATCTGGCAGAAATCACCATCCCGCTCCATGAAAAACTTTTGGTCGCCCTGAAAGTTTGGATGTTAGGTCACTGGCCTGTTCTCTGCTGTGGCCTGATTAGGGAACCTTTGTTTTGTGCTTTAGTTTTGATTGCGATTCCCAAACTTTCTGTGGGCTTCCTTTTGGAGCACCGGTTTGATGTACCTGTATGCCATTTGCTATTACCTGTTTCATTGGCCTATTTGCTCCTATTCCTCTCTGCCATACGCCTATTGCCTATGGTTAGTTCTTTCCTTGTTTTTTATGTAGCTCTCATTTGAGTTTTGTTTGAGTGTTCTGAGGCGAGGTGAGCCTTGACATTGTTTCTAATGGGGCGTACACACGGTCGAACTTTTTGGCTACAAAAGTCAGACAGCCTGTCCGACAGACTTTCAACAGACTTTCAACGGACTTTTGGCGGACTTTAAATTAACTTTCTAACAACCAGACTTGACTACACACGATCACACCAAAGTCCGACGGATTTGTACATGATGATGTACACCAGACTAAAATAAGGAAGTTGATAGCCAGTAGCCAATAGCTGTCCTAGCGTCGGTTTTTGTCCGTCGGACTAGCATACAGACGAGCGGATTTCTGGGTCTGGCGGAGTTATGACGTAAAGATTTGAAGCATGTTCCAAATCTAAAGTCCGTCAGATTTGCGACTGGAAAAGTCCGCTGAAAGTTCAGGGAAGCCCACACATGATCGGATTGTCCGCCGGATTTGGTCCGTCAGCGTCCGTTGGACTTTTGTACCCGAAAAGTCTGAACGTTTGTACGCCCCATTAGGCTCACTTGATTGCATTTTTTTATTTTGATAGCCTGGTTGGGGAGAAGACTGGACCCTTTGGGTTCTTAGTTCATTTGCATATATATTGCATATCTCCTATTATGGGTACAAGTGGTGTTTGAGTATATGCTCTAGGTTCTATATAAATGCCTGCTAATAGATTGCCTGGTTATTGCCGGATCTAGTTATCTTGCAATCTCCACTTGATCTAATGGATGGGCGGGTTCATGAACTTGTGGTACCTGTCCCATTTTGTCTGCTTTGTATATTTTCAGTTTCTTCTTTTTCTTTCTCTGATTCTTATTCTCTCTTGTGTTCAATAGACCCAGGGTATTATCACCTACTTGCATAGATTTGCAGTCCATGGGAGTGTCCTTTTAGCATTGGTCCTTCTTTTCTGCCTGGGGTTTGGTAAGTGGCAGACTGTTGACACACTATTGACTGTGAGCTTTCTCCACTCTTTATTTCAGAATGGCTAATCCCACAGTGCTGTACCCTTTCCCGCAATGTGATTGTCTTGTACCTGGTAGTTGAACATAGGGATCCTAGTGAAGGGTCTGGTTGGGGAACAGTTGTGTTCGCTTGTTTCTTTTTATGCGTGGAATAAAGGTCAAGCCTCCTTTTTTCAGGAGATGTTCGGCACTTTGTCACCTCTTCTGGAGAGCACAGTAAACTGCAGAAGTGACTCTAACATAGCTTTAGATTTGTCAGAAACCGTGAATCAGACTGAGACAGAAGTACAGTTAAATCACACTTGTTTAATAATAATAAAAAAAAGGTAAACAGAGTAAAAAAAGTCAAACCATAGCCAGAGTTCAGGAACCGGAATGGATAGTCAGACAAGCCAAAATGTCAGGGAGCCAGAGATGAGTGTAGTAGAACAGCAAGCAGCATCTGGAACCAGAAGGAATGTCAGCCAAGCAAGTCTTTAACAGGAACACAGGAGAGTGTCTCTAGAGATGTGACCAGGGTGAAGGCAGAGATCATCTGGACTGGACGGTTTAAGTAGGCAGGACTGACGAGCAGGATATCATCAACAGGTAAGTCACTGTGGAGAGATAGAAGTTGGCAATTAGCCGATAGCTGAGCGGCCAGCTTTGAGAAGGAAGGGCTGAGCACAGCCCTGACAGTACCCCCTCCTCAATGACCCCTCCCCCTCAGAGGACCACCAGGCTTGAGGGGAAAACATCTATGGAAAGGAGGAGGACAGGGACATGTACAGTATCTTACAAAAGTGAGTACACCCCTCACATTTTTGTAAATATTTTATTATATCTTTTCATGTGACAACACTAAAGAAATTACACTTTGCTGCAATGTAAAGTAGTGAGTTTACAGCTTGTATAACAAATGTGCTGTCCCCTCAAAATAACTCAACACACAGCCATTAATGTCTAAACTGCTGGCAACAAAGGTGAGTACACCCCTAAATGAAAATGTCCAAATTGGGCCCAATTAGCAATCCTCCCCCATGGTGTCATGTGACTTGTTAGTGTTACGAAGTCTCAGGTGTGAATGGGGAGCAGGTGTGTTAAATTTGGTGTTATCGATCTCACTCTTTCATACTGGTCATTGAAGCTGGTTGGTAAGTAGGCTTGGGTTTTTCCTGAGCATTCCCCATACTTTGTTGTTACCTGTTTCAGCCTTCCAATGCTGCTTACTGCGATAGCCAGCTGTAGATGGGGACGGTGGCGAGTTTTTGTTTTTCATATCACATTGGTATTTGTATTGGTCCAGCAATGCACCAACACCTTTTCAGCCATTGTGCTACATGCTGGGTGTTTGGTGTGCTCCAGTACCTTTAATAAGGGGTGGGCTCCCCTTCAGTCCACCTGCCCTCATCTATCCATCAAAATGCATGTGCCTCCACTTTGGGGACACTCATAGTTTAGCATTAGGACCACAGATACCAGTGTGATGTGACGAGGCTCTGTGGCTTACGCATGCGTTTGCAAATGCATGCTGACTAAACCCCGGTTTTTAACGCATACTGTTAGACAGGTTAATTTGGTTGTCTGCAAGGTGGTCGGTAAGTAGGCTTGGGTTTTTCCTGGGCATTAACCAGGCTTTGTTGTCCACTCAGAACAGGCCTCGCCATGGTCAACCAAAGAAATTGAGTGCACATGCTCAGCGTCATATCCAGAGGTTGTCTTTGGGAAATAGACATATAAATGCTGTCAGCATTGCTTCAGAGGTTCAAAGGGTGGGGGGTCAGCCTGTCAGTGCTCAGACCATACCCTGCACACTGCATAAAATTGGTCTGCATGGCTGTCATCCCAGAAGGAAGCCTCTTCTAAAGATGATGCACAAGAAAGCCCGCAAACAGTTTGCTGAAGACAAGCAGACTAAGGACGTGGATTGCTGAACCATGTCCTGTGGTCTGATGAGACCAAGATAAACTTACTTGGTTCAGATAGTGTCAAGCGTGTGTGGCGGGAACCAGGTGAGGAGTACAAAGACAAGTGTGTCTTGCCTACAGTCAAGCGTGTCAAGAATGCCAGCATGTACTGTGACATACTGAAGCAGAGCATGATTCCCTCCCTTCAGAGACTGGGCTGCAGGGCAGTATTCCAACATAACAACCCCAAACACACCTCCAAGATGACCACTGCCTTGCTAAAGAAGCTGAGGGTAAAGGTGATGGACTGGCCAAGCATGGCTCCAGACCTAAACCCTATTGAGCATCTGTGAGGCATTCTCAAACAGAAGATGGAGGAGTGCAAGGTCTCTAACATCCACCAGCTCTGTGATGTCATCATGGAGGGTTGGAAGAGGACTCCAGTGGCAACCTATGAAGCTCTGGTGAACTCCATGCCCAAGAGGGTTAAGGCAGTGCTGGAAAATAATGGGGGCCACACAAAATATTGACATTTTTGGTCCCAATGTGGACATTTTTACTTAGGGGTGTACTCACTTTTGTTGCCAGCGGTTTAGACATTAATGGCCTTTGTGTTGAGTTATTTTGAGGGGACAGTACATTTACACTGTTATACAAGCTGTACACTCACTGCTTTACATTGTAGCAAAGTGTCATTTCTTCAGTGTTGTCACATAAAAAGATATAATAAAATATTTACAAAAATGATATGCGACACTGATGGACACTGATAGGTAGCACTGATGGGCACTGATAGGTGGCACTGATGGGCACCCATAGGCAGCACAAATGGGCACTCATAGGCAACAGTGATGGGCACTGAAAGGCTGCACTGATGGGTACTTATGGGTGGCACTGATGGGCACTGATAGGTGGGCACTGATGGGCATGGATGGGCACTGATAGGTGGCACTGATGGACACTGATAGATGGCACTGATAGGCATCACTGATAAGGGGGCACTGGCAGGCGTTAGTGATGGGCACTGATTGGCACCATTTGTGGGCACTGGCACCAATTGTGGGCACAGATTGGCATCCCTGGTGGCCATAGGTGGCATACCTGGTGGTCATCAGTGGTGGCCATCCCATCCCTGGTGGTACTGGTGATCCTGGGTGGGCATCCACGGGGGGGGGCTGCGCTGATAATCAATCAGCACAGACCCCCCTTGTCAGGAGAGCAGCCGATTGGCTCTCTTCTACTCGCGTCTGTCAGACGCAAGTAGATGAAAATCCGATACACGGCTCTTCCTGTTTACATTGTGATCAGCTGTGATTGGACACAGCTGATCACATGGTAAAGAGTCTTTGCCAGATACTCTTTACCTAGATTGGAGTTGAGGTGTCAGACTGACATGCCACACCCCTGATCGCTGTACTGCACGACCCGTAACACTTGTTATCCTGATCACATCATATGATGTCCGGTCAGGATAACAGAACCACTTTGCCGACGTCAAATTGCTATATGGCGGGCGGCAAGTGGTTAGACCCTTCCCAGCCAGTGTCATTAGTACAGTGACAGTGCATATTTTTAGCACTGATCACTGTATTAATGTCACTGATTCCCACAAAGTGTCAGTCAGTGTCTGATTGTCCACTGCAATATCGCAGTCCCTCTATAAGTTGCTGATTGCCACCATTACTAGTATAAAATAAATAAATAAAAATTCCAGTATACATACCATAGTTTGTAGATGCTCGAATTTATGAGCAAGCCACTCAATATACGCTTATTGGGATTTTTTTACCAAAAATATGTAGCAGAATACATATTGACCTAAATATATAAAGAAATTAAATTTTTATTGGATATGTTCAACAGCAGAAAGTAAAAAATATTGCTTTTATTTTTTTCAAAATTGTCATCTTTTTTGTTTATAGTGCAAAAAATAAAAAATACAGTGATGATCAAATACAACCAAAAGAAAGCTCTATTTGTGAGAAAAATGGCATGAATTTTATTTGGTTACATTGTTGCATGACCGTGCAATTTTCAGTTAAAGTTACGCAGTGCCGTATCACAAAAAATGGCCTGGTCATGAAGGGGGGTAAATCTTCAAGAAGTCAAGTGGTTAACATTGTTCAACTGCTGATTAAACAGTCACAGCGAACTACTGGACAAACTTTATCTGCCTGTCGAAAGCCTAATGCCCTGTACACACGATTGGACATTGATTAGACATTCAGACAACAAAATCCATCGGACTTTTTCCAATGGATGTTGGCTCAAACTTGTCTTGCATACACACGGTCGCACAAAGTTGTTGGAAAATCCGATCATTCTGAACGCGGTGACGTAAAACACGTGCGTCGGGACTATAAACGGGGCAGTAGCCAATAGCTTTAGTCTCTTCAATTATTCTGAGCATGCGTGGCACTTTGTGCATTGGATTTGTATACACACGATTGGAATTTAAACGATCGAATTTTGTTGTTGGAAAATTTTATATCCTGCTCCCAAACTTTGTGTGTGGGAAATTCCAACGGAAAAGTCCGATGAAGTTCACACACGATCGGAATTTCCGACAACACAATCCGATCGCACTTTTTCCGTCGGAAAATCCGACCGTGTGTACAGGGCATAATACTGTTTGCTACAAAGGTTATGTTGCGGTAAAGATACCTAAAACCTATAATTAATCAGATTGGAATGCTGTTGCATTATGTAAGCCAAACTAATTGTACAAGAAAAAAAATCCACAACCAAATATGTGCTGCCAGTGTATAATGTCACTAAGACTGTTCGCAAAAATTATAATGTTATACATGTCCACCATGGAAGTGCCTATATATATATATATATATATATATATATATATATATATATATTATAATGCTATTAGTAGTATAAATTATACATGGCATGCTGCAACAACTTAAAAATAGCCTTTGATGCTGTAACTTAAAGAGGGCATAAATTTAACACTGGATGTAAGGGTTAAGTTTTTTTGGTCTGACATCCTGGCCATGTTACCATTTTTTATTAGCTTGTGTTTACTGTTTCACTACAAGCTGCAACTTATCTGTGATGACACAGAGTGACATTTTACCAATCTCAATAACACCTGGTAAGTGCCTCCTGTTGACAGTAGTGCTGTGTTTTAATGAACAAATAAATGGCTTATATACCCTTCTTGGCAAGGAACCCTAGCTATTGAGGCAAAGCAGTAGCTTTCCCAGTGTTGCTTGGGCTAATTGACTCGTTGGATAAAGTTAAATCACATCATCCCCCGTGGGATGAATGTTTGCCAGTAATCAATAGCTCAACAAGATCCACATGGCAGGTAATTAACTGGAAAGTAATTAATACCCATTCAATGTTTTATTAACTGTTTACAAATCTTTTTTTTTAAATGTTAGACTACTGAAAGGAGCTAAATAAAAACAGCAAAGTCTGAATTTCTTGCTTTAAACACTTACAGTAAAAATATTTCAAAGATATACATGTTAAAGGTTACTAATACACTTCTTTCCCTCTTTTTGACAGTTATTGATAATACTGTGCACAGAGTACCATTTTGCTAATGAACTCACAGAAATGTATGAACAAAAGAAACTACAGGCATAAACTAATTCTAGAGTACAAAAGTTCATTATTTAAACTACATCTAGTCAAAGGGAAACAAACATATAATTGTACTATGAGGGCTAGCAATAGATCATTTTATACTATGACTTCTATGCACGTTTTTTGCCAGTTATGAAAAACAGACAGTGTGGTTAATTTACTAGAGGAGTAGAGCATGTTTGCTTTGTAAAGAGAATTTTCAATTATTTAGTGAGTGAAGTAAATCTAAGTGAAAATTCACTTTGCAAAAAATACCCATTCATGTGCAAAGAAGATTAAAACGGCACGATTTTTGCTCTCAAGTGATTGGATGATTGAATATAGATCATCTCTTTTAAAATGTATTATGCATAGACGAAATGATTGAAATCCCCCATCCCAGGACACCACATTGCCCAGATTCTATTCAAAAGTATGCCCGGTACAATAGTTTATCTTACTTAAAGGATGATAATATATGTACAGTATATACACTTTACTTATTTTGTATTATCAAATTTTTAATTATTATTGAATCATCTTGATCATCAGATTATTTGGAGTGACCACCATTTTATTGACATGGACATTTAATGGATACTATATATTAACTTACAATAGTGCATTATTTACATAAGATAATTACAGTATGTTATACTTTTTGTTTTTTGTACATTAGCCATGAAGTAGGGGGGAGACTTTTTTCCCCACAAAACTTATTTGAGTTTTGTCACATAACTGATCGGAGACTGAAATGACGAGGTTGGCCTCTATTGTATCTCCAGCCCAGGTCCCGCTGAGGATGGAACAGAGGGACAAGAGGAACACAAGTGCCAGCAGGTGTTGATAGGAGTGCTTACAGCAGGCGATGCAGTCCCAGGCAGGCTGGCAGAACATCAGTTCAGGAACTGTGCAGCCAAAGTTAAAGGGGCACTCCACCTAAACTGCAGGGTCCAAATGCAAGGCTTGTTAGAGCTCCCAGCAGGGTTAAGACAGGAACTCTCTGTGGTGAGCAGAGCTGGTACACGTGACAGCCAGGTAGGCACTTGAACAGGATGTGGGAGCTGAGCCAGCAACAGAAGTGTGGCCACAGGAATAGCCGAGGTCAGCAGCAGATGGGCAACGAGTTACAGAGTCATAAGGCAGAGACATGGTCAGGAACAAAGCCCGGGTCAGGAACTGGCCAAAAGGCAGAAGCAGGTTCCAAGCTCAGGTCAAAGGCAAGCCTGGTCTGCATCAAGGGAACAAGAAGAGTAGTAACAGAACTTTCTTTTGTTTACATTTCAGATGTCAGTGGGGAAGCCCGCTGACAGCTGATGAGTCATCAGTTGTTAAGGACATGATGGCTGGCTTCCCGGCCCACTCCTTAACAAGCAGCTATTCTTCACACAGGATTCTAATCCGTCGATCGTTTTTCAAAAAAATAATATTTCCTCATTTATTGACAGGATGCAAGAAGCAGTGGTAACTTGGGCAGGTAAGGGAGAATGTCTGTGGGTGTAATGCATGGCTATGGTAGTATTGATTGATGAGAGATGTCTGTTCCTGGGGGCCAGCTTATGGGCTGATAATGGGAAGGTGAGAAAGGTTGGCTAGTGTAGTAGTAGTGTAGTGTAGGAGGTGTCTGGAGTGCAGCATATGATCTGGGAGTTGGTGGTGAAGCTGGGGGCAAGATGGATGGAACAATGGAATACTTAGCTAGATGTAGGCCAGGGAATAAATTAAGAAATGCAACTTATTATCCCAGCTCACCTCTCTCTCTCTCCACCTGGTGGTGTCATGGAACTTCTCCCTCTGGGCCCTCTAGACTCTTGAGAAACATGAGTTCCTCAGTTCCTTCCATTTTTTTGTCATATTGGTCATAGGGTCCACCAGCTTGTCAAACCTCTGACCCTGCCCCTTGCAAATGGTGGCCCTTCCTGAATTCCTGCTGTGAAGAGGACCCACATGCGGTGTTCATGGCAACTCTTTTGGTAGGGGAAGGTAATACTTGAGGAGGTGCTTGTAGTTGGCACAGTTCTTGGTTGGGCGGCTCCCCCTCCTGGTCTTGGTCCCCCTGGTCACCTGCAGGTTCCCAGGAACTTTCAGTGCTGAAAAAAACGATACGCTTTAGAACATCCACATTCTAGTAGACCTCATTTATGCTTGCAAATCAGACTAACCCACAAACTTTGTGAGATCCTTGCAGCTGCAAAGACAGCTGTCCACTTATCATACATAAAGCACTGGCAGGCTGACAGTGACTTGTTTGGAAGCATATGAACATGTACCAATAAGCTGTATTATGGACACATGATCAAAAAAACATCCGCACAGATGGGAACAGCCCCAAGAATCTGCTGGTATTCACTGCCAGGTTCACTGAGCTCTAAAGCTACATTTGTTAAAAAACAGCTAATAACAGATAATGACTTACTACCACATTTCAGGGACAGAATGCAAAAAGTCTATTTCTCCATTATTAAATACTCTGTAGGAGCTGATGCCACTGCTCCACCACCAGGCTCATGCACATGCCTCCTGTGGTGAGTATAGGCATCATTAGAACTTTTCCACTTTGTTTTGAAAAATAAAGAACATTCAATTTTTCTTCCCCTTAACTTTTGGATTCTTAGCAACCAATCAAGCCTTGGCTAGTTTGCACTTCGCATTTATGGTGGAAAAATCAATGGCAAGCTACATTATCCAAGACACTTGCTCTGTCATAAGGGATGTGCTGAAATATGTGGCTATGCAAAAAATTACAAGAGAAGAATGGTCAACCATAGCCCATCTTTTCTGGTAGCTCTGCAATTTTACTAATTGTGTGAGAGAAATTGATGGGAAACACATAAGGATCATCAAGCCAATAGTGAGTGGCAGCAAGTACTTAAATTATTAAAAAAAAAAGTTTTTTTTGTCCTACTGGCGGTGGCAGATGGGAATTATTGCTTTAAATATATTGATGTAGGGTCATTTGGGGGCAGCTCAGACTCCAGCTTGTTTGGTCACTCTTGCCCTGCCAGAGAACAAGAATTCCTGTTCTACCCTATGTTTTTGTTGGGAATAAGGCCTTTGCCCTGGGTGAGCTTCTGTTCAGGCCCTATTCTAATCGCTGTCTGTATTTACAAAAGAGAGTTTTCAATTATCAGCTCACCAAAGCATGAAGAGTTATGGAGTGTGCTGTTGGCCTCCTTTCAAATAAGTGGCTTTTTCTGAACACTCTAATCAACTTAAATATGCTGAATGCAATCACTGCAGTTAAGGCACCATGCTTCCTGCAAAATTTTGTTCACCAGCGTGATGGGATCCTTTTCAAAGATGCAAAAATCTATGCTATGGAGAGGGCCCATTGGACCAAAAGTGGAAGCACAAATGATACAAACAACAGGGATAATTTATGTCTCCCACAGGACAGCTTCCACGGCAGCTGGAGGCTATAGAATAATTTGAAATAAAGATTTCAAATCTACAGACTTGTTCTGATTTTCTGCAATCTGTATTTTCTGCTTATTTGTTGTTTTGCGCAAAAAAAAATGTTTTAAACAGTCTAATTTGTTATGTAGCCCTCTTTTAGGGGTCATGACAAATAGCCCTTCCTGAACAGGATATTACACTAAATAATCAGAGAACCAGAACCTTTTCTAAGTGGAAGAGTAGGTTTGATAATAAAGATGGCAGTATCTCTACCCTGGACAGGGTCTCTGTAAACATAAGGGATTCCCTTCCTGGGAAATTAACCAGTAATCTAATCAACCTAGAAGCTCTAGGGTTGTCGGTTTGAACTACATGGGTTTCTTCCCACACGCTAAAGACATGCTGGTAGGTTAATTGGCACCTGTTCAAAATGGCCCTAGTATGCGTATGTATGAATGTGAGCTAGAGACCTTAGATTGTAAGCTCCTTGAGGGCAGGGACTGATGTGAATGTACAATATATATGTAAAGTTCTGCGTAAATTGACAGCGCTATATAAGTACCTGTAATAGATAAATAAACTAGCACGTAAAATTAACTATGTATATAGATGAACACCATTATAGAAACAATGCACACTTTATTTATATCAAGCGTGCATAGAAAAAATACATGCTTTATACTGTATAAGAAAGGATTAATAATAGTACATGCCTCCAATGTACAAACAGGTATTATCAGCAAAGCACCCAATAGGTGTCCTAGTGGAAAATTGTATATGTAATCGGTAATATATAGTTATTAATAGAGATACTTCAAGATGAATGTTGCAGCAACGTTCGGTTGCAAAAGTGCCTGAGGATGATCGAGATGTGGCATTCATCTTGTTGTCAGAGACCTGAAAACACTATTTGTGGTGATAGGCAGACCCGCTAGCCTGGAACGCAACTTCTCCACTCAGAAACCTTGGTGTGTCATTGGGAGTCAGAGTCAGCCTATTTACTTTTGTCCCTAATAGTTTCATATCTGTCATTCAACTGGACCTCTAAGTGCCAGAAGTAGATTTTGGGTGCCTAACCTAGCTCTAGTTTGTGCTGGTTATATATAGCATTAAGCTACAGGTTCACCCACTAACATTCAGTAAGGTAGACCTAGCTAACTGGCACTGTGTGTAAGATAATAACACTAGGACAGAGATATGAATATCACAAGGATTTAGATACACAATCAAGAAGTTATGGGCAGCTGCAGTTAAACTTTTAGAACATAGGAATACTTGCGTATTAGTCTTTGCTTCTGGTCTAGGTGAAATACAACAACTTTCCCCCTACTTCCTCCTTCTGGGGTGTCAAGCCAGCCTCCCAGAGACAGGAAGTGCTAATGCATATTTATACATAATATAATACTTTGATATTAGCAGCTAACAGTAAAGGGCAGCAGATCCCTACAGTTCTTTTTATTTATTTACAATAACATTTATTGCAGATTAACTACTTCCCACCCACCCACAGTAGTTATACTGTGAGTAGACAGCAGCTTCAGACCGGGTGACGTACCTGTACTTCATGGCCTTTTTTCCATATTCAGGGTGCACATGCAATGATTTTGGCTGAAGTCAGCTGATCGACTGTGGCCAATCATACAGTTCTGTGTTTACGAAAACACTGAACTCTGTGTATTGTGAGCAGCAAATCAGGGAGAAAAAAAAGACAGATAGTAAAGTAAAAGCAGCACATATTACACATTGTTAGGCACCCAGTTAACCCCTTGATTGCCCCTAGATGTTAACCACTTCCCAGCAAGTGCCATTAGTACAATGTCAGTGTATAGTATTATCACTGATCACTGTATTATTGTCCCTAGCAATGTCAGTGTCAGTTAGTTATCCTTCCAGATAGTGTCTTTTAGAGCCAGATTGCCCTCTACTCTATTACATTTACACTATAAGTCGCTGATCACTGCCATTACAGTATAGCATCTACAGCTGCGGAAATTCAAGTATATGTACCATAGTTTGTAGATACTATAACTTACCCACAAGCCAATTAATATAAACATATTGGGATTTTTTATCAAAGACATGTAGCAGAATATACACTATATTACCAAAAGTATTGGGATGCCTGCCTTTACACGCAACTTTAATGGCATCCCAGTTTTAGTCCATAGGGTTCAATATTGAGTTGGTCCACCCTTTGAACAACAGCTTCAACTCTTCTGGGAATGCTGTCCATAAGGTTTAGGAGTGCGTCTATGGGAATTTTTGACCATTCTTCAAAAAGTGCATTTGTGAGGTTTGGCACTGATGTGGATGAGAAGGCCTGGCTCGCAATCTCCACTCTAATTCATCCCAAAGGTGTTCTATCGGGTTGCGGTCAGGACTCCCAAAACTCGCTCATCCATGCCTTTATGGACCTTGCTTTGTGCACTAGTCCAAATCATTTGGTGGAGGGGGGTTGTTTTTCAGGGGTTGGGCTTGGCCTCTTAGTTCCAGTGAAGAGAACTTTAAAGGCATCAGCATACAATTTCATGCTCCCAACTTTGTGGGAACAGTTTAGGGATAGCCCCTTCCTGTTCCAACATGACTGCACACCAGGGCTTTTTGGAGCTTTGATCTTCATGTTGCAAAATGCCTAGGTGTGACTGGGGGCTATGTCACAACGTGTAAAAAAAAAAATGAAAAATATAACAAGCAATAAACATGTAATCTAAATTTGAACACTAGTCAAAACCACTTTCCACCAGCTCAGGAAATGTGAGTAAATCTCCCCAATGAGTACAAAGACAACACTAAGAACCAGAGGTCAAAACCCCGCCTCCCCTCCCCTTTTGTTGAAGAGATTTGTCCTCATTGAAAAGATTTCCTGTCACCTCGGGTTTAGTGACCATTATTGTCCAGTAACCAAAGTGAGAAAAGTGTCCTGGTGACACCTTTCTACCGAGGGTTTTCCTTTACATTCCTGTCATGTCTCTGTAACAGTCAGTTAAGGAAACAGATACAGACAACCTGGCTATAGCCATAAAATTGCGACAAAAAATTACAGATTCAGAAAACTCACCATGCCTCTTACTAAATACCTTGGCCTGTCTACTTTCCAAAAGGGGGTCATTTGGGAGGTATTTGTATTGTCATAGCATTTTAGGGCCTGAAGAAATGAGGTCATCAGTACATCAGGGTTAATCAGTTTTCAAATATAGTGTATATACCATAGATTGCAAAATCTATAACTTTCACACAGACTAAGTAATATACACTGATTTGGGTTAATATTTTTCTAAATAAATTTAGCATAATACATTTTTGGCCAAATTTATGAAGAAATATATATTTTTTTTTTTTTAGTTTTTTTTTTCTAAATTGTGTTTTTTATTGAATATAGAACATGGTAGAGTACAGAAACTAAAAAATGCAAAGAAAAGCACGTCTGGTACATTGAAATTCAAAAGAATCAATTGTAGATCTAGTAACATCAAACAGATCTAGTACAAAATGTGTAACAAAAATAAAGTGAATACAAAGGGGTATAATCAGAGGGCTATAACCAAGAAGTAGTTGAAAACTGAAGATAAGGGACTGAAATGTTGGGTTGATATATGGGTATTAGGTTGGGTTTAGGGGTGTGATGCCGTACTCAGATTTGACCCACAAATCCTAAACTCTATCAAATCTGTCCACTGCATCATCTACTTGGGCTGTCATGTGTTCCATTCTACTTATTTCGACAATAACCTGTAAACACTGATCCTGAGATGGGGGGTGGGGGACAACCAATAAGCGACCAGCAAGATATAGGGGGCTAATTTATTTGAAGCTTTCCCCAGTCCAGAGAAAGGGAGACCCAGAAGGAGATGTAACGGATCAAGTGGAAGAGAATGCTCAAATATACACTGAAGCAGAGACATCACCATGGACCAAAAGGGCACAATTAATTCACATTGCCAGAAGATGTGGTAGTGGGTGCCTCTAGATTTACCACATCTCCAACAAAGAGGAGAGAGGGAGGGGTCATAATGATGCAGTATTTCTGGGGTCCTGTACCAGAAGAGTAGTATTTTAAGTGCTGTCTCTCTCTGCGTCATGCACCTGGATACTTTGGACATTGAAGTCCAGATCTTAGCCCATTGAGGGAGGGAGATTGGTGTTTGGGTGATATGGGCCCATTTTCGCATATAAGTAGGTAGGTCTTCAGAAAGTGGAGAGGAATCCTGCAGCAATTGATATATGGTAGAGATTAGCCGCATTTGATGCAAAGGTCCGGAGCTTTTGGTTAATTGGATGAGCAAATTGGCAGAGCTGAAACAGACCTGCTTGAGCCCAGGGAAGCATTAGAATGTGGGATAGGCTGTCTGGGATTAAAGGGTTATAGAGTACATTGGAGAGGGGGGGGGCATGACAAAGATTGAGAGAACCTTGTAGCACATGTACGCCATATCTATAATGAGAACAGCATTGGACCCAGGCATAAACTTTGTAGTTTGGGATCCTGGTGCAGTGGGGGTGACCAGACTAGGGAGCAGGGATGAGTAGGGAACAGGAAACCCATCTCAATCTCTGACCACCTATTTGGCGGCGAAAGGCTAGACCAGGATACCACTGCATGAAGATGTGAGGCCAGGTGATATTTGTGAAAGTCTGGGGCCCCCAGACCCCCTCGGTTTCTGGGAGAGAAGATCACTGAGCTCCCTACTCTGTGTGTCTTATTCCCCCATATGAATCTTAGGAACCATTGTTTGATCAGTTTCACTTGAGACATGGGTATGGGAACTGGCAGGGTCTCAAAAAAGTATAGTGATTCTGCCTAACCACGATAGTGAAAGTAAATTCCAGCGAGTTAACATGGCATTGATGTCCTTAAACAGTGGTGTGTAGTTGGTTGAATACAGGGAGGAGTAAGTAGGGGTAACTTGTACACCTAGATATTTAAGAGATGAGGTGCACCAGTGGTATGGGTATGAGCTTTTTAGGAATGTTAGATCTTCCGGGGGATATGTAAAGGCAAGGCTTCTGTTTTAGAGGTGTTAATTTTGTAACCAGATAGAGAGCTAAACCGGGAAAGGATAGCTTGTAGGGATGGGAGGGAAATGTTAGGGTGGGTGAGGGTCAGCAGAATATCATCCGCGAATAGGGATAATTTATATTCCCTATGGCGCAACCCCTCGGATTTCAGGATGGGACTGTATAGCTTCTGCCAAGGGTTCCAGACATAGAATGAATAGGAGCGGGGATAGAGGGCAGCCCTGTCTGGTACCGTTTGACATAGATCTGGGACGTAAATGAGGACATTTGGACCTGAGATGAGGGGTTGGAGTAGAGGGCCGATAGAGCAGATATAAATGAACCGCTTAGTCTATCAAATGTCTTTTGGGCATCTAGGCTGAGGATCAGTGCTGGTCTGCGTACTCTGTTCAGCATATCGATGATATAGATGGTGTGCCTAGCGTTGTCCCCAGCATGTCTAGTAGGGACAACGCCTACTTGGTCTCTATCAATTAATTTGGTTAGGAATTGGCATAGGCAATTGGCCAGAATTTTGGTGAAGTGTTTGTAATCCGAATTTAGGAGTGCAATTGG
The DNA here is from genome assembly GCF_042186555.1 of Aquarana catesbeiana. Classification (NCBI taxonomy): domain Eukaryota; kingdom Metazoa; phylum Chordata; class Amphibia; order Anura; family Ranidae; genus Aquarana; species Aquarana catesbeiana. The sequence goes on from NC_133324.1 coordinate 391,494,811, forward strand.
TCGATAGTTTTCTGGGATAGGTCTTTATCTGGTCTAGGAATGACCGAGATATAGAAATTAGGAAAAGGTTGGTGGGGAGCCTTGCCCTGTAGAAGAGAGTTGTGTAAAGATAAAAGGTGAGGTGACAAGATCGGTGAAAATGTCCTGTAGTAGGAATAGGGGAGACCGTCTGGGCCAGGGGAACTGTGTAGAGGTAGGTGTTTAATAGTATTAGCTAATTCTTCTCCAGTAATGGGGGCGTTTAGATGTGGAGGTCTGGTTTGGTCAGTTTTGGTAGTTTTATGTCTGACAGAAAAGTCTCAAACGTCTCCTGAACAAATGGGGGATGGAGTTCTGGGTTAAGCAATTGTAAAGTTTAGCGTAAAACTCACCAAAAACCCGTGTCATGATTTGTGGGCAGTGGGTGGGGATCCTATCAGATTGTTTAAGGTGATCTGGATTGGAATGAAAGGGCCTAGGGTTGAGTTTAGAAATTAACATTCTATGTGGTTTGTTGGAGAACTCGTAGAACTTTTGCTTAGCCCATAGGAGGGATTTGTCTATAGCTGACATCTCCAGGGACTTTAGCCTGTTTCGTAGCGAGGTTACTGTCCACAGTCGAGCCACAGTGGAAGGCTAAACTAGAGAGCACTCAGCTGTTTGCAATTCGGCCAGTAAGGACGATTTTAGGAGGGCGGCATGCTTCTTTCTACGGGAGCTTACTAAAATACATTGCCCCCCAAAAAAAAGTTCTGAGGATCTGTAGCTGCGAAATAACAAAAAGGCCAGGTTCACCTAAAAAAATAGACATAATAACATGTGTAGGCCTGAGTCACAATAACGACTCAGGAGTCCCCTACCGCAGCCAGAGGAAAAATGGGGGAGCAAGGCGGACCCCTACTGGTGAGAAACACAGGATCCCGCTGTGCTGCTCCAGTAGTGTTGTTAACAGACAAAAGACTCCATAGTCAACCTTATATAAAGAATCAGAGATTCCAAGAGAAGGAAGTAGAAAACAACAATGCAAAACACCCAGATGGTAAAAGAGGGCAAAAGAGAAACAGGGCAGGTAATCTTTCATCATTGGCAACAAGGTGAATCGGAACAAATCAGACCCGTGAGAAGGGGTTGTGAGGATCTATGATCCCAAGGAAAGAAAAACCTCCTGAAGGACGACTCACGGGGGATCAAGTGGGTTGCCTAGGCCGCTGAGGGCGTTGATGAGTGGAGTAAGCCTTTGATCGTTTTCCTCGCACTGGGGTCCAGATCGATGATGGAGCTAAAGGAAGTCAGGGGTAGTAGGCATTGGTTGCCCTTCATATGCTGGTAATGGTGGTAGGCCCAGGTTTTTGAGGAAGGAATCTCCTTCTTGCAGATCCCGCAGGGTATGTTGGGCATTAAGGAGTGGAGTAAACCTTTGATCGTTTTCCTCACACTGGGGTCCAGATCGATGATGGAGCTGAAGGAAGTCGCGGGTAGTAGGCATTGGTTGCCCTTTATCTGCTGGTAATGGTGGTAGGCCCAGGTTTTTGAGGAAGGAATCTCCTTCTTGCAGATCCCGGAGGGTATGTTGGGCGCCATACTTTGTTGCACTGAGACGGAACGGAAAGCCCCAGAAGTAAGGGATCTTGTGTAGTTGAAGGAGAGAGGTGATGGGACATAGTGAGCGGTTTTTAGCCAGGGTGATTGGAGAGAGGTCGCTAAATATTTGAATTCTATCCCCTTTATAATCAATATGGGATCGGTTGCAGGTAGCCAGGGTCGACGCCTCTTTACTCTCATTTTAGTGGAATCGCACCGCTATGTCTCGCGGTCTGGTACCTACAGGAGGTTTGGGAGCCAGAGACCTGTATGCGCCAGTCTATGTCCACTATGTCAGGAGTAAGGTGGTTGAACAGGCTTAATAAGTACGGTCTGATGTTATTGTCAGCCACATTCTCTGAGACCCCGTAAATCCTGAGATTTTGGCGCCTCTCCATTTTACAGGTCTTTTTGCTGAAGTTGTAGCAGGGACATAGAGTTTTTAAGAGAGGCATTTTCCTCTTCCAAGGCCTGAACATACTGTAATGTCTCATCAAACTTGGTTTCTAAAGTTGCTGTGCTTTCACCAAGCTCCCCTTTGAGTTCCCTAGAAATCTTCCCCACCTCTTGGGCTATTCCCCTTGTGAGCTGCTGTGCTAAAGCCTGTAGTTTGACATCAAGCAGTTCAGGAGTTAAAATGGACTGAGAGGGTGAAGGGAGATGTGAGGAAAGGGCTTGCTGGGAGTTCTCGTCCGCCATCAGGGTGCTAACGTACTCCTCCGGGTCTCCTTGTGTAATCAAGACCTTGAATTGAGGCTTAGTCAAGTAGCGTTCCATTGTGACTACAGGCCGCAGCACTTGCGGGGTCCGATAGTAAAGTTGTTGGTCCCACGTACAGCAGAGCGGGTCAGAAGCCCACACATCCACCATCTTGAAGAGCCACACATGCGCCCCAAGAAAAAGAATTTATTTGCAAAATTTTTAACAAACTAAAAAAAACATGTTTTTTTCAAACATTTTCTGTATTTTTTTCATTTATATAGCAAAAAAATTAAAAACCTAGTGGTGAATAAATACCAACAAAAACAAGCTCTATCTGTCTAAAAAAAAGATAAAAATTTGAGGGAGTAATTGTCATTCAAAGTGTGAGAGCTCCGAGAGCTGAAAAATGGCCTGGATGGGAAGGGGGTGATAGTGTCTGGTATTGAAGTGGTTAAGGAAAGTATAACTAGACTAAACAGTGCTTTCTTTCTTAATTGTCTGGAGTTCCATTTTCACTGATGCTCATAAGCGAGTGATTATTGTGAAATAGGCCTGCCATAAATCTAAAATATGTTTTAATAAAGCCCCTTCTGGATCTATACATTGTGGAAATAGGAAAATGGCAGTGTGCTGCCAATCATTTTTACTCAGTAATGCAGTAGCTGTGTTGCAGAATTAGGCAAAGCACCCACAATGCAGCATACCACAATGCACATGCTCTGTGGTGTGGTGCTATGTGTGGGAACAAAATGGGTCAAGTCTGTTTTTTTTTTCAAAAGTTTTTATTGAAAAGTATGCGTAACATAACATAACAATTAAGTGTGAAATCACGGACGTAGCCGCTATGTAAAGTATACAGATGAAACAGTATATTCGGTCAGGGGAATATACAAAAGCAACTTAACATAACACGGCTTGTTTTGTATGTCATTTGACGTATTAATCATAAGGAAACATCATGTTGATATTCTATCTGCTATCGGTCGTAGGGGGCAAGTGCAGGCATTGGGATGATGGATCTGGTAGCCAAGTTTGGGTGTGAGAACCCTAAATTTAGGAATGACGCGTTAAGAATGAGTGGGGGTGAGTCAAGTCTGTTTTTATATTTGTTAGGATATACTGCCTTAATGTAGCATATCTTAGCGCGCAATAATGCATGTTCATTAACCCCTTCACGTCGGCAGTATGCCTATATGCAGCCTCTCGGTGGGTGGGCCTTAATGCCGAGCGGCCACATATATGCATACCAAAATGTAAACAGAGCTGTGCCAAGAGCACACACCCTGATCATGTGACCGCTGTGACAGCGAGTCACAGCGGTCACATGGTCAGAAACCTTGTCCTGTCTCCTGACATCAGAAATCTCTTAAAAGGCCAGGAGGTGCTGGTTTTAAAGGGATAACGTAATTAACAGTGTGAATAGTACCTTAGGCTCAAAATAGATATGCAGCCAGATAGATAATGTAGTGGCAACCTTCACTTTTATCCACTTTACCTGTACAGCTGTTGTGCAGGGTGCTTTAATTTGACTGTGCAGTCCAAAAGACACTAAACTTAGACCAGGCATTAATCAACACTCAATAGCAGACCTGGTCTGACACCCACTATTCCTCTGCAGTACAAGTCTGTGTGAAGACACTTGTGCTGATGGGTGTCTGTTACACAGCTTGCCAATCTTTTGAGAAGAAAATGTTTTTGAAGGTATTTGCAAGCAAAAATGAATAACATATCATAACATGAGTGAGTACAGGACTATAAAAGTGATAAAAATTTAAGACTTCAACTGAGCTTATATTATATTAGGAGAAGGAAGGTCATATAAAAAAAGGACGACTTCACAAAAGGACAGCAACACAATAAATAGTGTTTCACAAGCAATTGAGTATGAAATATTTACAAACTATATGGCTGCATATGAAGTGTTATAGTATAATTAAGCATATACTGGGTTCAACACAACTCTTTTTTTTATTTTTAACATAAGCAGAGGGGGATTTGAGTCAGAAATCTAATCTCATATAGAGGATGTTCAAATTGAACAATCACAAAAAAACACATTAATAAACAAAAAATTAAAGTTTCTGATTTGGTAACTCCCAAATAATATTAATTGTGAAATATGCACTGTCTGGGTAAACTGTTTTGTCAGTGTTAGATATGATTGAACAATAATATTTTCTCTGCATGACAATATTTAAATGAATATGCCTAATAATAATTGGGTTTAAGTAATGCACACCACTAAGACAGCTTTCGGTATAGTTTTAATTACAAGGCTCTTGTTACAAGTACAGAGCTAGAAGGAAGAAAATGTTAAGATGAGATGCTTGTATCACTTTCTGTGCTATTAAAAAAGAATGCGTCTTAGGAAATAGCAAGGATCATTAGTGGCCTTTCTATTATTAAGCTATTTGTACGACAGTGGTAACCTGCCGTATAGTCAGAGATAGTATTTCAAATGGAACTGTAATAACTGACTAAATAACTCTAGGGAATCGTCACGAGTGTTGTATTTTGGTAGACAAGTTGAATAATGCTAAGCTTGTCATACAACTAGTAAAAAAATCTATATACAGATATTTAGAAAACATAGACTGGGACCTGGTTTCAGCTTGATAAACCTTGACCAAAGGCAAAATATTCAATAAATTTCCACTAGCAATTTTTGTCATATCAATCAAGGGATTATTTTGTTTCTTTCAAAACATTTCCTTCAGCTAAATGCACACATATAATATATGCTGTACATAAAGTGTGGTCATCAGATGGTTGATGCCCTATGGGAAGTATAAACTTAACAAAATATAAAAATGAAAGTAAATGTTTCAAATAGCCATTTGTGGATGGCAGTAGCAAGTTTTAAGGTAACCCTTTAAAATGTGACAGATTTACCACATTTGTAGCCAAGTTAGGAGGAGCCCAATTTTTTTATTTTCTGTATTGAATACAGTTAGAAATAACGTTTATGTGCAGGATATTTACATTCTTGCACCTTGCCTTGAAGTTGCTGATGGTCATTGAAGAAGGGCGCCATAAGAAGACATGCATTACAGTTGCTCCCCTTCTGCCTGCTTGCAAGTAGTACTCAATAAAGAAAAGAATAGCTAGATAAAATTTTAAAAATTGGATTTATAGCCATGGTGTCGCAGCTAATAACAAACAATCCGCCAAATCACCCCACTGCCAGACTTTATACATCACTTCCAGAGACAATGAACAGTTTTTTGCGAGCTTTGTTTTTGTTGTTTTTATTGGGGGGTACAACTTGGATAGGGATTAGGAATATGGGATGCCCATAGGATAAGTTATTGCCATCATATTTAAGGATTTAGTACATTCTGGATAAAGTTAGAGCCAGAAGATTGAATGTGCAAATTGAATTAGATATGAATCTCCTCCTGCATCTCCATGCAGACTGTTGCTCCTCCTGCGGCTCAACCTCCGCAGACTATAACATCTAAGAGTTCTCTTACCATCCGACCCTGTGGTGGCAGAGACATCACTAATGACTGTGTAAAAGCAATGTTCTTAGATCTCTTTCACCTCCTGCCCATAACTTGTTTCCTCCTGTTCACTTGTTTCCTCCTGTTACTGTATTGAAATCTGACACATCCTCTTCTATTGAATAGTAGGGGCCCACTCTGAATAAGCCTCCCTACTGTGGCTCTGGTTGCTCGCTGCCACTAGGCCGGAGGCCTGCAGAACCTCTCCCTGGAGGCCTAGTGGGTTAAAAGCATATCTTTTGGGAAATATGGACTACTGTTCCCAGCCAGCCCAACTTGCAAATCATGTGCCCGCAGGAAACATTGACTTGATAAAGATCCCCAAAGTCTCTTTTCTGCTTTAGGATTACCCATCATCCACTGTGTGTATTGATGAAGACTTCACTAGTGACCATGTACTAGCAGAGTCCCCTCACAGACTCCTTGGCAGATCCATCCCTTGGCACCTCCAGCCCCACTGTGGTAACACTCACCGACCTTCCAACAGCACTGAGTCTTTGATGAGGAACTTTGACTGGACCATGCGTACCGACAGTGTTACCTGCCCCTCTGCTCCAGGAGTTCCCTGCCATCCGACCATGTGGTGGCAGAGACATTGCCAATGACCGCGTAGAGGCAATGTTCCCTCACAGCTCTCCCCAGGCCTTCTCCTGCGATCAGCACACCCCCCCAGATGGGGATGGCCTCCTGCGACTGTTTAACATGCCATTCCTCACTTCACCAAGCCGACTCTGACCCCCCAGTGGAAAATCACCTCAGCTTACATATGAGGACTGACCCCTGCCAATACCGATTGGGGATTGGTCATGGCTCACACACAAGCTGCCTGCCACTCCAGTTCCAGGCCCAGCCCCTTTTCTAGAACATTCTCCTCAGAAACAGGGGAGGCGCCTCAGAACTGATGTGCAGGTGGTCACACCCAATGCTACTCTGACCGCTCCCAGCCCCCATATCAAAACAGACAGGCCTAGCATGCAGCATAGGCCTGCTTAAATTTCCCTGTGCTGGCTAACCTAGTAAAATAAACCTTACTAGTACCTACCTATTGGTAGAGGGTGCTACAGATTCTATACTTATCTGTAAAATACATTTTTCACGTGACACAGAGCAAGCTATAAATGATGACTACCTGGGTTATGCATCACCTAGGTGAATGGACACTGACAGAGAAAAACAGACAGGAGGTCCCCCTATATAACCCCTCCTACTCAGGAAGCTTCTCAGTTTTGTAGCAAGCAATGAATCCCCAGAAAAAGGGATGGGACCTTAAATACAAACATCCAATCCAGGGCCATTCTCTGTGGTTCTCTCCTTCTACCGCTCTGCTGCCCCTCATGCCGGCCCTGTATCTAGTTTGCAGGCTGTGCTGGATGCTATGCAGTCCTTCCACTTCATACTGCTTTATGAATGACACAAAGCTTCTGCTTCAAACAACATCAGGTGTCTGTGCACCCGTACACACTTATGTGACCACATGCACACTTTTGCAATCATGTGAGCTCATGTAGCTGTGTGATCACATGTGCATGCCTGCAATCTGCCCTCATTGCTAATGGTGAGTGAGAGCTTTACACAGAAAGGACTGTTCTGAAGAACCTAGGTCCCAAGAATCTACACTGTAATGTTACTGCAACCATCAGAAACCAAAAGGTAAAAACATTACCCCTCACTGTTGGCTCTGTCCACACTGCCCTCTTGTGGAAACATAAGAAAGAGACATCACAGAAATATAGGCAGCAGATTAAGGATAACATGGCCACAGGGACACTCACCACTCTCGACGGAGGATCTGTCTCTAAAATATCAAGATCCAATCTTCATCATGGGGAGCAATGTCTGATGAGACCTTCAGGGACTCTATCCCCCTGTTCCCAGCGCCATTGCCCTGGACCTGTACAGAACCTCACTGGAAACACATTGGTCAGGTGCAACTGCACAGGGTTCCCTATCCACAGGGTCCATCACGACCAGGCGCATTAAAGGCAATCCCCACTTAACTTCAAATACCATTGTAACATGGTCTTGTTACTATCAATCTTAGAGTCCCAACTGTAGGAATGGATCCAGATGACCAATCTCCTGATCCCTGCTGAGATTACTTGGGAATCTGGTACTATTATGCAGATCAGTGACCATCACCTTCAGACACTAGTGAAAAAACGGAGGAGCTTCTTGAGTAGGGGGATTATATAGGTGGACTTCATGTCTGTTTTTCTGCCCGTGTCTATTCACCTATAGGTGGTGCATAACCCAGGTAGTCATGATTTATAGCCTGCTCTGTGTCCCGTGATGTATGAAAAAGAAATATAATTTGAACCCAATTGAGAGTTGTGAGTATACTTACACTATACTTAGGCAGCATATTTACAGAATGCTGGCAACAGGTGATAGCGAAGACACGAAAGAGGCACTTGTAAATACTTGTCATGTAATTAAAAGCTTGATGTTGTACTCATTTGTGAACTTCAGTGAACACCTTTAGCTAAAGCTACTTATGATATAGTGGCTCTCTTAGGCTCCTGCATAGCTTCCCCTGCTTGAAGGACCCCTTTTTATGTATTTTTCTATTGACTTCCCTGCCCCATAGTAATAAAGTAGTGAAACATACAGTTTTTTCAGAGTGTGCCTAATGGAAATGCACTAGAAAAATATCCTACACATCAGAGTGTGGCAAAAGGATGTGTTCCCATGCATCCTCTGAAAAGTTGATCTTCAGTGGCTCTGCTGTGGAAGATGCTTTTTTAGCATTTCTCTCAAAATTGTAAATGTATATACTTTACTGCTGCAGGGAAGAAAAATGCAAAGGGGGAAGGTTTATTTGGTGCAGGTCCCACTTTAGACCAAGTGCCCATTCTCATCAGCGATTGCTGCAATCAATGTCCCTACTCCATTGGTAAAGTATGCCTCATGTTTTAGAAAGGCCCCTCAATTTGGGAGATCAACAAACCCAACTGGTAAAGAAACCATATACAGATGATTGTTTAAAAATAAAAATGACAGTTTTTCCAAAAAATAACCTAGGGGTATGTACACCTGTATATATGACACAAAGAAGGGAGCTATTAACAGAACACAATTTGTGCAGAAATCAGATTAAACAATGTAATTTTTGCATAAATAGTGTACCCTTAGAAGCAGCCTTCTTTGTAATATTCTTTCTCTACTGCACGATAACTTAACACTGTATTGACTGATTTTCTTATCCTAGATCTTATTACTCAGTTGTGCATTATACCTGTATTTTGGTGAACCTTGTCATGATTAATGCTAAAAATAAATGAAATGTAAGATCTTCTTGTTGTACCCTTTGTTATACATGTTGTCTTTTTTATGTACTGAGATCTTGTGGTAAATAAATAAAGATAAAAAAGAAAGAAGGAGAGAACCCAGAGTTTGTTTATCCATTTCCTTCAGATACTCAGCGCATCAGTGTTACAGTAATAACATGCATGCAGTTGGGATGGGACAGGACATGACCAAAGAGATGAAGTGATATGAACTAAAGCCATTGATGTAATACAAAGGATGAAAATTGTTATACAAAGGAGGAAAATCCACATATACTATGCTTTCCTATAATAACACAAAGGTTCAAGGACCGCTGCATTGTGCTATACTGTATATGATAACTAAAAAAGCTTTAACAATATTGATGGTGTATTGTATACCATAAGTATACAGTATGTGATACTTGTAATGGCGTCAACTAGTTTTGCATCATATGACCTTATCAGGAAATATACAGGTTCTCAAGTCATAATGGGTGTTGATTCATGAATGGAAGTCCACAGAGCCGTAAATATTAAAAACAATAAAAAAAAAAAAATAATACTATCTATGCTAGCTCAAGCCCAAGCTACCATCTCACATGTTTGCTATAGAAAGTAAACCAAGTGTGTGGCTCTATCCTAATGAGTTATAGCAAACAATCCTGTGTCCTGTCAAATGTTTATCCTGGCAACTTCTACATTTTAAAGTGTGCACAAGGAATTTTCTGTCACTCTCATCAGAGGCAATGTACTATCTTTGTGAAGCGAGGGTAAATCATTACATCTGTGTGTCTCAGTATATTTATTTCTTCATCTTAAATATGCTCCTCAATTTCAGTTCTTACTGACATCTTAGGAGAACACACCAGTGGCTTAGGGTACACAATCGGCCAGTATTGGCTTATATTCATGGAACCATGGATAAAAAGGGTCACCTTCCTCTCGCTCAGTATAACCACCTCACCATTTAGGGTGGCAATCTGACACTATTATCTGGTTCTCTTTCATTCCCCATGCACACATTTCCCCTTCCACCTGTACAGCTATTTTTTAGCACTGCTGGATTAGCATGACACATAGACATTTCTCCTATTGTCGGGGAACTTTTAAAAAACATCCTAAATGAAGGGCAATGGGGCATGATCACAGGACAGCTAGCACATTCTTTAATAACAGGCTTATTAATAGCATAATATGGCAAGAATCTGAAAACTAATCACTAGTATCAAAAAGTCTCTCAGCTCAAAAGAATGTCCTGTTTTCTTCCCAGGAGCAAGAAACTGCATTTGTCATGCATGTAAAGGGCTTGGTAGAAGTAATTCTCAATCCAGAAACAGGTAACTTTTCTCCTAATTGGGAGAAAATTTCCTCCAGTCATGGGACAGGTTATTCCAGTGATGGCGAACCATGGCACCCCAGATGTTTTGGAACTACATTTCCCATGATACCTACCTACACTGTGGAGTGCATGCACATCATGGGAAATGTAGTTCTAACACATCTGGGGTGCCAAGGTTCGCCATCACTGGGTTATGCACTGCAGTGGAAGGAAGGAGCCAAAAAACTGTATGCACCCCTTACATGTGGGCTTGTTGTGCCAAACTTTCTTAGTTGATTTCTTTTGACTCTCTGAGAGGATTGGATATATTGATAGAAAAGTAGAAAACAATATAGTCACAGATACATAATAAGCAAGTTATAAGCAGGTTTTATATTAAACAATTAAACTTTTTTTTATACGCATGACATGCTTTTGTTTGTAGAAAAAGAAATACCCAAAGATTTTCCATTTTACTATTTTTGCATCATGCAAAGACTAGAGGTAAACCAGAAAACACCTTTTATTCTTCATTGTTATGACAATTTCTGGAGAGTAAATTCAACAAAGTAAAACATATGTGTATACTTAGCATTTTCCTACACAAATAAAAAAACATGGAAACAACAAAGCACAGCTTGCAAATGGCCTTTCTTTGTAAATGGCAGAAAGAAGGATGTTCTTTACTTAGCCTTCCAGCACACACACTAGATGTGGTAATTGTCAGGAACATCTCCTGTTCACCTTTGATCAATCAAGATTCCCGGTCCGCAGCAAGGAAGAAGCTTTATTCATATGTATCGATACATATGGGTGAGGTCCTTACATGCAAAGATTCAAGCGAGGAGTCACACCCAGTGACCACAGAATTAGCTTTCAATAGTAGTAAAAAGAGGAAGCTACAGGAGTCATAAGTCTCTGGGTGTATGCTGGCAGCTCATTTGGACTTAACTTTATTCTCTACCATATATAGTTATAGGAAAGAAAAACAATGTGTGTACAGGATATAATCGCCATCTTGCAATACTTCTTAAGTGTCCTTAATTAAGCCTACAAGATGGAGAACAGGCACAAACAGTTCTTTGATAATTCCAACAGTAATGTACTGAAATATTCAATATTAAGATTGCATTTAAATATGTATAAATTATTGTGGACAGTGGAAACAGTGGAAAATGATCTGAGTGGCTCTAGGATATCATGCACCTCATCCCGTTTGACAAGGATCAGGAAAATAGAGGATTGAGATTATTGTGGTGCTCATAATAAATGGTACGTAGAGATTTGAATAATAAAATATATAATATTTTTATTAGTACAAAAAAGGAAAAGAGGGAACAGAAAATTCCAATTAAAACCAATATAGAGCATATATATAATACAATGGGTTGCTGGTGTCCCAAGAAAGGAAGGTGGTCACAGACAGATGTCGAGTCCCAACATGTTTTGCCAATAATGGCTTCCTCAAGGGATAATGTGAGACCACCACAAATAATCCAGCTCTGACATAAGACAAAATATAATAATTATGCAAATTATGACCATAAATATAAACAAACATTTGTCATGACTTCAGGGAAGTGTATGGCACATACCTCGATCAATTCCAAACCAGGAAATGGATAAATTGGGGGAACTCCCAAAAAGAAAGAGGGGGGATTTTTAATGTCAAAAATAGCCCCAGCCAAGGATGGCGCAGGGGAGACCGTGTGTGGCCGCAGGAGGTAGATAAGAACCCAGCTAAAGTGTATAAAAACAAAGCAAAAAATTGATTAATATATACACATTCTGGACAAAAAACACAAAGGTTCAGTTATAAGGCCCAGTTGGAAAGGACCCAAAAAGAAAAACTATATACTCACTATGCTCAAAACCACAAAACAAGTGGGTTCAGGGGCACCAATGTGCTAGTATGAAATGGAAATGAGACCTGAAATTGTCCCAAAATTTAATCACACTACTTTGTAGCCACTGAAATACAAAAAATACAAAAAATATCCAGCATTAAAGAATAGAAAATTATGAGTATATAAAAGATCAAAGTAATTGTTGATCCACGGATGAAAAGAAGCGGCAGAATAATATATATGGCTGCGTCATTTAGATATATGAAAAGCATGGCACATAGCTCAATAAAATTAGAAAATGTACTGGTTTCCAAGTTGCTTACATGAAAAAACTCCAGTCATGCCCATTCAAGGCTTTACATGGGCCATAGAAGGATTCCTAGTAAAAAAGTCAATAGGCAGCAATATAATAGAGTGTCCATCAATGGATCAAAAGGAACCAAAAGGGTCAAAAGACAGAAAGCTCAAATATAAAGTCTCAAAGAATTGTATACCTGCACTAAGTAAGAAATGAGTGCGATCGCCCCTGATTTCCAGCTGACAGTCTGCTGGAATGGCCAGCATTAAATACCTCCCGCTCATTCAGCATCTGACGTCCCATTGTGTTTCCTCAATGCTGGGTATTTTTTGTATTTTTTGTATTTCAATGGCTACAAAGTTGTATGCTTAAATTTTGGAACAATTTTTGGTCTCATTTCCATTTCATACTAGCACATTGGTGCCCCTGAACCCACTTGTTTTGTGGTTTTGAGCATAGTGAGTATAGTTTTTCTTTTTGGGTCCTTTCCAACTGGCCCTTATAACTGGACTTGTGTTTTTTTGTCCAGAATGTGTAAATATATTAATCATTTTTTTGGTCTGTTTTTATACACTTTAGCTGGGTTCTTATCTACCTCCTGCGACCACACACGGTCTCCCCTGGGCTGGGGGGGACATTTTTTACATCAAAAATCCCTCCTCTTTCTTTTTGGGGGTTCCCTCAATTTATCCATCTCCTGGTTCGGAATTGATCAAGGTATGTGCCATACACTTCCCTGAAGTCATGACACAAGTTTGTTTTGTTTATTACATTTATGGTCAGCATTTGCATAATCATTATATCTTGTCTTATGTCAGAGCTGGATTATTTGTGGTGGTCTCACATTATCCCCTGAGGAAGCCATTATTGGCGAAACATGTTGGGACTCGACATCTATCTGTGACCACCTCCCTTTCAACCCATTACATGTATTATGTATATGCTCTATATTTGTTTTAATTGGAATGGTCTGTTCCCTCTTTCCCTTTTTTGTACTAATAAAGATATTATATATTTTTTTATTCAAATCTCTACATACCATTTATTATAAAAAAATCCCAATCCTCTATTTTCCTGATGTATAAATTATTCATGGATGTACAAATGATTATACCACAAGAAAGCAATGAACAACACTTTGGAATGACTTAACAATACAAAATGGTTTTAGAGCACTTGAAACCAAAATTTATGAATATGTGGACATAAATACAAAATTGTATTCATTTCATCTTGCTAAAACCAATTTACCGCTCAATATCAATATCAAGAAATAATTAAGGGAAGTGTGACAGCTGTATACACTCAATGGGAAAAGAAGGAGAGGCGATATATTTATTCAAGTTGGTGCTACTGCCAGCTGTTGAGTGATGTGTCTCTACTCCTTGCAGCAACTCTCAGCTCACAATTTCTCACTGTCAATGTATTTGCAGGCAACTGTATGAATGACCAAAATGGAATTTAGATTCCCTGGGTTTGAGTCTATGCCACTATAAAACTGATACATTTTAGGGTAACACACCCTTTTTTGGAAGATAAAGTAGCATATAAACATACAGTATTTCTTAAATGTAAGAGCCAGTTCACTATAGTGTGATATTGCATGTGATACGGCGCATGGTACCACAACGTGCAGTAACACATGTTACATGTATTAGCACACAGCCGTGGCATTCATGTTGAGGCAATTTACCTTTGCTACAGTGTTGCAGAAACACACCACCATGATCTACATGCTGCTATTTAGCCCTGGTAGCTCATTATTTCCAACATGTAAAACCAATATATCCCTCTCAAAGGGTAAAGGAACTCTGTTTAGTCCCTAAGATGAAGTAACTCACTACCTCTCCTCTGAAAACTATATGCTTACCAAATACTCACCACTGAGACTGCTATCTCAAATTGTCTAGATAATATATAAATTCTAATTATTTCTTCCATGTACTTCATCATTTTTTTTCAGTCCCCTAACAATGGCAAGCCCAAATATAGAATCAAAATATTTATTGTTATAAATGTTTAAAGAGTGAGAAAGATGAAGGTAGCCATATTTGTTCCTTGCACACAAAGATTTACTAAAATGCAACCCATCATAACAGAGGATGAAACTCTAAAAGAAATATTCCAAAAACCCCCAATGCTGTCCTTCAGTCAACCACCCAACCTCAGAAATAAATGAGTCAGCGGCAAACTTCGTTATGACTATAGGGACCAAACAATGGAGCCATACCTTGCTACAACACATGCTGCAAACTGTGCAGCCAAATCAATCCAATAAAAAGTGTCACACACACAAACACAATGGACCTTGAATATTACAGGATCATACAGCTGTACCTCTAATAATGTGGTGTACCTCATTTATTACCAAAATTGCAGTCAAGGATCTTATTATGGTGTAACAAACACTATGAAATAGAATGCATTTGCACAGGCACACCATATAAAAATGGAGGAAATGATTATTACACACCTGATTTACATAATTTCTTACAACCAGACCACTGTATGGAAGAAAATAATGTTTTGATTCATAAATGGAACTGCAAAAGTGCCCAGGAAAAGAAAACTTTCGAGCTAGAAATGTCAATTCTATTTGACACATTCATATTTTCAGGACAAGCTTTTGGGATCTATCTCTTTCTTCTAAAATATTAATATACACCATTTTAGTAGAATATTAAGTAAGATAATTTCTAAGAAAATAAAACACACACAACAAGCATTTTGGAAAGAGATTTAGAAAACTGAGGTCAACATTTAAATCATTATCTTTTGTGTCAAATATAATTATTCTTAGTTCAAAAGTTTTCCTCTGAGTATTTTTAAAGTTCATTAACCACTTGCTTACTGGGCACTTAAACCCTCCCTCCTATCCAGACCAATTTTCAGCTTTCAGCGCTGACGCATTTTGAATGACAATTGCGCGGTCATTCAACACTGTACCCAAATTAAATTTTTATCATTTTTTCACCACAAACAGAGCTTTCTTTTGGTGGTATTTAATCACCTCTGCATTTTTTACTTTTTGTTAAAAAAATGTAAAAAACTGAATTTAAAAAAAAAAAAAGTTTTATTTTTTTATATTTTGTTATAAAAAATTTAAAACAGGTCATTTTTCTCCTTCGTTGATGTACGCTGATGAGGCAACAGTGATGGGCACTGATGGGTGGCAGTGATGGGCACTGATGGGTGGCAGTGATGGGCAGCACTGCTAGGTGGCACTGATTGGCACTACAGGTCGGCATTGATAGCTGGCACTTGTGGGCATTGATAGCTGGCACTTGTGGGCATTGATAGCTGGCACTTGTGGGCATTGATAGGTGGCACTTGTGGGCATTGATAGGTGGCACTTGTGGGCACTGTTAGGTGGCACTTGTGGGCACTGTTAGGTGGCACTATTAGGTGGCACTGATGAGGCAGATGTGCCTCTTCCACTTCGGGACCGATGTCCCTCACATCCGAGCCGATGATCTGCTTTTTTTTCTACTCACGCTTACCGATCTTTTGTTTACATCATGTGATCAGCTGTCATTGGCTGACAGCTGATCACATGGTAAGGGGCCGGGACAGACCCCTTACTTAGATTGGTGATCACCCGAGTCTCAGTGACTCGGTGATCACAGCAGTAATCCTCATCCACATGTCTTTTAATGGTGGAACTGTGTAAATCTATTCTATTTTGTGATTTCTGTCCTGTTTCACCAATGTAAAATCCTTGGTTGCATATTTTTATTGAATGAGATACACCACATTACTGGAGGTTCAGCTGTATGATCCTGTAATATTAAAGGTCCATTTTTTTAACAGATTGATTTTACTACACAATTTGCAGCATTTATTATAGCAACGTATGACTCCATTGTTTGGTCCCTGCATTCATCATGACGTTTTCTGCTGATTCATTTTTGTGTGAGGTTTAGTGGTTGACTAAAGGCCAGCATTGAGGGTTGTTGGAATATTGTGTGTGTGTGTGTATGTGTGTGTATGTGTGTGTGTTTGTGCTTTTTTTTTTCTCGTTCAATATGTTTATTACAAGTTTTCAGAGAAAAAAAAATAATACAGCATTATAAATTGCAACAGTGCAATTTGAAAGTCTTACAAATCATCAGAGTAGCAAACTGTACAGAGAGCATGGGAGCGACACGCTTCCCGCTTGCCAAGAGAGAGATTACCTGAGAGTTTAGAGTGGGACAAAGAAAATAGAGAACTTTTTTTTTTTTTTATTCTCAAAGATTGTCCTGCTTAACCTCCCTAGTGGTATTCTCGAGTCTGGCTCGGGGTGGAATTTCAGAACCAAAAGCGGTAACCCCCGAGCCAGACTTGGGATCGCATCGCAAACTCCAGGAAGAGCTTACTTACCTTGTCCCCTGGATCCTGCGATGTCTCCCTGCAGTGTGAGCGGCTAGTCCTCCTCTCAATTCATCACGGAGCCGATCTCCGTTCCCTGCAAGCGTTGCGACGCACGGGGGGCGGAGAACGGCGCCAAATTCAAAAAATGAAACACAAACTATACATACAGTATACTGTAATCTGTAATGTGAAATTATTTCGCATCCCTTTTGTCCCTAGTGATTTCTCCAGTGCCCTGCATGCAGTTTTATATTATAAAAACTGTTCTTTCTGCCTGGAAACTGGAGATTGTCCATAGCAACCAAAACCATCCCTTTACATCAAAAGGGGTTTTAGACCAGCTAGAAAACAGCGATAATAAATTAGACTCACTCGCAGAATTGAGCGATAATGATTTGTGGGGAAATTCGTCATCAGACACTAAAAGTAATGACAGTGACAATTCTGCAACTGAGCAAATTTCTGTGTTTTTGATTTAATTACATTATTGAATAATTTTTATTATTATTATATTATTATTTGTTATAATTATTTATAGTTATTTATTATATTATAATTTATGATTTCGTGTTTCAAACTTTATCATACCTGGGATGTCTACTAGACTTTTGTTTGGACAGATTTAAGTGTGTTATTCCTAAGAATTACAGGCATACAATATACAACGCCAAATTTCCATGCAAAACAATTGTACCGCTTTTCAGCATCAAAAATCTGAAATAATCATGCCGCCAGGAAGGTTAAAATTTTAGCTTTGCATATCAGTATCGCTTGGACCAAGTAGAAGGCAATACCCTGAAAGCATGTCCTAAAAATTAGAATGTCTGTGCAAAAAAAAAAAAAAAAAGTATGACGGACAGTACAGTAAACAGTTGTTTTGTTGCAAGTGCAACAAGTGCTACAATCACCCCACGCATTTACTGAAGTAAGGAAATAGTATGTGTGAGGAGATCCAAAGGGGTTGATTTACTAAAACTGGAGAGTGCAAAGTCTGCTATTTTTTTTTTTTTTTCATTTTTGTCAAAGCTTAATTGAAAAAGCTTAAAGGGATTGTAAAGGTAAAAATAAAAAATAACAAACATATCATACTTACCTCCACTGTGCAGCTCGTTTTGCACAGAGTGGCCCTGAACCTGGTCTTCAGGGGTTCCTCAGCGGCTCTCGCGGCTCCTCACATCTGATAACCCCCTCAGAGAAGTGCTTCCCCGAGGGGGTTACCTTGCAGGCGTGCCCCTGAGTCCAGCATTCAGCGTCCATAAAGGCCCGAATGCAGGACTCGGCCCCACCCCCTGGCGCTCGCATCATTGGATTTGATTGATATCAGCAGGAGCCAATGGCTGCGCTGCTATCAATCTATCCAATCAACAGCCCAGAACCCCGGGCAGAGAGACAGCGCATCCCCGTGGGTCAAGTTCGAGGGTTAAGGTAAGTAAAACGGGGGGCTTAGGGGGCCGGTCACTGATAGGTGTTTTTTCACCTTAATGCATAGGATGCATTAAAGTGAAAAAACATGAAGATTTACAACACCTTTAAGTTTAGAAGCTGATTGGCTACCATGCACAGCTGCACCAGATTTTTCACTCTCTCGTTTTAGTAAATCAACCTCAAAATATGCTAGTGTCTACAGCCAACCACCGTGTATAATGAAACCATAAAATGTGTACTGTATCTTGGCAACAATATATGAAAGCCAATCAGAAATAAACTTCCAGAAGCTCAGAGAGGGAAGATTAGTTAAATCCAACTTTTCATTGTCACATCATCTTTTTTGTGCTTTGTGATTTCATGAAAATCTGTGTATATCTTTATCATTTCAGCATGTGTGCTTTAAACAAACACATTCATTTAAAAAAAATGTTGTGATAAATATATACTACAGTAATACATAAATATATGTTACAGATGAGAGGAAACAACTGCTGGCATTCAAGCAACAAAACATGAATTTATTAAGTGTATTTATATAACTCTTTTAAAACCGCATACATAAATTAGTACAATAATATTCAAAATAATTTCACATACGATCACACAATTATTCATGTTTTTCATGTATGACTAATATTTAAAAATGTTCTGAAAATGTTTCTTTGATTTGTTTCAGAGAACTCATTGAAATCACTAATCCAGACAGATTACCGTGCAGCTTCTATTTTTAGGAGCCCGTCTGGTACTGTGGCAATTGCAGATGATCGGATTACTGTTATATCAGCCATGCAAAATACAGCAATGTTTTCAAAAGGTGGAAAAAAAAAGACAAGAAAATCAGGACGGAACCTAATAGAAATACAGTAATTCATAAGATCCATCATTATGCTTGAAAAAAAATCTACACGTTTTTTAATATGCGGGCTCTTTTTCCCTCTCCGTTGCTTGTATTACTGCTGCACTTTCACTAAAGTAGAAGCTGGAGGTTTATGCCAGGACACAATGGTGTGTTGTTCAGGTCTCATGAAAGCTGTTTGGCTAATCGTGTTAGTTTTGAATTTCAAGAGCTCCATCTAGTGGCCTAGGAGAAGAAAACACTTACTGTAAAAAAATCTATATATATTTTGGCAATAGTGATTGTGTAAGCATAAAAAATATGCCAAATTATAGCAATACACAATTTTAGGGATTCTTAAATATTTACTAGGATATACAGTTACACATTCACTGACGGATTATTTGCTGACATTCAATGCACATTTGTAAATTTGCTGTTTTTACAGTGGCAAAAGTACACTGTATGAGCCTGATACAGCATATGAATCTTTCCCAGACAACTACACTGTATCTTCATGGTATATACAATGTATCTGCGATGCATGCGGACACCCAAGCACAGGCTAGAGTGCATTTATTCCAAATTTACTAACATGTATAGTTTGCTGGGGAGTGGGGGAGTGTACAATCCAGTATCTGAATGTATACCAGCTAAATGCCTGTAGCAAAAATGTGTGTACTGATATAAATATATATATATATATATATATATATATATATATAGATAGATATATATATATATATATATCTATCTATATATATATATATATATATATATATATCTGTATATATATATCACTAAAAGTATTGTGACCCCTGCCTTTAAACGCACATGAAATTTAATGGCATCCCAGTCTTAGTCCATAGGGTTCAATATTCAGTTGGCCCACCCTTTGCAGCTATGACAGTTTAAACTCTTCTGGGAAGGCTGTACACAAGGTTTAGGAGTGTGTCTATGGGAATGTTTTACCATTCTTCCAGAAGCAAGTTCCTCCACCCCAAACTTACTCATCCATGTCTTTATAGACCTTGCTTTGTGCACTGGTCCACATCATTTGGTGGAGGGGGATTATTTTCAGAGGTTGGGCTTGGCCCCTTAGTTCCAGTGAAGGGAACTTTTAAGAGGTCAGCATACATTGTGGACAATTTCATGTTCCCAACTTTGTGGTAACATTTGGGGGATGACCCCTTCCTGTTCCAACATGACTGCGCACCAGTGCACTAAACAAGGTTCATAAAGACATGGATGAGCAAGTTTAGGGTGAAGGAACTTGACTGGCCTGCACAGTCCTGACCTCAACCCAATAGAACACCTTTGTGATGAATTAGAGTGGAGACTGTGAGCCAGGCCTTGTTGTCAACATCAGTACCTGAACTCACAAATACACTTCTGGAAGAAAGGTCAAACATTCCCATAGACACACTCCTAAACCTTGTGGACAGCCTTCCCAGAAGAGTTGAAGCGGTTAAAGCTGCAAAGGGTGGGCTAACTCAATATTGAACCCTACGGACTAAGACTGGGATTCCATTAACCACTTGCCAACCACTGCACGCCAATATACCTTGGCACAATGGCAACAGTGGGTAAATGGGCGTACCTGTACGTCCCCTTTAATTGGCGGGGTGAGTGGCGCACGCACGCTGCTGCATACAGTGGACTTAATGTCCGCCGGTGTCCCACGATCGTGTCATGGAGCTGCACAATGGGGAGATGCTTATGTAAACAAGGCATTTCCCCATTCTGCCTAGTGACATGACAGGGATCTACTGCACTGCTCCCTGTCATCGGGAGCAGTGATCGCTGTCCTGTCAGTGGTAGCCCATCCCCCCCACAGTAAGGCTGGCCATACATTATACAATTTTTTTGTACAACTTTCCTTTAGATTTACCAAAACCATATAATATGAGGTAAAACCTAAACACTTTCAATTTGTATGCAATCAGCCAGGCGCTTGCACTACATAGTTGAAGGTAAATCTAAAGAAAATTGAATAAGAAAATTGTATGGTGTATGGCCAGCTTTAGAATCATTCCCTAGGACACACTTAACCCCTTGATTGCCCCCTAGTGTTTAACCCCTTCCCTGTCAGTGTCATTTACACAGTAATCAGTGCATTTTTATAGCACTGATCACTGTATAAATGACAATGGTCCCAAAATAATGTCAAAAGTGTCCGATGTGTCCGCCATAATGTCGCAGTCATGATAAAAATCGCAGATCAGCACATTATTAATAAAAATAAATTAATAATAAAAATGGCATAAAACTATTCCCTATTTTGTAGACGCTATAACTTTTGCGCAAACCAAACAATATATGCTTATTGTGATTTTTTTAACCAAAAATTTGTAGAAGAATACATATCGGCCTAAACTGAGGAAAAAAATTGTTTTTTTATGTATTTTTGGGGATATTTATTATAGCAAAAAGTAAAAAATATAGCTTTTCATTCAAAATTGTCGCTCTTTTTTTGTTTATATTGCAAAAAATAAAAAACACAGAGGTGATCAAATACCACCAAAAGAAAGCTCTATTTGTGGGAAAAAAGGACGTCAATTATGTTTTGGTGTAATGTCGCATGACCGTGCAATTGTCAATTAAAGCAACGCAGTGCCGAATCGCAAAAAGTGCTCTGGTTAGGAAGAGGGTAAAACCTTCCAGGGCTGAAGTGGTTAAAGTTCATGTGCGTGTAAAGGCAGGTGTCCCAATACTTTTGGTAATCTAATATATATATATATATATATACATATATATACAGATATGCTTTATATGCTACTGCCTCAGAACAGCAGGGGTTTTTTTTGTCGTGCTGCTTTGCTTGGCCCGTGTGCATCTAATTGTTTAGCAAGCTAATCACATTTTTTTTTATTGTAATTCTTTTTTAAATAAATTGTTGATAAGCACTTGACTAGGTACACCTTATAAGAAGAGAGGGCACAAACGTAGTATTATTCAAATGGTCATTGTGCACTAAGAATAGGACTGCACAAATTGCACTTCAGCATTTGGTTTGCTGGGATAAGTTTGCACATGCTATGCTTGCATTTATCAGCACCCAAATGAATGCCCACAATACAAATGTACAAAATAATGACAGCCAATGATGGTCAGCAAATGTTTAAAGTATAATGGCGTTTTTTTAGCAGGCAAATTGACTCAAGTAATTGTGGTTTTTACGTGGGCAGTGAATATAGCATTGATTCTGTTATAAATACAATGAATGTCACATTAGACAGCTTTTCCCATTTAAAGACAAATGTTGGTGAGTGTCATTGGCATATGCTTATTCAAATTTACCCAGCTAATGTGCTATTAATGTGCAGAAAATGTATATACAGTTGTGACAAAGGCTTTATAAAAAAATGCCCCTTAGTGTTTATTAGATTTTACAAATGATGGTCCAAATGTACATTATTATTGTTTGTCATGAGGGTGGTACTTCCTCTCTTTTTACATAGCATATGGGATGTACTATTAGTGCAATGGACACTACAAATACCATGCTCCTTTGTGGGTGGGGCCATGTCTTGATCAACCTACTACGTTTGCAATAACAGCATAGTGCAGTATGGTGCAAGTACAGCATTTATAGAGGAAAAAAATTTTGTTTTTTTTTACTAATTGTGTATTTTTACATTGTGCATTATACAGTAAGCAGCAGGGACTTTTAGCAGAGTATCTTAAAATGTTTGCTTTCATTTTGTTGTCTATTTCAAAATGCATAGTACTTTACTCCTGTTTGTGACTTTGAATATTGTAAACAGATATATTGCAAGTGTATATAATGTAGTATTTTCAGGCTAGAAGACCTATGTCAGATAATTTGATTCAGTACATTTCAAGGTTTAGCATTTCTTTGTTTCTTCGGTTCATGCTAAAACTGAAGTTTAGTAATATTTTTTTTTCTGGGTCTGGGATACAGCTCCAAACACATATGTGTAATGGTGTGCATCTCATTACCTGCAGGTGGCTGCTTCTGCCAAAAATCATATCCACAGCATCTCCTTCACAGGTACTGAATACTGCCCTGAGCATTTATCTTCCAGAGTTATGAAGGTTAACAGCAGCAGTTATCAGAAAGAAAAGCTGTGCTGCTCACCTGCCCCCTTTTGCCATCTCTGCCATTCACAGAACTTGTATTACTACACTCCCACAATGTATCCTGTTTTGTGAATCGGTGGAGAAGATCCTCTTGTTCAACTCCTCCTCTTTCATGTTTAAAACCATAACATACACAACTCAGGAACTTACAAAGTTCAACTTTGATAAAGTGAAGGCCATATGAGACATTAGTATGTCAAAACTGTGTTGATTTTGCCTTCATCAGATGGGGTGATGTCACCCCTGTAAAAGCCACATTTTTAAGATGCACACAAATTGGGAATGAAAATGTGTATTTTCATCCTGATCCCATGCCTAATGTCAACATGTGCTAGCTCCCATCATGGGGGATCAATGGACGTGTTTCGGGGGTGCAACCCCTTCCTCTCATCTACCTTAGTTGCGAGGAAGGAGTTGCACCCACAAAACGCGTACATTCATATCCAGTGATGGGAGATAGCACATGTTGACACACTGTGTGCTATCTTCAAAATTTGGCTTTCAAATTACTTTGAAACTTTAGTAAAAATAAAAAATACAACGACAAACTGTTCAATTTTTGGGTGTTTTAGATTCTGCCTAAAACATCAATGATGTTCTTCATTTTTTGTTGTACATCATTGATGGTTTCCATGACCTTCTCTAAATCCCGATTGCACACCATTATCTCCTCGATGAGGACTTGTGCACTTTTATTTTAAAAATAAAAAAACACACCATGTATTATAAATATGCAGGCATACATCTATTACCTGAAGCTGTGGTCTCAGACACTCACTTGTTGTGGTCACTATCACATATGGAGAGACCCCTAGTATCCACTGGAGCACCTGTGTGGGACACCCTAAAAGGGTGTTCTGGTGTCTCACACTAGTGCTCCTGTGTCCAGATGTGTAAACAGCTGCTGAGTGTCCTCTCCTTACATTGAATCTACTTTGCATTTCATTCTAGTTACAAACCCATCTAGACAACAATGTACTGAACTTCTTTTAATACAAATAGGCATGAACAAATGTAGTTAACCTGCATCTGCCAAAAACATCGTATTAGTGGGCGAACGAACAATGTTTACTACGAATGATCCTGTGCCCCCCGAACACTGAAACTTGCCATTTTAAACTGTACAACAGTAAAGAAAAGCACATGGAGCAGCATGCAAGTAATAATAATAATAGGAACACACGACAAATACTTAATTTTTAGAAGCAGTTTCCTGATCCTTCTGTACTGATCATGCTCCCTCAATTTGACCAGCGTTTCCTCAATTGCTCCTTGGATTGTCGTACCCCAAAATTCCTCTGCAGACTTCTCACAACTTTAATCATGATCTTGGCCTTTCTCACATTTGGGATTCTGTACGGTCCATACTTCCCATCATGGTCGGCCCTCTTCAAGATGTCCACCATCTCTACAAAAGACATATCTGAGTTCTTAAATCTCCTCCTGGATCGGGACATTTCTGGCTCTGGGCTTTCATCGTTGCTGCAGGCACTTGTTGTCTCTCCGCCATGTGCTCTCCCACTGCGCCGAAAGAGAAGGGGCGGAGAATATACTAGAAACAAGGTCAGGGGCGGAGTTTCACGCATGCGCAGTATATATAAAGCATAACACGCATGCGTCGTACGTACGATCTGTGAGCGGAGGACGGAGTAGCATAAGCGCCGATTATGCTAATGAAGGTACCATTTTACCATCAGTGGTTAGTGGCCTATATTGTTTATAGATTGAGGCCTATATTGGGAAAAGATTAGGAGAGTTTAGCCTGACATTAGGGTTTGTCTTGTGTTGTGTCTTGCAGATAAAATGGATATATTTACAGATCTTGCCAAAGTTTATTGATAAGTACAGAGAGCTGACCTGTCTGTGGCAAGTAAAACACCAATATTAAAACAACAAACTAAAGAGGAAGGCAGCACTGGATCAACTGTTGGAATTGGTGAAGCCGTTGATTCCCACGGCAAACATCAACTATTTGAAGGCCAAAATTGGTGGCCTGAGGAGCACATATAATAGGGACCACAAAAAAGGTCCAGGATTCCCTGAGATCAGGAGCAGCAGCAGATGACATTTAAGTCCCCAGGCTCTGGTACTATGACAGACTGTGTTTTTTGTCAGACCAGAGTGAACCCAGGCCATCACTCTCAACCCTTCCTTCCACACTTCCTTCCACATTAACCTCAAAGCGGTTGGTTGGTGGAAGGTCCAAAACCTGGACCTTCCACCCAGGAAGATGTGGAGGAGCCCAGCTTGAGCCAGGTATATCATTGTTCAACATATTTCTTGTCAAAAAATTAATGATGTTAACTAAATGTTATTATTGATCACTAATTTCTGATTTAACAAACTGGTTTACATATCAATAGACAGTAGTAGCCAAAAATGCTGGGGTCAGAAGGATAGTCTTTTCTATTTGTTAACATTCAATTTGTAACAGTCATGAGCTCAAAATTGTGTGTGATTGATGACCAAAAAACTAAAACTATGTCCTATTTTCATACACAGGAAAGTCTCAGCCAGGAGGAGGCCATGGAAAGTGGCAGCCAGGAGGTGACCATGGAAAGTGACAGCCAGGAGGTGGCCGTGGAAAGTGGCAGCCAGGAGGTGGCCGTGCCCAGTAGCCTGACTGAATCCCAGGTTCCTCCCCTCTGCCTTCCAACAAAAAGGACCAGGAACGCGAGCGACTACTTTGACTCAGCAGGTTACTGCGGTCCTCACAACTACCCCTAGTGTCCACGAGGCCTTTGCGTGTATGACGGCCAGTAAAGTGCAAGGAATGGAGGAGGGCCAACGCCTCATCTGTGAGGAGGTAATATTTCAGGCCCTAAATAAGGGGGTGAGGGGCCAACTCACCAATAAAAGCTACGTCTGTGAGTTGGACCATATGACTCCTCTGCCACCTCCAGCAACACCTCCAACAACACAGCCACAGCTTGGAGGGAAGTGTGCAAGGAAGTCTTGAGAGTGATGGCCTGGGTTTGGTGTGGTCTGCCAAAAGACGTAGACTGTTGTAGGACCACAGGCTCAGGACATATATGTCATCTGCTGCTGCTCCCGATCTCTCGGAGTCCTGGACCGTGTTGTGCTCCCTATTAAATGGACTCCTTAGGCTACCAATTTTGCCTGTCAAATAATTGATGTCTGCCCTGGGGTACAAAGGCTTCACCAATTCTAACTGTTTCTCCAGCGTTGCCTTCCTCTTTATTTTGTTATGACCCCTATTACATTTTTAATTTTTGTTTTGAGAAATACTTGGCTATGTGTTTTACTTCAAAAAGGACAGTTTGTTTGTGAGTAGGCAGGTATATTTCAAAAATACAATGTCAAATTAACAAGGGACACCAACACCAACCAACCACTTTGAGGTTAAGGGACTGACCGGGATGGATGTGGTGTAAGTTTGCTCCTCCTGGCCCAGGTGATCAGCTGAAGTAAATTCCAATGATTTGACTTCTCCTGATTTCCCCTGCAATGTATTACGGATCCTGCTGAGACAACGGTAGCCTACAGCTCTGCGTATAGCGGGAAGGGAACGTTGCGGACAGCTGAGCCCTGCTGAACCCTGCTGAGTGTCGAGACGGTGTCTTGGTGACTCCTCGGGATCTTCCGAGCCTAGCACGAGCAGAGGGAGATACCAGCGATACCAGCAAGCATACACAGCTGGAGTCGGGCACCACCGAGAGTCTACGAATGGAGCCGTATCCAGCTGGGGTTCACGTGTCGAGCCGAGTTTTGCCAAAGTATCCCAAGCCCTGCTGAGTGCCCGCGATTAGACACGAGTGGAGCCGAGCCCCGCTGAAGCCCAGGTGTGAGGTAGCATCTTGCCGTGCACTCCGAGCTCCAAAGTACCCACGTGTGGACTCGTGGGGACCCGAACCCCGTTGAATATCGAAGGGACCGGAAGGTATGGTCTCTTGCTCACTGGAGCCCGGCATAATGGTGGAGAGAACACTGAGGATCTCTGGTAAAAACTTAAAACGGAGCCGGACCTACGCTGAATGATAAGGTAACCGACTGGCTAGGACTATTTCGTTTTTCCTTTACTAGAGCGGCAAGGTTCCTATCATACATTAACTTTTGGTGGTTTAAAGACCTACTGACACAAAACCAAGATTTCAGGTGATCTGGGAAGCCTCTGACAAATGAGTCTGGCAAATCTTCATGCTATAAATTCAAAAAGTATTAGCTGACGGTGTAAAGTACTTTATATTAGAGGAGCTTGGTGAGAGCTATATTTCTCTAGTCTCAACATTTTGAATACAATATGCCACCTAAAGGCACCCACACACAAAAAACAAAGAGGGGATCAACAGAGGGGACAGTTAAAAACCTCCCTAAATCACAATCTGCACAAAATACAGACAACAAGGGCTTTTTTCAACATCCACAGCCACTAGTTCAACATGAAGGCACGGTAGCTACTGAACTGAATTTTGCTTCCCCTGAAAGAGATATAGAGCCTAGTTCAAATGGCAGCCCCTTGGGTAACACGTAACATCCCATAATGGACCTGAAAGGATCAGTAGGAAGCCCCAGTTGGGATATGCAGACATACATAAAATCTCTACCGACGAGAGAGGACATGGATAAGTATGTTTTTAGGCTGGAAACCTCATACAAGGCTGAATTACAGGCATTGAAAACATCTTTAGTTGACACAAAAAATAAAATCGATATTATTGACTCCAAAATGGCAGCTATTGATCAAAAAATATTACTGGAAGGAAAAAATCAGGAAGACAATCGATATTTAAAATATATAATTAATGCTACCGACGATCTTGAAAATAGAAGCAGATGTAAGGGTTAGAGGTTTGCCAGAAACAGTGGGCACGGAAGACCTGAAGTTGATATTCCAGGGCATATTCAATACCTTATTAAAACGGCCAAAAACGGCAGAATTAGAGATTGATTGTGCTCATAGATCACAAGGCCCTAAAGATCAAGATCAAATGAAACCAAGAGACATGATATGCAGAATACATTTTTTCCACATCAAAGCAAACATCATGACAGCAGCGCGGCTACAAAGGGTTTTTGAGTTCGATGGCATCCAGCTCATTTTTTTGCAGGATCAGGAGGAAAGCACTTAAGCTCTATTGAAAACATTAATAGAGAAAAGGATTTTATATAGGTGGGGATTCCCCTTTCAGATAATAGTTTACCAAAATGGACAAAAAAGTCACATTCCGGGACATCAGGGATCTCCCTGATTTTTTGAAACAGCTTCAATTGCCTTTAGTTGATATACCATTATGGCAGCAAGCATATCAGGATATTTCAGGAAGGCAGTATAGAAGTAGATAAATATGAATAGGGAAATGGAGGGGATATTGGAGAGAGGCAGGAGGGTCGGAGAGGGGGGGGGAGAGGGGGAGATGGGGAGAGAAAATGAAAAAAAAACATTTTTTTTTTTTTTTAGGTATATCCAAAAAGGAAAATAAGATACAATTTGAATGTAGTGGTACAATGGGATAATGCATGAAGTAATAGTGTACGCGTGTTTTGTATATAATTATAGCACAATTAAGGGTAAACTGAGAACAGGATGTCATATGGGTGTGGGTGGGGTTTTTTTTTTTTTTCCTGGGATTAATTAACATTTTTTTGCTAGCTTGAGTTTGATTTATTTTAAAAGGAAAACTAGATGAAACTCGAATGCAGTGGTATAATGTAATTGTGCACAATGCGTTATTGAGGGAGTGTTATTTATACAATACTTTTTTACGAACATTCTACAAATAAGTATGATTTTGATATCTCTAAAATGGAAAATAAGATACAATCAGAATGCAGTGGTATAAGGGGAGAATGCACTAAGTAAAATTGTAATTAGTTCTGTATTTAACATAGCACGATGTGGGTTAATGTGAGAACATGTCATGTGGGTGTAATTAGGCAGGGCAGGGTTGGGGGTGGGGGCGGGTCATTTTAATATTTTTTTTTTCTCTCTCTTCCTCTTTTTCTTTTCTTTTCCTCTTTCCCCTTTCTTATTTGTGAATTATTTTTATATAAATAAGTAAACCTGGGCTAGAAACAGCCTATCTAAAGGGGGTCCCTTTATATCCCCTAATTTAGGGAACTTACAAAGTAAGGTTAGACACAAAGGAGTCAAGTAGGGAGTGATTGTTTAGGTAAGTGTGTAAGGTTTGAGTGGTGGTTGGTTGTTTTGTGGGGGCGAGGTTGAGTGTGGGTTTTAATTTCTTTTTTTTTTTTTCTTTTCTCCCCCTCTCTTGTTGTCCTATGGGCACTGTAAAAATAGGTTAATTTAATGTTAGAGGACTAAATTCAGCAACAAAAAGATCACAGGTTCTATACTCTCTCCACAAACAAAATGTCGGCATCATTTTCTTTCAGGGGATGCATTTTCGCTCAGACCATATACCTAATATACATAATAGATATTACCCTACCTGGTATCATGATTCCTTTACCTATTCAAAATCTAGGGGAGTTTCTATAGCAATTCATCATCAGGTGTTGGAAAGTTGGAGGAATAGAGATGGGAGGGCATTATCATTAAAACTTGCTATATATGGTAAAAAATACACATTTATCAATATATACCTACCTAATCAAGATCAGATTAAAATAGGTACGCAATTGCTGATGGATCCTATGGAGAGAGCAGAGGGGTGACATTAATAGGGGAAGAATTCAATTTTGTTTTTAACCATGATAATGGACACTACAGCATCTTCAATCTCCCAGTCTAGGATTACACCTAGTACCCTGGCGTGAGGGGAGGGACTGATGGTTGCATTGTTGATTTTGATGTAAAAGTCATGGAGGAGGGCACGGGCGGGGGGGAGGATATTAATAGCTCAGTTTTAGAGAGATTTAGTTTAAGGAAGTGGTGCAACATCCATGCTGATATGTCAGTTAGTAAGTTAGTAATGTGAGAGGAGACTGAAGGAGTGAGGTGAGGAGTAGACAGATAGATTTGGGTGTCATCAGCGTATAAGTGGTATTGGAAGCTGTGGGCGGTTATCAAGTGACCAAGGGAGGAGGTGTAGATAGAGAAGAGAAGGGGTCCAAGAACAGAGCCTTGGGGGACCCCCACAGAAAGGGGCAATGGAGAGGAAGAGACAGAGTTGTAGGTGACACTGAAGGAGCGCTGTGATAAATAGGCAGAGAACCAGGATAGAGCAGAACCTCGGAGGCCAGGGGAATGTAGTTTATTGAGAAGGAGCGGGTGGTCAACAGTATCAAAGGACGCAGAGAGGTCAAGTAGTAGGACTATGGAGTACTGGCTGTTGGTTTTAGCAGTTAGTAAATCGTTAGTGAGTTTTAGTAAGGCAGTTTACGTGGAGTGCTGCGAGCGAAAGCCAGACTGTAAGGGGTCAAGAAGGTTATTTTCACTGAGGTAGGAGCTAAGACAGTTGTAGACTAAGCGTTCTAGAAGTTTAGAGGTAAATGGGAGCTATGAGATGGGTCTTAAGTTGTTCAAGTTGGTAGGGTCCAGTGAGGGCTTTTAAAGTATGGGAGTGATCTGCGCATGTTTTGGTGGGGGGGGGGAGGTGCCATTAGAGTGGGAGAGATTGAAGATGTGAGTGAGGGAGCATAGGATAGAATAGGAGGGTGACCGTAGTAGTTGTGATGGACCAGGATCCAAGGGACAATTGGTTAGGTGGGCATCATAGAAAGGTTTTGTAACCTCTTCAGTAGTAGCCAATTCAAAAGACGAGAGTGTTGAATGGGCTTTTAGGCAAGGTATGTTGGGTGAGGAAGATGTACGCACAGTGGAGGTGTCTTCACGAATTGCATCAATCTTGTCTTTGAAGTGATTGGCAATCTCTTGGGCAGTGAGTGAGTTAGTGGGTAGAGGGGGTGGGGGACAAAGCAGAGAGTTAAAGGTTGAGAAGAGCCGACGGGGACTGGATGACAAGGAATTAATAAGAGAGACAAAGTAGGCTTGTTTGGCAGCATGGAGGCATTTTAGAAGGGCAGATTTATATAGGATGAAGTCTTGCAGGCATTTGGTTTTACGCCACAGTCGTTCAAGAGCACAGCAATGTCTCTTGAAATTTCTAGTGTTGTCAGTTTGCCAGGGTTTGCCAGGGTTGTAACGGTCAGGTCCTGATTCTGCGTGTGGTTAGAGGAGCAAGTACATCTAGTGATGATGAGAGTGAACTGTTGTAGACAGCGGTGGCCAGGTCAGCACAGGGGAGAGATTATGTCATATAGGTGGTCAGTAGCAGAATAGAGAAGAGAAGGGTTAAAGTGGCGAAGGTTTCTACAAGTAATTGTTTGCTGCTTAGAGGGATGAGTGGTTGGAGGCAAGGATACAGTGAAAGTAATGAGGTTGTGATCAGAGAGAGGATGTTGGCGAGGTTGCCGAGATGGAAGAATACAAGGTCAAGGGTATTACCATTGGAGTAAGAAGTATGTGTCAATTGGGTTAGGTCAAAAGTTGAGGTTAAGTCGAGAAGTTTAGCTGTAGTTGGGCTGTTACCATTAACAGGAATGTTGAAGTCACCAAGAATGATAGTGGGTAGGGATGAGCCGAACACCCCCCTGTTCGGTTCGCACCAGAACATGCGAACAGGAAAAAAGTTTGTTCGAACACGCGAACACCGTTAAAGTCTATGGGACACGAACATGAATAAACAAAAGTGCTAATTTTAAAGGCTTATATGCAAGTTATTGTCATAAAAAGTGTTTGGGGACCTGGGTCCTGCCCCAGGGGACATGGATCAATGCAAAAAAAAGTTTTAAAAACGGCCGTTTTTTCAGGAGCAGTGATTTTAATAATGCTTAAAGTCAAACAATAAAAGTGTAATATCCCTTTAAATTTCGTACCTGGGGGGTGTCTATAGTATGCCTGTAAAGGGGCGCATGTTTCCTGTGTTTAGAACAGTCTGACAGCAAAATGACATTTTGAAGGAAAAAACTCATTTAAAACTACCCGCGGCTATTGCATTGCCGACAATACACATAGAAGTTCATTGATAAAAACGGCATGGGAATTCCCCAAAGGGGAACCCCGAACCAAAATTTAAAAAAAAAAATGACGTGGGGGTCCTCCTAAATTCCATACCAGGCCCTTCAGGTCTGGTATGGATATTAAGGGGAACCCCGGCCAAAATTAAAAAAAAAAAATGACGTGGGGTTCCCCCTAAATTCCATACCAGACCCTTCAGGTCTCGTATGGATTTTAAGGGGAACCCCGCGCCAAAAAAAAAAAAAAAAACGGCGTGGGGTCCCCCCAAAAATCCATACCAGACCCTTATCCGAGCACGCAACCTGGCAGGCCGCAAGAAAAGAGGGGGGGACGAGAGTGCGGCCCCCCCTCCCTCCTGAACCGTACCAGGCCACATGCCCTCAACATTGGGAGGGTGCTTTGGGGTAGCCCCCCAAAACACCTTGTCCCCATGTTGATGAGGACAAGGGCCTCATCCCCACAACCCTGGCCGGTGGTTGTGGGGGTCTGCGGGCGGGGGGCTTATCGGAATCTGGAAGCCCCCTTTAACAAGGTGACCCCCAGATCCCGGCCCCCCCCTGTGTGAAATGGTAAGGGGTACATAAGTACCCCTACCATTTCACGAAAAAAGTGTCAAAAATGTTAAAAATGACAAGAGACAGTTTTTGACAATTCCTTTATTTAAATGCTTCTTCTTTCTTCTATCTTCCTTCATCTTCTGGTTCTTCTGGTTCTTCTGGCTCTTCTGGTTCTTCCTCCGGCGTTCCCGTCCAGCATCTCCTCCGCGGCGTCTTCTATCTTCTTCTCCTCGGGCCGCTCCGCACCCATGGCATGGGGGGGAGGCTCCCGCTCTTTTCTTCTTCTTTTCTTCTCTTCTTCTCTTCTTCATTTTCTTCTCCGGGCCGCTCCGCAATCCATGCTGGCATGGAGGGAGGCTCCCGCTGTGTGACGGCGCTCCTCGTCTGACAGTTCTTAAATAACGGGGGGGCGGGGCCACCCGGTGACCCCGCCCCACTCTGACGCACGGTGACTTGACGGGACTTCCCTGTGACGTCACGGGGAATGCCACAGGGAAGTCCCGTCATGTCCCGTGCGTCAGAGGGGGGCCGGGTCACCGGGTGATTCATGTTGACATCAGAGGAATAAAGCAGTGGGCAGAAATGACACTTAGTACTCTTAAGTGACATATGTACACACTATAGAGGGATATGCTTTGTTCATATCTCATATCTGAGGTTTACAACCGCTTTAAGGTCCCGTTAATACCTGAGCTATTTGAAGCTCCACCAAAAGTGTTTTAACGCTTAACACTAGTATTGTCATTATACTGAATGGTGCCCATTCACATCTGAGTGTAGTGCCGCTTGAAGACAGCAGCTCAAAAATTAGATGAGCTTCTTCTAGATCAGAGTCGACTGTTTTTGCCCCAGTAGACTTCATTGGGAGGGTCTGAAAGGCAGGTGTTTTTATCTGGTAACTTTCAATTGCCTAAAAAGTATTATAAAAAAAAAAAAAGCTAGAAACTCATGCAAAAAAGTCCAAAAACCTACCCAAAAATGGCCAAAGATGTTCACCTGAAAAATGACCACAGACCAGAGATACAATGTATCAAGAATAAAAAGACACCAACAAGGGACCACCTGCAGCAATGGCGGAACTACCAGGGACATAAGGGTTGCTCTTGTGACTGGGCCCTGGCAGTTCGCCCACTGTGGAGGGACCCCAAGATGGCAGAGTTCAGTTCACACTGCTGCGACCCAAAGTCATGTGACTTTCTTGCAACTTTTATGATTGAAAATTGCAGTCTACGGCACTTAAATCGCACCAAGATCCCATAAAATTACTGGAATTACTGTTCCCGTGCCTTGAGTCACATTGATTAAGACTGCACCCACTGAAATGAATGTGTTTTGATGTTTTTCATTTTTTTTTCTTTTACAGAAATATACCTTTTTTTGGTGGTATTTAAACACCACTGGGGTTTTTATTTTTTGCTAAGCATGAAAAAAAGACAGACATTTAAAAAAATAATAATGTTTTTCTTAGTTTGTTATAATATTTTGCCATAAGTAATTTTTCTTCTTCACTGATGTGCACTGATGATGCTACACTGATAGGTGGCACTGATGAGGCAGCACTGATAGGCACTGATGGGCACCAATTAGGCAGCACTGATAAGGTGGCGCTGATGAGGCTGCACTGATATGCAGAACTGATGGGCTATGATGAGCTGCACTGATAGGCAGCACTGATGGGCAATGATAGCTGGCACTGATGAGCTACACTAATGGGCACTGATAGGCGGCACTGACATCCAGCACTTATGGGCACTGCTAAGGTGGAACTGATGAGGCAGCACTATTATGCGGCACTGATGGGCAGTTATAGGCAGCACTGATGGGTGGCACTAACACTGATAGGTGGCACTGATGGTCAATGATAGGTGGCACTGATGAGCTGCACTGATAGGCAGCACTGATGGTCAATGATAGGTGGCACTGATGAACTGCACTAATGGGCAATGATGGGCAGCACTGATGGGCTTTGATAGGCGGCACTGACAGGCAGCACTTATGGGCACTGATAAGTTGGCACTGATGAGGCACTGATGGGCAGTTATAGGCAGCACTGATGGGTGGCACTGACACTGATAGGTGGCACTGATGGTCAATGATAGGTGGCACTGATAGGCAGCACTGATGGTCAATGATAGGTGGCACTGATGAACTGCACTAATGGGCACTGATGGGCTCTGATAGGCGGCACTGACAGGCAGCACTTATGGGCACTGACAAGGTGGCACTGATAGGTGGCGCTGATGAGCTGTACTGTTAGGCAGCACTGATAGGAGGCACTGATGAGCTGTACTAATAGGCACTGATAGGTGGCACTGATGAGCTGCACTGATAGGTGGCACTGACGAGATGCACTAAATGGGCACTGATGGGCTGCCTGCACAGTCATTAATGTGATGAGTTGCACTTATATAGCCACCCCCCCCCCCCCAAAAAAAAAGTAAGTTAACCACTTCACTTCAGCCAGTACACACATTACTAGTATACACCTGCACACTGCTGCACAATTTCACAAATAGAACTTATCTGCCTGAGTCTGCCATTGACTTCCCCAGCGGGCCACCCAGCGCCCATGGCTTACTTGAACTTAGTTGTGCTGTGCAGAATGTTGAATGCAAATCCTCCTTCTCCTGGCTCGCAGTACCGCCCGCACACAGCACTCCAGTCCTTTCCCAATAAAGCCTGCGGGGATGCCGGGGAAGGCCTCTGGATGACGTCACGCCGGCCGGGACGTCAAGCTCCGCCTACAGTGTGCGAGCACGCTCAGCCTCGGCGGCGAACTGGTACCGCCCGCACTGCAACGTTTGCTCTCTGCATCGCCGCAATTACATTTGAGCTGACTGACATATATGTGGGCCTATAAATAATGCAGCTGCCTGGCAATTTTAAGGTATATAGTTGCCGGCGGCCGACGGCTGGAACTGTATCTAGAGTGTTTGGGCCTATATTATGATGGGGGCCTGGAGCTGCAGCTCCAAAAGCCCCTATGTTAATCCGGCCCTGGCCATGGGTGCGGAGCGGCCCGAGGAGAAGAAGATAGAAGACGCAGCGGAGGAGATGCTGGACGAGAACGCCGGAGGAAGAACCAGAAGAGCCAGAAGAACCAGAAGAACCAGAAGATGAAGGAAGATAGAAGAAATAAGAAGCATTTAAATAAAGGAATTGTCAAAAACTGTCTCTTGTCATTTTTAACATTTTTGACACTTTTTTCGTGAAATGGTAGGGGTATAAGTACCCCCTTACCATTTCACACAGGGGGGGCCGGGATCTGGGGGTCACCTTGTTAAAGGGGGCTTCCAGATTCCGATAAGCCCCCCGCCCGCAGACCCCCACAACCACCGGCCAGGGTTGTGGGGATGAGGCCCTTGTCCTCATCAACATGGGGACAAGGTGTTTTGGGGGGCTACCCCAAAGCACCCTCCCAATGTTGAGGGCATGTGGCCTGGTACGGTTCAGGAGGGAGGGGGGGCCGCACTCTTGTCCCCCCCTCTTTTCCTGCGGCCTGCCAGGTTGCGTGCTCGGATAAGGGTCTGGTATGGATTTTTGGGGGGACCCCACGCCATTTTTTTTTTTTTTTTTTTGGCGCGGGGTTCCCCTTAAAATCCATACCAGACTCTGGTATGGAATTTAGGGGGAACCCCACGTCATTTTTTTTTAAATTTTGGCCGGGGTTCCCCTTAATATCCATATCAGACCTGAAGGGCCTGGTATGGAATTTAGGGGGACTCCCACGTCATTTTTTTTTTTTTATTTTGGTTCGGGGTTCCCCTTTGGGGAATTCCCATGCCGTTTTTATCAATGAACTTCTATGTGTATTGTCGGCAATGCAATAGCCGCGGGTAGTTTTAAATGAGTTTTTTCCTTCAAAATGTCATTTTGCTGTCAGACTGTTCTAAACACAGGAAACATGCGCCCCTTTACAGGCATACTATAGACACCCCCCAGGTATGAAATTTAAAGGGATATTACACTTTTATTGATTGACTTTAAGCATTATTAAAATCACTGCTCCTGAAAAAACGGCCGTTTTTAAAACTTTTTTTTGCATTGATCCATGTCCCCTGGGGCAGGACCCAGGTCCCCAAACACTTTTTATGACAATAACTTGCATATTAGCCTTTAAAATTAGCACTTTTGATTTCTCCCATAGACTTTTAAAGGGTGTTCCGCGGCATTCGAATTTGCCGCGAACACCCCAAATTGTTCGCTGTTCGGCGAACTTGCGAACAGCCAATGTTCGAGTCGAACATGTGTTCGACTCGAACTCGAAGCTCATCCCTAATAGTGGGTATTTCAGAGGAGAGAATGTAGGGTAGCCAGGCAGCAAAGTCATCAACAAAGCGCGATACCGGTCCAGTAGGCCAAAAAATTGCTGCAATCCTCAGATAAATGGGAGAAAACAGATGAATACAGTGCATCTAGAAAGAAGAGAGGGATAGAGAGGGAGGGACAGGAAGGACTTGGAAGGTGCTTTGTGGGGATAGAAGGAAGCCAACTCCACCTCCTTTCTGTCTTTTGGGTCTGGGGGATTGAGTCCAATGGAGTCCACCTTGGGAGAGGGCAGCAGGAAAAGCTGAGTCAACATTTTGAAGTCAGGTTTCTGTTATGGCGAGTATGTTAAAGCCATGAGAAATGAAGAGGTCATGTACAGATGTTAGCTTGTTACAGATGGAGCGGGCATTCCAAAGGATGCATGAGATTGGTGGGCTGCTTTGAGGAAGCAGGGGGATAGAAATTAAACTGAGTGGATTGCGGTGGTTGCCAGAGGGGGAGGGGTATTGGATATGTGGCTTGCAGTTGGAAAATGGCGGACCAGGATTAGGAGAAATGTCACCTGAGACTAGGAGAAAGAGGGGGGGGAGGCAAGATGGGAGTGGGATGGTGGTTTATGTCAGCATGTGGGTGCAGCAAATGCAGGAGATGATGGGTGCCATAGTAGGGACAGGGTAGGAGTGAGGGTGATATGGGCATGCTGCAGGGAAGAGAGGAGGGGTAGAGTAAAGATAATTTGAGGATAGAAGATACCAATGTGAGAAGGAAGAGAATAAGGAACATGTTAGTGGATAGAAAGTGGGAAACTGACTTTATACAAAATATAAAATAAATGTCAAAAGCTGGTTTTCTTGTCGTCTTGCAGAGTGTAGCAGAGTTCTTGTTGTATCTTCATCCAGCTTTAGTTATCCTGCTTTCGTTAAACTGCGTTGATGAAACTGCACATCACTCACGACAGAGCCATAATGTCTGAGCCTTGCCCCTGTCTGCGCCACCCCATAGGCTGCTTTAAATTTATAGGGAGACAGAGCAGGCATGCATTTCTCAGTTGGTCATTATTGGGTCTGATTTGAGACACCTGACTATGGGAGAGGAGATGGCCAATACCAGACCAGCTACAGACACAGGCTAGGGTGGTAAAGCTAATTACCTCTCTTGATCACTCAAGCCAAATGGGGTTGAGAATCAATCACCAGTAATATTGCTATTGCAGTGTGGTTGTTATAGAGCTAGCATTAAATATAGAAGTTTAAAGATATGGCAGCACATTTACCAAAAATGTTACAGCAATGTGAGTTCAGTAGAAATGTACAATATGTCATTTTGTGCCGGGACTGTTCAAAACACTGGAAAAATGCACCACTTTACAGGCATACAATAGACACCACCCAGGTACGAAATTTAAAGGAATATTTCACTTTTATTGTTTCACTTTAAGCATTATTAAAATCACTGCTCCCGAAAAAACGGACGTTTTTTAAAACTTTTTTTTGCATTAACACATGTCCCCAAACACTTTTTATGACAATAACTTGCATATAAGCCTTCAAAATGAGCACTTTTGATTATTAACGTTCGTGTCCCATAGACTTTAACGGTGTTCGTGTGTTCTGATGAATTTTTTGCCTGTTCGGTATGTTCTGGTGCGAACCGAACCGGGGGGGGGGGGGGGGGTGTTTGGACAGATTTAAGTGAATTATTCCTAAGAATTACAGGCCTATAATATAAAACGCCAAATTTCTGTGCAACATAATTGCACCGCTTTCAGCACCTAAAATCTGAAATAATCATACCGCCAAGGAGGTTAAAGCATATCCTAATGGTGTTTTGAATTACCAAGATATAGCTACCCATCTATTAAATGTTATTCTTTTCATGATCATATTTGTCTTTAGGTGTTGATGAAGGGACTATTGTTGACATTTTAACAAAAAGAACCAATGAACAACGCCAAGAAATTAAAGTTGCTTACCAAAAGAAAACTGGAAAGGTATTGTATAGAAATGCAATGATAGTTACAAAATATTAACCCCCTTCATTATCTATCTTGCATTTTTCGGGTGCTGCTTGAGTTTGAGTGCCTAACTCTTTATTTTTTAAATCGTGACCACATTTTTTGTAGCTTTATATACCTTATGCTAAACCACCCATGAAAAATGTTTGGTTCATTAAACATGTCTTGGGGATTGGCCAGGGATGTATTTTTTACTTGGAACCAAGAATAATTATTTCTAGCTTGACACACATTTACATATGTAGGAATGTGAAGAGGTGTAGGGGGTTAACAGCTTGTTACAGTAATATATATATACAGTATATACAGCACTGTTGGGGCCATAATCTGCAAGTGGAAAGAACAATATTTCACTATAAACCGGCCACGACCAGGTGCTACTCGCAGATGGATAGAAGACATTTACCAAAAATGTTACAGAAATGTGAATTCAGTAGAGATGTACAAATGGATAGAAGACATTTACCAAAAATGTTACAGCAATGTGAGTTCAGTAGAGATGAATAGATGGATAGAAGACATTTACCTGTAAAAGAGCAGAGAAGACATGATCAGAATTGATAACTGCGTCAGTGAAACTGCGCATCACTCGTGACAGAGCCACTCAGGACAGAGCCATGATGTCTGCGCCTTGCCCCTGTCTGCTATATGACGAGGCTTGTATATCAGAGATTAGATCAGCAATAATGAATTTTACAAGGGATCATGTAAATGATACTACTTCCCTATCTATCCAATGGAAAACATTGAAATGCATACTGCGGGGTTTGTTTAGAAAACACGGAGCTAGGTTAAAAAAAGTAAAAGGGAATAGATTACGAACACTAGTTTTACAAGACCGAGCTCTTCCGTCTCGTACTTGATTCTGAGCATGCGTGGAATTTTGTGCGTCGGACTTGTGTACACATGATCGGATTTTCCTTTGTTGTCGGAAAATTTGAGAACCTGCTCTCAAACATTTGTGTACGGAAATTCCGACAGCAAATCTTCGATGGAGCATACACATGGTCGGATTTTCCGACAACAAGCTCACATCGAACATTTTCATGTGTACGCGGCATAAGTGTGATTTCAGGCTACAAGTGATTATCTACTCAACACAACCTTATCTTATATTTTGTACAAAAACAGGGTTCATATTGTACTTGAGTGCACTAAAATGCATTTAAGTGTTTTTTTTAGCCACACACAGCCATGCCAAATATCATTTAAAAAAAAGTTTGCCCCAGGGAGAAGAGCCCTCAGATTCAGTAAAGGGGTTGGGGCCGCAGACTGTGAGCAAGTTTAATATTACACCCTTAATATGGATGCATCATAAAACAGGGTGTCAGGAGAATTAGTAGACCAGACTGTGTGGACTGCACAGAGATAACCCAAAACGCATGTAAAGTGAATAATGATATTTATTAAGATGATAAATAAGAAAATACAGTGTGCAACCAACTCAACAAACCCACCAACAACAATAATATATACAGCAAGGGTCAGTACCAGAATCACAGATGTCAGCCAGGCCAGGGTCATACATGGCAGGTCAGCAGGACAAGGGATATTCCAGAAGTGTAAATGTTAACCAAGCCAAGGTCATACACAGGAAGAACAGTAAATGAGGGACAGGGAACCAACAGGCCAGAGAGGGGATGGATCAGGCTGAAGGGAACAGGAACACAGAAGGGACCGGGTCAGGATAAGCTTGGGAACAAGGTCAGATGCAGGCTCAGGATCGGTAAACAGACAAACAAGGTCAGGGCTCAAGGAGAGAGATACCAAGGAAAGCATGTGAGGGCTTGCCGGGTATTGATGGGACTGACAATAATTGTCTTCATGTAACACCTGAGCGCAGGGAGTGTTGTCTGCTCCATACTGCCAGGATCCATCCGCTGGTGGTCGTCAGTACTGCGGCCAAAAGATGAAATAACACCAGCAGGGAAAGATTCCCCTGACAGTTCCAAACTGCCAGGAGACACTTGCTGGTGGACCCCAGTACTGCACGCCAAATAATATATCTTACCAGCGGACGGACCCTTTCCTGACAGTACCCCCCCTCAAATGAGCGGCCTCCGGACGCTCCAACTAGAAGTAATTGTCCAAAGTTAATGGCCTCACACTGAACAACAGATGAGGGCAAGTCAGACTGGGCATCTGGTACTTCAAACCGGACAGCGGGTACATCACAGCAGACAGCGGGCACATCACAGCAGACAGCGGGCTCAGGGTAGTCGAGCTGGGCAGCAGGCTCCGGGTCGTCGAGCTGGGCAGCAGGCTCCGGGTCGTCGAGCTGGGCAGCAGGCTGAGACACAGGCACCGAAACTTCAGGCTGAGACACGGGCACCGAAACTTCAGGTAGAGACACCAATATCACAACATCAGGCTGGAAGGCAGGCAATGAGACACCGGGCTGGAAGGCAGGTACCAGGATATCAGGTTGGAAGGCGGGCACATCAGACCGGAAAGCGGGCTCATCAGGCTGAAAAGCGGGCACATCAGGCTGAAAAGCGGGCACATCAGACTGGAAAGCGGGCACCGAGACATCAGACCGGGCAGCAGGTACTGGAACTTCAGGCTGGGCAGCAGACACAGGCGCTGGCACATCAGGCAGAACAGCAGGTACTGGCACAACAGGCTGAACAACAGGTACATCAGACTGAACAGTAGTCACTGGAGCGTCAGACTGGAACATGGACACTGGGATTTTAGGCTGAGCCGCAGGCACTGGGACCTCAAACTTGGCAGCGAGCACAGGCATTGGCACAACAGGCTGAGTAGCAGACACTGGCACATCAGGCTGGGCAGCAGACAGGAACACATCAGGCTGAGCAGCAGACAGTGGCACATCAGACTGGAAAGCAGACACATCAGGCTGGAAAGCAGGCACATCGGACTGGAAAACGGGCACCGAGACATCAGACCGGGCAGCAGGTACTGGAACTTCAGACTGGGCAGCAGACACAGGCGCTGGCACATCGGGCAGAACAGCAGGTGCTGGCATAACAGGCTGAACAACAGGTACATCGGACTGGACAGTATTCACTGAAGCGTCAGACTGGAACATGGCACTGGGATGTCAGGCTGTGTTGTGCTGACGCCATCACGCCACATGTGACCCCGGCACGCGGGTGTTTTGTTTTTTAGTTTGTCTAGCCGGCTTTTTATTCCTCTGTATTGTCTGTATTGATTCCTCAATGCAGCCACGTCTGGTCAGGGATGGCCTTGGTATACTGTCAGAAGAATTAGTAGACCAGACTGTGTGGACTGCACGGAGATAACCCAAAATGCATGTAAAGTGAATAATGATATTTATTAAGATAGATGATAAATAAGAAAATACAAACAGTGCACAACCAACCCAACAAATCAACCAACAACAATAATATATACAGCAAGGGGCAGTACCAGAATCACAGATGTCAGCCAGGCCAGGGTCATACACGGCAGGTCAGCAGGACAAGGGATATTCCAGAAGCGTAAACATTAGCCAAGCCAAGGTCATACACAGGAAGATTAGTAAATGAGGGACAGGGAACCAACAGGCCAAAGAGGGGATGGATCGGGCTGAAGGGTACAGGAACACAGAAGGGACTGGGTCAGGATAAGCTTGGGAACAAGGTCGGATGCAGGCTCAGAATCGGTAAACAGGCAAACAAGGTCTGGGCTCAAGGAGAGAGATACCAAGGCAAGCATGTGAGGGAGCGCAGGGAGTGTTGTCTACTCCATACTGCCAGGATCCATCCGCTGGTGGAGGTCAGTACTGCGGCCAAAAGATGAAATAACACCAGCAGGGAAAGATTCCCCTGACAGTTCCAAACTGCCAGGAGACACCTGCTGGTAGACCACAGTACTGCATGCCAAATGATATATCTTACCAGCGGACGGACCCTTTCCTGACACAGGGTCAGAAAGGTGGATTTAGCTTTTAATGCTCAAATCCAGACAGACAAAAAATATACAAATTAATGCAGCTCTGTATTCAGTAACACATTATTAAATGTGAATTAGAAGTGAAAAGTACCTTAACCACCTGCCAACCTGCCGCAGTACACATACTGCAGCAGGCAGTATGTGCAGGCACAATCATGTTGCTCTGAATGAATTAATAACAGCTGTGTTGCCTATGCTGTGATTAACCCACAGTTATCACATGGTACCTGAGCCACAGCACACTGTATCATGTGATTAGCTGTAGCCAATCATGTAAACCCATTCATGACTGTTGAAAACTTTGTTGTTACAATGATCTTCATTGTAACAATAAACAAAGAGTAGAAAAAAATAAAAATCCCTGAGCACCTCCCAAGAGTACCTGTGGTGACACTGAACTACTCTGATAAAAGTATGTAAAAAAAAAAACATGTTAAAAAATGAAAAAAGTTTTAAAATATTGAATAATAAAATATTTACAGTTTACCAGTCAGTGTACCTGATCACTGCCACATTAGTCATATGATGACACCGTACTGTACTGGTGACACTATGTGAAAAATAAAAAAATTATTGAATTTCTTCATTTTCAAAAAAGTTGTGACACAAAAAGACACCTTTAAAAAACGTGCTCTGCCTCCTACTAAATACCTCAGATAGTCTACTTTCTAAAAAGGGGTAATTTGGGGGGTTATG
The DNA here is from genome assembly GCF_042186555.1 of Aquarana catesbeiana. NCBI lineage: Eukaryota > Metazoa > Chordata > Amphibia > Anura > Ranidae > Aquarana > Aquarana catesbeiana. The sequence continues at coordinate 391,538,423 of NC_133324.1, forward strand.
TGTACTGTCCTAGCATTTGAGGGCCTCAAGAAATGTGATAGACCATCAGTACATCAGAATTGATCAATTTTCAGATATTGTATATATATCAATGTTTGTAGACACTATAACTTTCAAACAAACCTATTAATATACATTCATTAGAGACTTTTTTTATCAAAGACATGTAGCAGAAGAAACACTGTCAAGAATTAAAAAGTATAAAAATATCATCATAAACATTCATTGTGCCACAGGTTTTTTGTTTCTTAATAACAGAAGTAGATAAAAATAAATTGACTTACATAGTTACATAGTAGATGAGGTTGAAAAAAGACACAAGTCCATCAAGTCCAACCTATGTGTGTGATTATGTGTCAGTATTACATTACATATCCCTGTATGTTGCGGTCATTCAGGTGATTATCTAATAGTTTCTTGAAGCTATCAATGCTCCCCGCTGAGACCACCGCCTGTGGAAGGGAAATCCACATCCTTGCCGCTCTTACAGTAAAGAACCCTCTACGTAGTTTAAGGTTAAACCTCTTTTCTTCTAATTGTAATGAGTGGCCACGAGTCTTATTAAACTCTCTTCTGCAAAAAAGTTTTATCCCTATTGTGGGGTCACCAGTACAGTATTTGTAAATTGAAATCATATCCCCTCTCAAGCGTCTCTTCTCCAGAGAGAATAAGTTCAGTGACTTGCTATAGACATTTCAAATACCTGGTTATGCCCTTCAGATTCATTTTGGTAATTAAATTTTTTATGACTTCTTGATAGAGTTTGTAAGTGTTAACCTAGACGACATGCTCACTAGACCTCATTTCTGTATCAAAACTACAGTGATTCAGAGAACACAATCCAGTGTAAATTTGAGAAAGACTCTACAATTTCTGGAAATAATTATCTCTGCAATGAATATGCCAGTCGACCCCAGCTAGGTATCTGTTGTTCTAGATTGACATATCACCTTAAATATAAAGAAAATAAGCCATTTACAGAAAACATATTAAAGATATCTCTAGTTCTGCTGGCCATTCACCTTATGTGTGCTGAATTTCTTTGAATTAGCCAAGCACAAGTTTAAGTTCTTTGATGACCTTAAAGTGTTTTTCTGCCTTTGCAGCCAAACTTAAGAACTCCAACAATATATTTGTTATGTGTTTCTATTCATATCATACCTAAAAACAACTTTAAATATTTCTAGTTGCTTCTTTGGAGAAGGATTATACATAGGTTTCTATAGGCAGCTTGTATTCTTCAAAGTACACTTGCAAGGGACAGATTGGTTTAAAAATGCATCATTGTACAAAATGCATCATTATACAATGTGCCACCCAAACTTTTAAAATTCTAAACCATATTTTAGGTCATGTTGTTAGGAGCTTAAGATATGCTCCTAACCTGTTAGATTCTCCTGTTAGTTACTTGCTGCTATTGCACTTTTCCCAGACTTTACATCAGCGGTGGGCTACCTAGCCTGGCCAAATGCTCTTCAGGACCTCTGTAAGCTGTTTTCCGATGCCGTTCCTGTCCCTTGCTCCTGAAATCTTGTCTTGAACCTGTCCTATTAACTTGTTTGTGCGCCTGTGTCTGTACCCTGATCCTGTATCTGTTACCCTGCACTTTATCTCTGCTTCTCTGGATTCTGACCTTAGCCTGTTACTGAAAACAGTCTTGTCTGCTGCCTGTCTTGATCTTAGGGTACATTTATTCCTGCTTATGGGCCAGCTAGTGACATTTCACAGCCAGACATAATAGTATAAGTTCTGGGGCAGGTGGACATACTCGCCTTAAGGGAAAGGCAGCTGCTAAAAGTGAGGTCCTTTACAGCTGATAATAAAGACCTGCCAAGACAGTACAGACAGGGTTAAATATGGTAACCTTGAGAAATTTTAGCGATTAGTGATTAGCAAAATAACCTGTTGTCATATCAATTTGCTCCTTTCTTTTGTTTTTTTATAATTTAACTTCCCACCTACCTATCGTCTTTGGTCTAAGGATGGAAAATTAGATGCATTGACACCAATACATTCTATTCTATACAAATCCAGTAATGCTACTCTCCCAACAGGACAAGGGCTTGTTGTGAACAAGCACGGTTCTTTTCGTGTGAAACGCGTCAACTGATCATCATTGCAATTTTGTCTGGCTTATGACAATAAAGAAATTTCTACAGCATCCTCTGGATTCAAGTGTGTGATCATTTTTTTCTTCTCTTCTTGACAATGCTACTCTCCCAGGCAAAAATTTCTTCAGAACAAACTAATGTACCATATTAAGCAAGCATCAGGGGAGATTGCAAAGGACTGATTAGGCTGCTTACCTTCCTTTAATGATTATTTCTTTCAAGGGTGTACATTTTTTATTATCTGAGAGTCTCTGGACTCAAACCCTATAGTCATAGTCACTGGGTCAATAGACATTTTGAAACCAAGCGCACAAGTAATACACTAATGCCCCGTACACACGGTCGGACATTGATCGGACATTCCAACAACAAAATCCTAGTTGGCTCAAACTTGTTTTGCAAGTGGCCGTTATGCCACATCATCCATGGACCAAGAAGATTCAATGGACTGACATCCTAATTCCTGATATCTCTTCATTTATTATACTAAGAGATGGTTCTCTATAAAAAAACCTATATTTATAACTGAATGTAACTGCATTCTGATAGTCACACACTGTGTGGGATCATGTTACATTCCAGTTATATTTCTTATTACTTCTGATTCATATAGCCTTAGAATATATAAGTGAAATAAGGAAATTCTTGTTCAGTTATATATTATCAGGTAATAACAATAGATTTATTACTTTTTAGGACAAATATGTTCAATAATCCAGAAGTAATGGAAGCTTTTTCTTTCTTTTCTTAAAACAAATATATTATTACCTAACTAGTCCCTAGAATTATGTTTTTGTTTATTCTAATCTGAAGCAATACAACCTCAATTTTATGAGTTAACATATCTAAACAGTTACATATGAATAAAATATGTAATTGTTTACTCTAAAAGGGTTAAAATCCCAAAATAATTCAAACTATCTTCATCAATACCAAAGTTATTAACAGTACCTTTCTAACTGAATTATTTAGCCTAGGGCAAGACTAACCATATACAACCACCCTGGAATAAATAATTTCAACAAAAACTATATTCTGCACTCCAATTAATGAAACATCATTTTGATGTCTTTTGACATAGCACTTCTCTCCTGTAAGCGGAAGATCCGTGTACCCTCATTAGCCCTCCTCATTCTCCCAACCATATTATGTGGGAGTGTGACGAAGGCACTTATTCCCCTGAGAGAGATATTTATTCTCTTTCACGGGTAAATTGTGATTACTTGCAAAAAATAATTTATACAATGTATCATCTAATCTCATATGTTCTTTGTTTACTCTTTACTCCAGAATTCACTGGTTTCTTTTCTATCTATTCATCTCTTCAGTCCACACAGGTTGATCTGCGCAGTCAGCTCTGCATAACAAAAAGTAAGTCAAAACTATTTGATCTATTGCCATGGCACCACTGAATATACTTTCCCTGAATGTTCAGGGAATAAATGTCCCTCAAAAAAGGACCAAAGCCTTCCGTACTTTCCATAACAAGAAGGCTCACATAGTATGCCTCCAAGAAACACACTTCACCAAAGATTCTACTCCAAAATATATTTCTCCTTTTTATCAACAAATTTACACGGCTTCTGCCTGTACCAAGCAAAGGGGAACTCTAATTGCATTTCACCGATCCACACCATTCACCTTATCATCAGAAATTAAAGACCCAGAAGGTAGATACCTGATACTCATGGGTTATATAATGGATACAGCAATCACGGTGATTTCCTACTACGCTCCTAACAAACAACCTACACCATTCCTCTCACATATATTACAAGTGATTAATACACACAAAATAGGAACAGTGATAATGTGTGGGGATTCGAACCAGGTCCTCCTCCCATTTCTAGATAAATCACCTTTTACACCATCCAAAATAACCTCTAGATTACCTTTTTCTCAACTTCTTTCCAAATACAATCTGGTAGATTCATGGAGAGAAAGTAACCCAATGAAAAAGAAATTCACTTATTTCTCGCACCCTCATCAAACCTTCACCAGAATAGATCATATTTTTCTAACAATAGGAATGATACCAGAAATTATTGCATCAGATATAATTCCGATTCCGTGGTCTGACCATAATGCAGTATACACTACTATAGCCTCAGCCATACCAAAAGCGCATGACCCAACGTGGTACTTACCGGACATAATGCTCAAACACCCACTACATCAGATGGCCATTGAACAAGCTTTAAAGGAATACATATCAATTAATAATACAACAGACATCTCCCCATAAGCTCATAAGCCTGTCTTGCGTGGTACAATACAAAGACAAATGGCACTATTTAAACGGGAACGCAAAAATCTAGCAAAAAAACTAGAACTCAATTTTAATGCAGCCTACATATCATTTCAAGATAATCCATCTCAGAGTACAAAATCTCATCTGGAAAAATCTAGATTGGAATACGATCTATTTCTCACTGAGTCAGTTGATAAATCCCTCAAACGCTCCAAACACAATTTCTACATGAATACAAACAAACCAGGTACATATTTGGCTCGGGCATTAAATTCAACTAACAAATCTTTCAAACCAATACGTTTGAAATTATCAAAAAATGTTTACACTTGTAATCCAGTTAAAATAGTCCATAAATTTCACTCACATCTCGCAACTTTATACAAGACAAACAATGAATTTAATCCTACAGAGGCTGAATCCTTCTTCTCAAAAATAACCTTACCTGAGTTATCTCAGAATCAAAAAAGCAGTTTGGATGAGCCTATAACTATAGATGAAGTTGCTAACACCATAAAAGACCTAAAACTTAACAAAAGACCAGGCCCAGACGGCTACTCGGCTTTATACTATAAAACATTCTCAGAAATACTCTCTCCCATTCTCACTGAAACTTTTAACAAACTTCTAGATGGACATTCTTTTCGGCAAAAAACACTAATGGCAATTGTTTGTATGATCCCAAAACCCCTTTCTGATGATACTTCCTGTGTGAATTATCGGCCTATCTCTCTGTTAAACCTCGATATTAAATTATTAGCAAAAATAATAGCAAAACGCCTCAATAGCATTATAGGAAAATTAATACATAGAGATCAAGTAGGCTTCATGCCAAATAGACAGGCAGGCGATAATATACGCAGGGCAGTGTTATTGGCACATATTGCTAAAAAACGGAAAATCCCTTTATGTTTTCTATCTCTCGATATTAAGAGGGCATTTGACACAGTATCCTGGCAATATATGCACTATTCATTACAAAAATGGGGTTTTGGACCCCACTTTTTAACATGGATCAAAGCATTATATAATAAACCCAAAGCCTATATAAAATATGCTGGATACAAATCTTTAATATCGAAAGAGATACCCGACAGGGTTGCCCATTATCTCCCTTATTATTTGCCCTTATACTCGAACCCATGGCCCAATACATCAGAACAAACCAAACTATAACTGGCATTGAAGTAGGAGGTATTACACACAAATTATGTATATTTGCAGACGATATATTACTTTTTCTATCATCACCACAGGTCTCTGGTCCTAACTTAATACCAGCTCTTGATGGATTTGCAGCCCTATCCGGCCTTATGATTAATCCTAAGAAATGCCTAGTGCTTAATATTTCACTCACAAACATGGAATTGATCCCGGCTAGGGCAGCACTCCCATTCACATGGGCAGAAAAATCAATCCCATATCTTGGAATTCATTTAACAGCATCTCATTCTGACTTATTCTCAACCAATTATCCTCCTGTATTAAGACAGATCACAAATCTAATAAAACAATGGTCGCAACTTCCTTTATCCTGGATAGGGAAGATTAATGCAATCAAAATGACTATTCTACCCAAATTGCTTTATCTATTCAGAGTCCTCCCTATTCCAATTCCTTCCTATTTTTTTAGAATAGTACAAAAATGAGCAACTTCGTTTATATGGGGCTCTTCTAAACCACGTATACCTATACACACACTACATCTTCCCAAAAATAAAGGAGGCCTGGGATACCACAATTTTACTAACTACTACAGAGCAGCACATTTGGCCAGTCTGACCAAATACCATGCAAAACAGGAAATCCCATTATGGGTATTTATAGAGGCTTCAGAAAATGACCCTCTATTAATATCAAATTTATTATGGCTTGATCCTAAAGACCGCTTTAAAATTCATAATCCCATAACTAAACACTTCTTATCTCTCTGGGATAAACTAAAAATCAAATATCAGTTACAATCTCCACACAATCCTCTCCTTTCTTTTATCAGAAATCCGGCCTTTTATCTGGCATGGATCTACCCAAATTCTTTTAAAGCTTGGACAACATCAGGCATTCAGACACTAAATGACTTCATAGTATCTAAATCATTCCTTTCATTCCCATCGCTTAGAGAAAAATATGATCTACCAAACTCTGAGATATTTAGATATCTCCAAATCAAAAATTTCTATACACCATTCCTAAAGGGGGATACACCATTATCCCAATTATCCATTTTTGAATCAATCTGTACAAAAGATCCATTTGCTAAAGGTACAATTTCATCACTTTATAATCAATTATATGGAGTAGCAAATCTTAATAGACCCTCTTACGTTCAGAGGTGGGAGGAGGACCTGGGACGAACTTTAGAAGACACGGACTGGTCTAATATATGGCTCACATCTAAGTCATCTTCACCCAACATCTTAGCACTGGAGACAAATGATAAAGTCCTAACTCGCTGGTACCTTGTACCCGCTAGAGTGGCAAAATATTCACCTAATACCTCAACTCTTTGTTTTCGAGGATGCCCAGAAATAGGCACATATTTACACATATGGTGGACGTGCCCAGTAATCCAAACCTTCTGAAAGGAAGTCTTCGTGATTGCATCTAAAATATTTTAAAAAATAATACAACCAGATCCATATTTAACTTTACTTAATCTAAAACCGGAAGGGTTAACACTCTCTCAATTCAAACTTATGATCCAACTAATAACGGCTGCAAAACAAACAGTGGCCAAGGCATGGAAATCTCCTACATTGGTACTAGCAGAAACAATTCACAGAATGAATAATACAATGTCCCATGCTAAGATGGTAGCCATCGATCAAAATCAAATTCCAAAATTTGAAAAACTTTGGCATCCTTGGATAAAACAACAGTTCCTGTCAAATTTCAATGACTCTGTCCTGTTGCCATGGTAACAGATTAAATGACTTACAGAGACACCCATTCTAAGGCTTCAAAGAGAACTAAAAAGAATAATAAACTGACGAGCGGGACAACCTTGTGGACCATACCTCTTCCTTTCAACCCTTTTTCTTCTTTCTCTTTCCTTTTCTCCACCTTACGATTAAAGCTCATTATCAGAATTTATTTGACCTATATACACTCTACTTGTAAACAATATGTATAGTAGGTATAAATCATTTAAATACCTACAAAAGTAACTAAGGAAATGATATATATCTTTAATTTAGGTTTACGTGAACCCAATGTTTAATATTTGAAATTTCATGATATTTACCTATATAAACCCTACTGTAAAACAAACTTGTTTTGCATACACACGGTCACACAAAGTTGTCGGAAAATCTGATCGTTCTGAACGCGGTGACGTAAAACACATATGTCGGGACTCTGAACGGGGCAGTAGCCAATAGCTTTCATCTCTTTATTTATTCTGAGCATGCGTGGCACTTTGTGCGTCGGATTTGTGTACACACGATCGGAAATTTCGACAACGGATTTTGTTGTCGGAAAATTTTATAGCCTGCTCTCAAACTTTGTGTGTCGGAAAATTCGATGGAAAATGTGTGATGGAGCCTACACACGGTCGGAATTTCCGACAACAAGGTCCTATCACACATTTTCCGCCGGAAAATCCGACCGTGTGTATGGGGCATTAGATGTTGGTTTGGTGTTAGAATTGAATACATTTTTCTGCAGTTTAAATTCTGGCTGGATATTTGACTATGGGGTGTCTCCTGATTGTTATCCTGCCTGATAGAAGTCAATTTATCTTTCATTCAACTGCTTCATCTAGAGAACCATTTAGTTGTTTCTAAACTTGACTTGCTCACAGTTACAGTGGGGACAGAAAGTATTCAGACCCCCTTAAATTTTTCACTCTTTGTTATATTGCAGCCATTTGCTAAAATTATTTAAGTTAATTTTTTTCCCCCTTAATGTACACACAGCACCCCATATTGACAGAAAAACACAGAATTGTTGAAATTTTTGCAAATTTATTAAAAAAGAAAAACTGAAATATCACATGGTCCTAAGTATTCAGACCCTTTGCTCAGTATTTAGTAGAAGCACCCTTTTGATCTAATATAGCCATGAGTCTTTTTGGGAAAGATGCAACAAGTTTTTCACACCTGGATTTGGGGATCCTCTGCCATTCCTCCTTGCAGATCCTCTCCAGTTCTGTCAGGTTGGATGGTAAACGTTGGTGGACAGCCATTTTTAGGTCTCTCCAGAGATGCTCAATTGGGTTTAAGTCAGGGCTCTGGCTGGGCCATTCAAGAAAAGTTACGGAGTTGTTGTGAAGCCACTCCTTCATTAATTTAGCTGTGTGCTTAGGGTCATTGTCTTGTTGGAAGGTAAACCTTCGACCCAGTCTGAGGTCCTGAGCACTCTGGAGAAGGTTTTCGTCCGCATTCATCTTTCCCTCAATTGCAACCAGTCGTCCTGTCCCTGCAGCTGAAAAACACCCCCACAGCATGATGCTGCCACCACCATGCTTCACTGTTGGGACTGTATTGGACAGGTAATGAGCAGTGCCTGGTTTTCTCCACACATACCGCTTAGAATTAAGGCCAAAAAGTTCTATCTTGGTCTCATCAGACCAAAGAATCTTATTTCTCACCATCTTGGATTTCTTCAGGTATTTTTTAGCAAACTCCATCTGGGGTTTCATGTGTCTTGCACTGAGGAGAGGCTTCCATTGGGCCACTCTGCCATAAAGCCCCGACTGGTGGAGGGCTGCAGTGATGGTTGACTTTCTACAACTTTCTCCCATCTCCTGAATGCATCTCTGGAGCTCAGCCACAGTGATCTTTTGGTTCTTCTTTACCTCTCTCACCAAGGCTCTTCTTCCCAGATAGCTCAGTTTGGCCGGACGGCCAGCTCTGGGAAGGGTTCTGGTCATCCCAAATGTCTTCCATTTAAGGATTATGGAGGCCACTGTGCTCTTAGGAACCTTAAGTGCAGCAGACATTTTTTTGTAACCTTGGCCAGATCTGTGCATTGCCACAATTCTGTCTCTGAGCTCTTCAGGCAGTTCCTTTGACCTCATGATTCTCATTTGCTCTGACATGCACTGTGAGCTGTAAGGTCTTATATAGACAGGTGTGTGGCTTTCCTAATCAAGTCCAATCAGTATAATCAAACACAGCTGGTGTCAGGACCTTGGTAGGAGACCGAGTTGCTGAGAGGGCTCCCCTTGCGGCCGAGTGCAGCACAACCCTGAATATGGTACAGGGATGTGGTGCTCACAGAAGCACGGGTTGCCTGGAAGTAGGAGCCGGTGTTGGTGGCTTGATAGAGAAAGTCCGTAGAGGCAACGTGCTTAGGGTCCAAGGATGGGACCAATGAAAGTCCAATAGGAAAATCAGAAGCCAGGCCAGGGGGTCAAACACAGTAAGCAGTCCGAGAATCAAAGCAACAAGTCCAGGTACAGGAGACAGAGGAATGCGGAGTCCGTTTAGCCAAGCCGGGGTCAGATGCAGGAAGCAGGCAGGGAGATTCAGAAGCAAGCCGGTTGAATAAGCCAGGAGGTCCAGAGGAGTCGATAACAAGCCGGGTCGGTGCACAGGAAGTCAGGACAACAGGAAGTCAGGATAACAGGAAACACAATCACAGGAACACAGGAAGAGCTGACGATAATCCAGCAATGTGGCACCATCAGTGGGACGTTTAAATAGACAAGGCGTAGTATCACGTCGTACGCACACCGTTCCGTTCGTGCGTTCATAACATCGCGACGTTGCTACGCACGAGCATTCGTCCGAATTTGGTGCCAGGCGTCCGCCTAGTAGAAACATTGCACACCCGTGTGCGTTGATGCGTGTTAGCGCGGCCTTGCCTGTGCTGGTTTGCTAGCCTATTTCCCTGACAGTGCCCCCCCCCAAGGGGCAGCCTCCGGATGCCTAAACGTGCCCATTTTTCGGGGTACCTACTGCGAAATCTCTGAATTAGCCTAGGAGCGTGTACATAACTTGCGGGCTCCCAAGAGTTCTCTTCTGCAGAATACCCCTTCCACTTGACTAGAAATTGAATTGTCCTACCTCTCCGACGACAGTCAAGGATAGATTCAACTTCAAATTCTGCTTCATCTCCAACCTGGACCGGAGGTGGGGGCACTTCTTCTCTCCCTGGAAAAGGACTAGAAACAACATGTTTAAGAAGTGACACATGAAAAACAGGATGGATCTTGAAAGATTCGGGTAAAGTGAGTTCAAAAGCTACAGGGTTGATTTCGCGTTTGATCTCGAAAGGACCCAGGAACTTGGGTCCCAATTTCCGAGATGGGCATGGTAGCTTGAGATTTATAGATGAGAGCCAGACCTTGTCCCCTATCTTAAAGGTAGGGCTCGCTCTTCTCTTCCTATCGTACTGCTTCTTATATTCTTCTTGGGCCTTCTTCATGGTATCCTGGAGTGTCTGATAATTAGTATGGATGAAATCCACTCTGTCCTGAACCGCCGGTACTGAAGATTCTGGAATGACGTTGGGTAGGAATGAGGGGTGGAAGCCGTAATTCGCCCAGAAGGGTGATTGGTTGGTAGAAGAGTGTATTGAGTTATTATAAGCAAATTCTGCACAAGGTAATAGTTGAATCCAGTCGTCTTGAGAAAAGGAACAGAAGCACCGCAGATACTGTTCCAGCGTTTGGTTGGTCCTTTCGGTCTGACCGTTACTCTGTGGGTGGTAAGCTGTGGACAAACACATTTCAATAGAAAGTAATTTGCAGAGGTTTCTCCAAAACCTAGAAGTAAATTGTACCCCTCTATCTGATACGATGTTATTTGGTAATCCGTGTAGTCGAACAATTTCCTTAATAAAGATTTTTGCTGTATCTAAGGCAGAGGGGGTACCTTTCATAGGTAAAAAATGCGCCATTTTGGACAGGCGGTCTACTACCACCAAGATGGTAGTAAATTCTTCTGAGGGGGGTAACTCCACGATAAAGTCCATGGAAATCTTCCTCCATGGTTGTTCTGGGACTGGCAAGGGTCTTAACAAGCCCCAAGACCTGGCGTTGGATCCTTTGTTCCGTTGGCAGATGATGCAGGAGCTGACGTAGGTTTTACAATCAAGTTTCAAAGTGGGCCACCATAGGGACCGCTGAACTAGCTCAGTTGTTTTTCGAACCCCAAAATGACCAGCTAGCTGATGGTCATGAAAGGTCTTCAACACTTGTAATCTGGCTTGCTGGGGAACGAAAATCTTATCTTGGTGCCATAGGAGTCCCTCTTGGCTTCTCAGGGAGGAGACTTCCGCTTCAGTACACTGACTAGAGGCCTGCTCAATAGAGGATCTTAGGTCGGGTTGGATCAGTAGGAAGTTTTGGGGAGACAAAATTGTACTGGGGGCAATTTCTTCAGGCGTGTCCGGAAACATCCGGGATAAGGCGTCCGCCTTTCCATTCTTCGACCCTGGGCGATAGGTTAAGTGAAAATTAAACCGAGAGAAAAATAGTGCCCATCGAGCCTGTCGGGGTCTTAGGCGTTTGGCCGTACGGAGATATTCTAAGTTCTTGTGGTCCGTAAAAATCAGGATGGGATGAGTGGCACCTTCCAGGAGATACCTCCATTCCTCGAGAGCTGTCTTGATTGCCAAAAGTTCCCGATCCCCCACATCGTAATTCCTCTCAGGAGGGCTCATTTTCCGTGAGGAAAAGGCCACGGGATGCAGCAGTGCTTTGGGACCCTGACGCTGAGATAGAATCGCCCCTGTGGCGACTTCTGAGGCATCGACTTCCAGGACGTAGGGTAGAGCAGGGTCAGGGTGTTGCAGAATTGGGGCAGAAGTGAAGAAGGTCTTAAGCTGATCGAAGGCGGACTGTGCCGCTGCTGACCACTTAAACTTGGTATGCTGGCGGGTTGTCTGAGTAATAGGTGCTACAATGGTGGAGAAATTCTTTATAAACCTTCTGTAGAAGTTGGCGAAGCCAATGAATCTCTGTACACCCTTCTTGTCAGAAGGGGCCGGCCAATCAAGGATGGACTTTACTTTTTGAGGATCCATGGCGATTCCACCTGTGGTGATGATAAGACCCAGGAATTGAATTGAAGTTTTTTCGAAATCGCACTTTTCAGATTTGACGAATAACCCATGGGTTCTGAGGATGCTCAGTACCTTCTTCACGTGTATTCTATGGAGTTCCAGAGTGGCAGAAAAAATAAGAATGTCGTCAAGGTAGACAACAACAAAATGATCTAAATGTTCCCGGAAGATGTCATTTATGAAATGCTGAAAGGTCGCCGGGGCATTGCACAACCCAAACGGCATGACTAGGTACTCAAAATGTCCAAATCTTGTTCTGAAAGCCGTTTTCCACTCGTCCCCCTCTCGGATGCGGACGAGATTATAGGCACCACGGAGGTCGAGTTTGGTAAAGATGTGTGCTGTGCGGAACCTTTGAAAAAGCTCAGGGATGAGCGGGAGTGGGTAGCGGTTCTTAAGGGTAATTTTGTTTAACTCCCTGTAGTCCACACATGGTCTCAGTGTCTTGTCCTTCTTCTCAACAAAGAAGATTCCGGCACCTGCAGGGGAAGAAGAAGGACGGATAAAACCTTTTTCAAGATTCTCATCAATATATTGTCTCAAGGTCTCAAGCTCAGTCTCGGAGAGGGGGAATATACGACCAAAAGGAATAGTAGCTCCTGGTAGTAATTCAATGGGGCAGTCGTAAGGACGGTGTGGCGGTAAGGTGTCTGCTTTCTTTTTATCGAAGACATCAAGAAATTCCAGGTAAGCTGCTGGTACATTAGGATCCGGACTCGGTGTGGATTGTACAGTCAGGCAACTGGAAAAGTCCTGGAATTCGGGGGTCAAACAATGTTGTTGGCAATAGGGAGATGTAAGGAGTACCTCCTTCTTGGACCAATCAATCTGAGGATTGTGTGCTTGTAGCCATGGGATTCCCAGGATGACTGGGAACATAGGGGAACTTAAGACATCAAATCTGAGAAACTCCTGATGACCAGAATTGGTAGTGGTAAGAATAGGTATGGTTTCCTGGGTGACATGACCCGAGCTTGGCAAGGAGCCGTCAGCCAGATGAACTGTTAGTCTCTGTTCCTTATAGTTTAACGGAATAGCTAGATCTTTAGCCAAGGCCAAGTCCAAGAAGCAACTACACGCCCCGGAATCCAGTATTGCTTGGAGGTGGATCTCCTTACCTGCCACTAGCAATGTAACAGGAAGTGAGATATGGGCAGAGGAAGACCTGGATACTTGAAGGTGAGTACGGAGGGTCGGTTTTCTTGGTCTTATAGGGCAGTAATCTATGAAATGTCCTGATTCCCCGCAGTAGAAGCAAAGTCTCGCCTGCCGGCGATAAAGTCTCACCCCAGGAGTTAATGCTGGATGGAACATGCCGACTTGTAAGGGAGCTGATGCAGACTGAACTTGGGGCAGGTTCCGAGTGGAGCAAGAGGCCTGGTCACGTTCACCCTGACGTTCCCGTAAACGTCTGTCAAGCTGAATAGTTAACTGGATGAGATCTTCAAGTGTGGCCGGACCCTGTAACCTGGCTAACTCATCCTTGAGGGCCTCTGATAACCCCATTCGATATTGGTATTTTAATGCTGCCTCATTCCAACCAGAATCCATGGACCATGTGCGGAACTCCACTGTATAGTCCTCCGCAGGGCGCTGACCCTGACGGAGGGAATGTAGATTTGCTTCGGCAGAGGCTACCCGTAGGGGATCATCATATAACCGAGCCATGACTTCAAAGAACTGATCCATAGTGTTGATGGAGGGACTGCTTCGTTCCAACAGGCCATGGGCCCAGGTCTGTGGTTCACCACGTAATAGGGAGATAGTGAACCCCACCTTGACTGTTTCACTGCAAAAAGTCTGTGGTTGCAAGTCAAAGTATAAGTAGCAGGAGTTTTTAAAAGACCTAAATTTTCTTCGATCGCCACAGAAACATTCTGGCATTGGGACACGTGGTTCTGGAGGGACCATGATCCCAGCAGCTGCCGCTGGAGGTGGACCTTGAACCGAGGAGGAGGATGACTCAGGTAGGTGCTGCAGACGTTCCTGCAACCGGAAGTATTCCTCCTGAAGCTTCTGAATGACTGGGGTAAAGGCCGTGATTTGCTGGAGAATGGCCTTCATCGGGGAGTCACCTCCGTCGGTCTCTGACATGGCTGGATTATACTGTCAGGACCTTGGTAGGAGACCGAGTTGCTGAGAGGGCTCCCCTTGCGGCCGAGTGCAGCACAACCCTGAATATGGTACAGGGATGTGGTGCTCACAGAAGCACGGGTTGCCTGGAAGTAGGAGCCGGTGTTGGTGGCTTGATAGAGAAAGTCCGTAGAGGCAACGTGCTTAGGGTCCAAGGATGGGACCAATGAAAGTCCAATAGGAAAATCAGAAGCCAGGCCAGGGGGTCAAACACAGTAAGCAGTCCGAGAATCAAAGCAACAAGTCCAGGTACAGGAGACAGAGGAATGCGGAGTCCGTTTAGCCAAGCCGGGGTCAGATGCAGGAAGCAGGCAGGGAGATTCAGAAGCAAGCCGGTTGAATAAGCCAGGAGGTCCAGAGGAGTCGATAACAAGCCGGGTCGGTGCACAGGAAGTCAGGACAACAGGAAGTCAGGATAACAGGAAACACAATCACAGGAACACAGGAAGAGCTGACGATAATCCAGCAATGTGGCACCATCAGTGGGACGTTTAAATAGACAAGGCGTAGTATCACGTCGTACGCACACCGTTCCGTTCGTGCGTTCATAACATCGCGACGTTGCTACGCACGAGCATTCGTCCGAATTTGGTGCCAGGCGTCCGCCTAGTAGAAACATTGCACACCCGTGTGCGTTGATGCGTGTTAGCGCGGCCTTGCCTGTGCTGGTTTGCTAGCCTATTTCCCTGACAGCTGGACTCAAATGAAGGTGTAAAACCATCTCAAGGATGATCAGAAGAAATGGACAGCACCTGAGTTAAATATATGAGTGTCACAGCAAAGGATCTGAATACTTAGGACCATGTGATATTTCAGTTCTTCTTTTTTAATAAATCTGCAAAAATGTCAACAATTCTGTGTTTTTCTGTCAATATGGGGTGCTGTGTGTACATTAATGAGGGAAAAATGAACTTAAATGATTTTAGCAAATGGCTGCAATATAACAAAGAGTGAAAAATTTAAGGGGGTCTGAATACTTTCCGTCCCCACTGTATGTCTCCTTTTGCTGTCCCTATGGTTGCAGGTGGGGAAAACCTGAGGATTATGACAGGTACTCTGATGAAGAATTCTGCTGTCACTTTTCAGCTTTGGCCCCTAACCCTATTCCAAACCTCAGTCATTTTTCTCCCCTCACACAATTGTTTAGCTTCCACACACATCTCCCTCCTCACTCTGCTACTGCTGTGTCATCCCAGATGCATTGCTGTAAAAGAACATCTAAACTCTTCCTCCACTTGGAAAATCTGGAATACTGAAGTGAAGATGCAGAAAAAAAGGAGGAGAGGGAGTTTAGGGAAATAAGACTGAGGAAAATTAAAAAAGGCAAGATCAAAGGGAAACATAGAGTGTGTAAGACTGAAGAAGGAGATTGGAAAGAACAACTGGAATGATACCATTTTATAACAGAAATAATATTCAGACTCTTATGAAAATTTTGAATTGTTTAATTTGGTCTTTTAATAATACAGTACGGGCTCCTTTAAGTGCATAACCACATGAATTAAGTATCCTGTAAGACATTATGTCAGCATCACTATACAGGTCCTCATAGTTGAGCCCCACAATTTAAACCTTGTTTTTTTTTTTAATTTGTCCCTACTCAAGGGGACAATTTAAATCATACAACCTTTGTCATAGAACTGCAACATAATCAAGTCTGTAATTTTGACATTGACATAGATGTCAGATTTTCGACTGGAGAAATGCAGTTATTCATCAAGAGCTAGAAAATAAAAACACAATTGTAGTAGTTAACAAAAGTTCCACTGCTGTTCCCATTTTATAGATCAGCAACAAATGACCAAATTGCGATCCATAGCAGCAGTGATAAGCAAACATATGGGTGCTCATTATGGGTGAAGCTGGAACATCTGGAAGCTGAAAAGCTGGAAGCTGGAAATTAAGATTTTACCATGTGTTGTAGGTATTCATATTCTTTTGGCAACCATTTGGAGAAAAAATTAGGCTATAGAAAAAGGGCAGTGTACAGGTACAGAAACTTTTAGAATATTTTTCTTTTTATTGAGCATTCATATAAAACAGTACCAATGTACAATACGGAATTGTGACACCTTTGAATATAAAGATATATCACATAGTATAAAATGTCTATACTATTGAAGCGTTACCCCCATAGGAGCCACTGAATAGGACCTCTTTACCTTAATCTTCTCAAGAACCTCAGCCACACTGATACACCAGGTGGAGAGTACAAACCTACAAAATCACAGGAAATCACTGAAAGTTATACCTAATATCCGATAGTAGTGCTTTATCAAAGAAAACAGGCATTAAAACAGGTAGAAAAGGCAAACGTAATATATTTTCACTCAACTAGGCAAGCATACAATGTATTAACAATGGAATTAACACAAGTTAGTATACAAAGTTATTAACAAAGGACTAGGCATAAGAAGACATTTGGTGTCCAGATCAGCATAAACAGTAGTAAGGTCACCTCAAGCGCAGCAGTGAGCAGTAGTAAAGTTTAATTTACCGAGTGATGGAACTATACTGCCAGAGTGCATTTATAGCAGCTATGCTAGTCTTAGACTGACTTAGTATGCACTGTCCAAAAGAAAAGAGTAATAACACATAATATGGATGCACACATGAAAAATTAGTCATAAATTAATGAAAGTACATGACATAATCAGTAAAAAAATAAAAATAGTTATACATAACAGTATGAATTCATGTATACACATATGTGGGCTTGGCAGCACAAAAAGACTGTTGGATAAAGAATGATAAAAAATATTGTAATATGATGAAACTGAATAGACATAATATCCAGATATAGTCCGATTGAGGCATATAGCTACATCCTGAATGTCCAACACGTTTTGTGTATAAACACTTCCTCAGGGATGGATGCTATAGGATATCTATAAAGAACAATGTATAATTAGATCTAATGTTGGAATGGGCACAACAGAAAAGGACAAGTTAGTCAGTCCTAGGTACTTACATATAGCAGAGTACAGGAGTATGTGGTATGGGTAAGGCCAGGGCCAGCAGGATAGTCTATCCCGGGAGCTGAGGTAGTTAAAAGCCCCAAAGCAACAGGGCGCACATGTAACATCCCCAAACCATGGGTATCCAATCTCCATAATAATCGCAAAATATGATCGGCAGAAAAGATAATTGTCAGTAAGGTCTGTAATGGATGAAACAATATCCATTATAAGAACCGTGTCAATAGTGAAAATGGTAAAAGGGTAAATGCCAAATAAAGGCATAAGAATAGTGGAGGATAGGTGAGTAATGTGATAATGAAAAAGCACCAACCAGAATATGAAAAGTGAAAAAGGTTGTATAAGACCATCACATGAGAAGCGAGCAGTCACCAAGGAACCATAAGAAAGTAAAAAAGGGAAGTAGCCCACTGAAGAACAGTGTGTTAAGATTATATGGTGATTACCTTGAATGCGTGCACAGTGGAGCACAGTGTTTCCATGATGTGCTGTGTCTACTCGTGTGATGCAGAGGAATCCATGTCCAGGGAGGCACCTTATATACGCCAAGCAGAGCCACGCTGCCCCAAAGCACCCACCCCCTCATGTTGGCCTGGTATGGTTCAGGAGGAAGTGGGGGCGCCAGCTCGTTCTCTCCATTTTCCTGACCTGCCCCACTGCATGCTCAGATAAGGGTCTGGTATGGATTTCTTTTTAATTTTGGCGTGGCCCTTCGGGTCTGGTATAGACTGGGGGGAACCCCACACCATTTTTTTTCTTTATTTTTTTTTAACGCCACTTTTTTTTTTATTTAGCTGTCAGCGGGGAAACTCATTGACAGCTGATGACTCATCGGTTGTTAAGGACGCCGCAGCCAGCTTCCCGGCCCTGCTTTTTAAGAACCAGCTTACACTGCGCCCTGATTGAGCAAAGCTTTGCCCAATAAAGGTGCAGAATTCACTGTGCAGCACTCATTGCAGGGTGTTCGCCGGGGCGGACACCCTGCAAATTCGGATGTTTGACAAACAAACTCATGCTGAGGTCAAACTGTTCAACCATCCATATATACTACATCTCCTGTCAACATAACAAAACTATACTCTTGGTCATGTCTAGAGACGTGTTGGCGTCTTCAGAGGTAGACAACATCTAGAATAAAAAAAAATCTACAAAAAAAGTACATTTAATGCATACTATATTATATAACAATTTATATATACATATTCAAGAAGGAGGTTTCACATATATATTACCACACATTGCTACATGTAAATACCCACATACAGCCGTCACTTTAAATAAAAAAAATAAAAAAATCCTTCACTACTGTCCACTTAGGAGACCAGGAGGCCATCTCATATAACCAGAGCCCAAGCCAGCTATAGGTCATGAAGTCCAGCTAGATATACCATAAACGGAAATAAACATGTATAATAAGTACTATGTATGTCCCTCATCTATTCCAAAACTATATATTGGACTAAAAAGGGGTGCTGAGAGGAGGTTACTTACAACATTGTAGAGATGGAGACTTCAACATCACAAAGATTAAAGGTATAGGTCCATGACCCATAGAATGCCAATATAGTTTATCAATCTAAAAAAATAGAAAGAAAAGGAGGAAAAAGGGAAAAAAGGAAAAAATACCCAATCAGATTATGTAGCGCCTACCCATTCTGGACATCTATATAAAATATATCGGCTAAGGGTGCATAATACAGCCATGTCCCCATATGGTACATGGAGAAGGGGAAGACACTTACTGGTATAGGATTTGCCTTGGCTTGCAATCATCATCTCAGAAACCATGAAAACAAGGAGAAAGAAGAGGGCCAATAATTTTTAGAAAAACTGCTATATCAGTCTCCCAAAGTATGCATTAGTGTTACCTGCCTAGCAAGTAAAACATGCTCTCATATTAAATCACCGCTACAAATTACACTGAAATAGGGGTCCACCCAGCAGAGTCTCACCTCATGTGGAATCTATGATCCTCACATGGCTCGCTGCAGCAAAAGACTGCCACATACTACTTGCCTGTTTAAATAGTGAGTTCTCAGTGGCTCAATCCCTTCTAGTAGTAACAGCAACGGGCAAATAGACCTCTCACCAGTCCCTGGGATGCAACGGTAACCTCTCATTGTTGATTATTCTCACAAACTTAGAGTGAGGCTCCCTGGAAGAGCTGCTGCCAATCAACTTCCAGGAGCTACTTGCAAGCTTCTGCATAGTGTGTCATGTGAGGGGGCAGCTAGCTGGGGAGGAGACTCTGTCAATCATCCCTGCAAGAGTATCCCCCCCAGTCAGACACTGATTGTCACATATGATGGAAGGAAGAGGGAGGAGCTTCTGACAACCTGCTGTAGCCACCCCTCAAGTTGATAAACAGAGTTATGTGGGGCGGCTTCCAGAGCAGCAAGGAGGAAGTGAACGTCTTCCTTACAAGGATCTGCCAGAGCATGTGCACTGAGAGTGGCAAGAAAAGTTGCAAATGATGGGCTGCTTGAGTGTTGCCATTCAGAATAGGGAAGTTAGATAAAACAGCAGGATTAACCAATTATTTACTGGGATTTGAAACATGAATTATGGAAAGTTTATGATGCCAGGGAGAGACCCTACTTTACCATATAATAACACAAAATGTGGGTTTAATTACACTTTAAGGTACTAACATTCTGTCAAACAGCCATGCCTCCCTCAATATATATTTTCATTTTTCCACCACCTGTAAGTGAAACTTTTGAGAGAAATTGCTGAATATGTCCAACCACATAACAGTGGTTGAAAGCATTTTTTATTGAACAGTCTCCTGGCTAATGGCTCACAGGTCCTGGTCAACTCAAAAATGTTGCTTTCTCAAGAGGTATATTTGCTCCCACTACCATGGTGTCCTGCATACTGGCTCTCACTACCATGTACTCCACTTCCATGGTGTTTCAATAAACAGTGGTGGAAAAACAAATTTGTGCTTAATTTTTTTTAAAGTGGAACTAAAGGGATGATACTCAGCTTCCCAATGCTCCCTCGCTGGCACCGGCATCTTCTCCTGTGTGCTGGCCATCTTCATTGCATGTCTCGTCTGCAATAAAATGCCCACAGTGCATCATAGCGAAACTTTAGTTCCACTTTAAGAGCATCAGAAGTGTCAACATAGACATGCACAATCCGTAGTCACACAAAAATCACCCAGACTCATTTGACTAACTACAAAATATTATAAAAAATGTTATCAGCTGTTTGAGTCTACACTTTCACTTTGAGTCTACACTTTCAGACCTGCTCTGGCCATAAGGCTCACCGGGCATAAGCCCAGTGGGCCGAGGCTGCTAGGCCGCATGGTCTGGCAGGAGCAGCCTGGCTGTGTGGCGGATAGCGGCCTCGGTCAGACGGGGCTTGTCGCAGGCTGCAGTCGCCGTTCGCCTCCCGCTGTGGGTCCATGCCCATGTCTCCTTTCCCGGTGTAGCATGACGATCTGTATCCTATACTGCAAATGCGTATGCGCTAGATTCAGGCAAAACAAGCCGAGCACCGAGCTGCACCCGAAGAGGTAACTGAACTCAGTTAACTCCTCACATGCCGAATGGTCGGCGGGGACACAGGTACGACACAAGCTCGGCACCTTGACACCTGAGTGGGGACACAGTCACGAGTCATCATTATTAACAGTGGGGATACACAAGGGAAAGAGGATTTCACAGTGGCTGTGCCATGAATCTCGGGTGGGGAAGGGGTCTGTCATTGGATGGAGGGGGTAGTATTTGGGGGGTTGGGGTCTGTCAGTGGGGGTTGGTAGTTTGTGGTGAAAGGTCTGTGAATGGAGGGTGGTGGTTGGGGGAGGGGGTTTGTCAGTGGTGGGAGGGGGGGCGTAGTTTGGGTGGGGGGAAGGGCAGTAGGTGGGGGGGTCTGTCAGTAGGGGGTGGGGGTCTTTTGGGGGCAGTCGGTGGCATCTGTGTTGCAGTGTGGGGAACCAGCTCCATGGGGGTCCTGTCGCCAACTGCCCACCTCTACCCCCCTGATCCCGGAAGGAATTGGTTGCTCGGTCTGGAATGCCAGGACCTGTTTTTTGTCCCAGTCAGAGCCTGACTATTTTTAATTCATGTAGGTTAAAATCTAATTTGGCCCAAGCTAACTAGTTAAATGGGACCTTAAATAAACTTTGGAAAAAAACACTTTTAGCCACTTGACTTCCACCATTTTTTGCTATTCAGCACTGTGCTACTTTAACTTGCAATGGTGCGGCCATGCAACACTGCACAGAAATTAAATTTATATCATTTTTTTTTCACACAAATAGAACTTTCTTTTGGTGGTATTTGATCACCACTGTTTTTTTTTTATGTTTTGCTATATACAGTAAATGAAAAAAAAGAACATTTTGAAAAAAAACTAGATTTTCTACTTTCTGTTATTTAGGCCAACATGTATTGGTAAAAAAAATCCCAATAAGAGTATATTAATGCATTTGTGTGAAAATTATAGCGTCTACAAACGAAGGGGCTGATTTACGAAAACAATGCAAAATCTGATGCAGCTCTGCATAGAAACCAATCAACTTCCAATTTTGTTTTTGTCAAAGCTTAATTGAACAAGCTGCAATTAAATCAACCCCTAAGTTATATAATGCATATTTGAAAATTGATTAATCCTACTGATCTCATTTCTTGAAATGCCAGGACAATACAAATTGTTCCCAAATGACCCTTTTTTGGAAATCAGACAGTCAGAGGTATTTAGTAAGAGGCATGGCAAGTTTTTTGAAGTTGTAATTTTTTGTCACAATTTTTTGGAATATGATGAAATTAAAAAAAATAGCTTTTGTCACTTTTTTTTTTTACATACTGTCACAAGTTCAGTACAGCGTCATCATATGACTGGTGTAGTAGTGATCAGGCATACTGACTGACCATAGTGATACTGTACTACTCTAGGGGGTGAACAGGGAATAAGGGATTTTTTTTTTACATGTTAATTGCTGTTACAGTGATGATCACTGTAACAGCAATGTGGTGAACTCAACTGTAATGAATGGAATACATTCATAACAGCTGTAATTTACTATAGTGTGTTGTGATTGGCGCACAGCTATCACATGGTGCAGGGTGCTGTGATTGGCCCAGATACCACGTGATAGCTGTGGGCCATTCACAGCATCACTGTAGAATACACAGTTGTTATGAATGAAATTCAGTTATAACAGCATTGTTGACATTGTGATCAAGTTATCACATAGTGATGAGCCACAATCTGATGTGTCCCATCGGTGCGCTGCATGCCTGTAACCAAGAGGAGGCAGGATGATGTACGTATACGTGATCCTGAATGCCCATGATACCCTGCCGCAGTAAATGTACTGTGGCCGGGCGGCAAGCGGTTAAAATAAAAATATGCATTAGGATTAAAAGCAAAAGCTTAATTATGTTACACTATGACTTCCTCTCACTATGCCTAAACTCATAAATAGTCTAAGATGATTTCCTGGGATCTCGTCGGAAGGCTTGTGTTGTCCCACTCTTTAAGGAGCCCGGGGCAGAAGTTTCGATATTAGTTAGATATATTTGTGCTTTTTATCTCAACATGGGAAAAACCTCACTAATAAACAATGATCTGAAAAATGAATACCAAATTATTAGCTGAAAGATTTAAAACTCCTGATGGTACAGGTAGTACAGTTGGACCAAAGCTGAATCTCCTTTAGGAAAGAGTGAAGAGACAATGTTATTAAGCATATTAAAGTGGTTGTAATCCCCACTTGGTCATTTTTACCTATAGGTAAGTGCACGTTTAGGAGTTTAGGAGATATTCACCCTGCATGCAGCCAATGACATCATGCTTTTAAGGTCCCGTGTACCTTGCTGGAACTTCAGAGCTTCATGCCGAAACCGAGGACGGCCGTGCGCATGCAAAGGAGTGACTTCATCGCGGCTCCAGCCAATCACATAGCCAAAGGGTGGAGACCCAGAAGAAGGACAGGGGGAACATGTCAGCCCTCTCAGCGGTGACATTACAGTGCTTGAGGGTTTTGTTCCAAGGCTAGTATTTCATAATGTGCTAGTATGCAATGCATTCTAGCACATTATGCTATTGCCTTGCAGGTTTGTTTGTTTTTTTTTTCAACATCCGCAGTTTACAACCAATTTAACTGCAACCTTATTTATTAAAAAACAAACACTCCAAAAAGCTTTTTTTTCTGTAATGAAAGCAAAAGGGCTTTTAGCAGAACACTTTGGTTTTAAATGCAGTTTATTTTACTAAAATAAAACTATGTATCTATTTAACAGTCCAGATTGAAATGAATGGAGCACTTTCAAACAAAACTCAAATATCAAAAGGTACTAGGAAGGGTCCCCTTTATCCGCTTTGCTTTTTTTCTCTAATAATAGAATTTCCTATCCAACAACTAAGGGATAATCTAGATCTAAAAAAAATCCTAGCATCCAACAATGCATATAAAATATTTCCCTAGGTGGATGACCCCCTAATCAAAATTACAGACCTTTGGATCACCCTGCCTAATATAATTAAGACACTGAATGTGGTTAGCTATACAACTAAACAATAAATATGTGCAAAGCTGCATTAAAGTGGAACTAAAGGTTATTAAAAAAACATTATAATAAAAAAGAGGTAATACTTACCTGCTTTGTGCAACAATATTGCACAGAAAGGGCCCTTACCTCCTCTTCTGGTAGTCACTTGCCTGTGCTGTCTGCTCCTTCCTCTTTCAGGTGCCTCCTGTAGCAAGATGATGAGGCGGCACTGATGGGCACCGATAGGTGTCAGTGATGGGCACTGATGGGTGGCAGTGGTGGGCACTGATGGGTGGCAATAATTGCTTACACTGATGGCAGCACTGCTAGGTGGCACTGATTGGCACAACTGGTGGGCATTAATAGGTGGCACTTGTGGGCATTGATAGGTGGCACTTGTGGGCATTGATAGGTGGCACTGCTGGGCACTGTGGGCACTGGCAGGTGGCAATGGCAGGTGGCACTGGCAGGCACAGATGAGGCATATGTGCCTCCTTCCTCTTCGGGACCAATGTCCGGCTCCGATGTTGCTCCGGCTGACGCATGACGCTAGGGGCGGAGAACTCGACGGATGTCCGGGTATTAAGGCGGGGGGTGTCAGTATGGCAAACTTTTCCTTCATCATTTCTCTTCAACACTTAGTCGGGACGCTCCACTACATTGGTAGGCACCTTGTTTTATTTCAACATTTATACTTTGTACCCCATAGTGTACCCATCCCCACATGCTCATTTTTTGTTTCTGACTGACTCCTCAAATTTACACTCTTTCCACTCCCTTCTTCCTTTCATATTGATGTACCTGTTTTTCAGTTATCACACTATTATCATTTTTGTCCTCCTATTTTACCGTGTCTCATCTTCCTCCACTTCCCCACTTTCTCTTTCCTCCCCTTCCCCTTGGTCCTGTTCCTCTTTTTTCTTTTTCTCTTTCTTTCTTTTTCTCCTTTTTTTTTTTTTTTGTCTCTCTTCACTTCACTTCTCCTTATCCCTCCCTTCCTTTTTCCTTTTCCTTCTCATTCATTCCCTTACTCTGTACCCTCCTTTTTCTCCTATGCTCTGCGGGACACCTTGGGCATATTCTGCATCCAGCACATACTTCATATTTTTATGACCGTTCCAATGCTATTATTTTAGACCTTGTTCATCAGCATACCTCGCACTTGATGCTATGATGCACATTACTTCATACTTCCAAGACCCTTAAACCTTATACTACCATATATTTGTATTTTCTACACAGTGAGCTGCCCTGCAGGACATATGGGAACAATTTGGGTCCACGCTCTCTTTTCTTTTTCTCATTGCCATGCTGCCCCCCACGTCTGGCCTCGGTCCTCTGGCTGGGTCCTCGGTCTCTTCAGTTCCCGGGAGATGCCCTCTGCCGACCCCTACCTGGGATCAGTGTCTGTAGCCTTGGTCTTACAAGTAAGTATGGGATGATCGGTTCAGGCTTCTTGCTTCTGTCCAATCATAACCGATACTCTAATTATATACTTTAATCTGTTTTTGCAGACAGCAGATATGCACATCAGCCCCTGATGAAGCGAGGAAAGCTCGCGAAACGCATCGGTTTAGAGATGTACCATGCATACCTGTATCACATGTATTACTATTATATTATGGCTATGTTTTAGGATTACAATGCAATGTTGCTGTTTTATGAACCTGTTAACCCATGCTCATGTCCTACTATGGATTATGTTGTTGTTCTCAATAAAATATTTGTACTTCTATACTTGTTTACCCTTTGATCACCATTTACACCTCATTTAAAGTCCCATGGGCGACGTCCGTTTCTCTGATATTTAGGGATGGAGGTGGTTTATGTTAGGGGTCAGTTCTCAGATTTCCTTTGCAATTTGTACCCAGGTGGAAGACACCTTAATGCCCTTGTCTGATGCTGATCCTAGATTTTATACGGGTTACATTGGTTTTGTCATTACTGAACCTCAATGACATGCTGGTATACTTTTACTATTATCATTTTCATTTTTATTTTGACCATGTACTTGCAGACCCAGCTCCTCCACTGCGCCCCTGTTTGGGTTGGGCGGTCTGTCTTATCCTCTGGGAGCTGCAATGCACAAATGGGGATTAATTTTCCCCAGCTGTCTCCTTCTCTCTGGTCTCCCCGGAGGGGCGGAGCCACCAGTGCATCGGCGTCATGCCTCTCCACGCCCACCTGGGGATGTCCGCATCACAGCGGTATCCCCTCCTTGATGGGTGGGACGTGTCATCCAAGCGGTGGCTGGGAATCGCGAGTGCCTGCCTCTGTGCGGCGAGCGCGTTGCGATCCCCTTTGCTCCGGCTGACGCATGACGCTAGGGGCGGAGAACTCGGCGGATGTCCGGGTATTAAGGCAGGGGGTGTCAGTATGGCAAACTTTGCCTTCATCATTTTTCTTCAACACTTAGTCGGGACGCTCCACTACATTGGTAGGCACCTTGTTTTATTTCAACATTTATACTTTGTACCCCATAGTGTACCCATCCCCACATGCTCATTTTTTGTTTCTGACTGACTCCTCAAATTTACACTCTTTCCACTCCCTTCTTCCTTTCACATTGATGTACCTGTTTTTCAGTTATCACACTATTATCATTTTTGTCCTCCTATTTTACCGTGTCTCATCTTCCTCCACTTCCCCACTTTCTCTTTCCTCCCCTTCCCCTTTGTCCTGTTCCTCTTTTTTCTTTTTCTCTTTCTTTCTTTTTCTCCTTTTTTTTTTTTTTTGTCTCTCTTCACTTCACTTCTCCTTATCCCTTCCTTTTTCCTTTTCCTTCTCATTCATTCCCTCACTCTGTACCCTCCGTTTTCTCCTATGCTCTGCGGGACACCTTGGGCATATTCTGCATCCAGCACATACTTCATATTTTTATGACCGTTCCAATACTATTATTGTAGACCTTGTTCATCAGCATACCTCGCACTTGATGCTATGATGCACATTACTTCATACTTCCAAGACCCTTAAACCTTATACTACCATATATTTGTATTTTCTACACAGTGAGCTGCCCTGCAGGACATATGGGAACAATTTGGGTCCATGCTCTCTTTTCTTTTTCTCATTACCATGCTGCCCCCCACGTCTGGCCTCGGTCCTCTGGCTGGGTCCTCGGTCTCTTCAGCTCCCGGGGGAGATGCCCTCTGCCGACCCCTACCTGGGTTCAGTGTCTGTAGCCTTGGTCTTACAAGTAAGTATGGGATGATCGGTTCAGGCTTCTTGCTTCTGTCCAATCATAACCGATACTCTAATTATATACTTTAATCTGTTTTTACAGACAGCAGATATGCACATCAGCCCCTGATGAAGCGGGGAAAGCTCGCAAAACGCGTCGGTTTAGAGATGTACCATGCATACCTGTATCACATGTATTACTATTATATTATGGCTATGTTTTAGGATTACAATGCAATGTTGCTGTTTTATGAACCTGTTAACCCATGCTCATGTCCTACTATGGATTATGTTTTTGTTCTCAATAAAATATTTGTACTTCTATACTTGTTTACCCTTTGATCACCATTTACACCTCATTTAAAGTCCCATGGGCGACGTCCGTTTCTCTGATATTTAGGGATGGAGGTGGTTTATGTTAGGGGTCAGTTCTCAGATTTCCTTTGCAATTTGTACCCAGGTGGAAGACACCTTAATGCCCTTGTCTGATGCTGATCCTAGATTTTATACGGGTTACATTGGTTTTGTCATTACTGAACCTCAATGACATGCTGGTATACTTTTACTATTATCATTTTCATTTTTATTTTGACCATGTACTTGCAGACCCAGCTCCTCCACTGCACCCCTGTTTGGGTTGGGCGGTCTGTCTTATCCTCTGGGAGCTGCGATGCACAAATGGGGATTAATTTTCCCCAGCTGTCTCCGTCTCTCTGGTCTCCCCGGAGGGGCGGAGCCACCAGTGCATCGGCATCATGCCTCTCCACGCCCACCTGGGGATGTCCGCATCACAGCGGTATCC
The DNA here is from genome assembly GCF_042186555.1 of Aquarana catesbeiana. NCBI lineage: Eukaryota > Metazoa > Chordata > Amphibia > Anura > Ranidae > Aquarana > Aquarana catesbeiana. The sequence goes on from NC_133324.1 coordinate 391,566,400, forward strand.
CCTCCTTGATGGGCGGGACGTGTCATCCAGGCGGTGGCTGGGGATCGCGAGTGCCTGCCTCTGTGCGGCGAGCTCGTTGCGATCCCCTTTGCTCCGGCTGACGCATGACGCTAGGGGCGGAGAACTCGGCGGATGTCCGGGTATTAAGGCAGGGGGTGTCAGTATGGCAAACTTTGCCTTCATCATTTTTCTTCAACACTTAGTCGGGACGCTCCACTACATTGGTAGGCACCTTGTTTTATTTCAACATTTATACTTTGTACCCCATAGTGTACCCATCCCCACATGCTCATTTTTTGTTTCTGACTGACTCCTCAAATTTACACTCTTTCCACTCCCTTCTTCCTTTCACATTGATGTACCTGTTTTTCAGTTATCACACTATTATCATTTTTGTCCTCCTATTTTACCGTGTCTCATCTTCCTCCACTTCCCCACTTTCTCTTTCCTCCCCTTCCCCTTGGTCCTGTTCCTCTTTTTTCTTTTTCTCTTTCTTTCTTTTTCTCCTTTTTTTTTTTGTCTCTCTTCACTTCACTTCTCCTTATCCCTCCCTTCCTTTTTCCTTTTCCTTCTCATTCATTCCCTCACTCTGTACCCTCCGTTTTCTCCTATGCTCTGCGGGACACCTTGGGCATATTCTGCATCCAGCACATACTTCATATTTTTATGACAGTGCCAATGCTATTAATTTAGACCTTCTTCATCAGCATACCTCGCACTTGATGCTATGATGCACATTACTTCATACTTCCAAGACCCTTAAACCTTATACTACCATATATTTGTATTTTCTACACAGTGAGCTGCCCTGCAGGACATATGGGAACAATTTGGGTCCACGCTCTCTTTTCTTTTTCTCATTGCCATGCTGCCCCCCACGTCTGGCCTCGGTCCTCTGGCTGGGTCCTCTGTCTCTTCAGCTCCCGGGGGAGATGCCCTCTGCCGACCCCTACCTGGGTTCAGTGTCTGTAGCCTTGGTCTTACAAGTAAGTATGGGATGATCGGTTCAGGCTTCTTGCTTCTGTCCAATCATAACCGATACTCTAATTATATACTTTAATCTGTTTTTACAGACAGCAGATATGCACATCAGCCCCTGATGAAGCGAGGAAAGCTCGCGAAACGCATCGGTTTAGAGATGTACCATGCATACCTGTATCACATGTATTACTATTATATTATGGCTATGTTTTAGGATTACAATGCAATGTTGCTGTTTTATGAACCTGTTCACCCATGCTCATGTCCTACTATGGATTATGTTGTTCTCAATAAAATATTTGTACTTCTATACTTGTTTACCCTTTGATCACCATTTACACCTCATTTAAAGTCCCATGGGCGACGTCCGTTTCTCTGATATTTAGGGATGGAGGTGGTTTATGTTAGGGGTCAGTTCTCAGATTTCCTTTGCAATTTGTACCCAGGTGGAAGACACCTTAATGCCCTTGTCTGATGCTGATCCTAGATTTTATACGGGTTACATTGGTTTTGTCATTACTGAACCTCAATGACATGCTGGTATACTTTTACTATTATCATTTTCATTTTTATTTTGACCATGTACTTGCAGACCCAGCTCCTCCACTGCGCCCCTGTTTGGGTTGGGCGGTCTGTCTTATCCTCTGGGAGCTGCGATGCACAAATGGGGATTAATTTTCCCCAGCTGTCTCTGTCTCTCTGGTCTCCTCGGAGGGGCGGAGCCACCAGTGCATCGACATCATGCCTCTCCACGCCCACCTGGGGATGTCCGCATCACAGCGGTATCCCCTCCTTGATGGGCGGGACGTGTCATCCAGGCGGTGGCTGGGGATCGCGAGTGCCTGCCTCTGTGCGGCGAGCGCGTTGCAATCCCCTTTGCTCCGGCTGACGCATGACGCTAGGGGCGGAGAACTCGGCGGATGTCCGGGTATTAAGGCGGGAGGTGTCAGTATGGCAAACTTTTCCTTCATCATTTCTCTTCAACACTTAGTCGGGACGCTCCACTACATTGGTAGGCACCTTGTTTTATTTCAACATTTATACTTTGTACCCCATAGTGTACCCATCCCCACATGCTCATTTTTTGTTTCTGACTGACTCCTCAAATTTACACTCTTTCCACTCCCTTCTTCCTTTCACATTGATGTACCTGTTTTTCAGTTATCACACTATTATCATTTTTGTCCTCCTATTTTACCGTGTCTCATCTTCCTCCACTTCCCCACTTTCTCTTTCCTCCCCTTCCCCTTGGTCCTGTTCCTCTTTTTTCTTTTTCCCTTTCTTTCTTTTTCTCTTTTTTTTTTTTGTCTCTCTTCACTACACTTCTCCTTGTCCCTCCCTTCCTTTTTCCTTTTCCTTCTCATTCATTCCCTCACTCTGTACCCTCCTTTTTCTCCTATGCTCTGCAAGACACCTTGGGCATATTCTGCATCCAGCACATACTTCATATTTTTATGACAGTGCCAATGCTATTATTTTAGACCTTGTTCATCAGAATACCTCGCACTTGATGCTATGATGCACATTACTTCATAATTCCAAGACCCTTAAACCTTATACTACCATATATTTGTATTTTCTACACAGTGAGCTGCCCTGCAGGACATATGGGAACAATTTGGGTCCATGCTCTCTTTTCTTTTTCTCATTGCCATGCTGCCCCCCACGTCTGGCCTCGGTCCTCTGGCTGGGTCCTCGGTCTCTTCAGCTCCCGGGAGATGCCCTCTGCCGACCCCTACCTGGGTTCAGTGTCTGTAGCCTTGTTCTTACAAGTAAGTATGGGATGATCGGTTCAGGCTTCTTGCTTCTATGGATTATGTTGTTGTTCTCAATAAAATATTTGTACTTCTATACTTGTTTACCCTTTGATCACCATTTACACCTCATTTAAAGTCCCATGGGCGATGTCCGTTTCTCTGATATTTAGGGATGGAGGTGGTTTCTTTTAGGGGTCAGTTCTCAGATTTCCTTTGCACGCTGTCAGCGTGAGGAGAAAAAAAAACGATTACCGAGCTTTTGTTTACATCATGTGATCAGCTGTCATTGGTTGACAGCTGATCACATGGTAAGGGGAGCGGTCCCTTACTCGGATCTGTGATCATCCGAGTCTCCGTGACTCGGTGATCACAGCCCTGCAGGGTGCGCGCGGGGCGCATGCACAGGGGAGGATGTCCTATGATGGCCTCCCGGAAATTGAGGTCCACGCTGTGGCCGTCATTTGGCTATGGCCCGGACCTCAAGTGGTTAAACTGCGTAGAGGGTTCTTAATTGTCAGAGCAGTAATGATGTGGAATTCTCTTCCACAAGCAGTGTTATCAGCAGGGACCATTAATAATTTCAAAAAACTTTTAGATGGGCACCTTAAACGACCACAAAATACAGGAGTATACAATGTACTATTGACATAAAAACACACACACACATACACAGGTTGAACTGGATGGACTTGTGTCTTTTTTCAACTTCACCAACTATGTATGTAAGTGCACCCTCACGAGCTTCAACAATATGCCAAGGAATTTTTCCACACTCTACTGCCTGATCTATCACCTCTTGACCTTACTATTGATCTTATACACTGCATTCCTTAAAAATAAGTAAATACCTAGCGCCAAAAAAATTAATTGATAAATTGGTAAATATAGCTGCTAACCCCGATCTAGATATAGAAATTCTAGTGCAAATTGGAAACAAGTGTGATGGGTGGCGCTAGGCCACAAATATTACTTACATAAATACATAGTGAATACACATATCAATAAATTAAAAAATCTTAAGTGTATCAGTGCCGCTGAACCACTTGAAAAACCTATGTGCATCTATATTAAATACCTGTGTACAAATAGTGCATAAGTCAAAAAATTGAGTTTGCAACCATATATTCACTACATATGCTGAAACAAAAAAAATGATACAAAAAATGTAAAAATGATAAATACAAAAGGAAGTCCAATGTGCAAAACAAAAAAACAAAAAAATCATCAAAGAGTGCTTCTTCCACTGTAGAGATGAACCCCCTTCACCGACTACGTTGTACACCCAAAGTGCTCTGTAAGTGGATGTCTGCTTACCAGAAGTTGTTGACCTTATTAATTAAAAGAAGGTCAAATAAAGCCTTTAGCAAGAAATGACTTGCTGCAATTTGATGAATGAGCCGTGTGGGAAACCTTTCCTCTCCCCCAATATGGGTAGCCGGAAATATATATAGGAAGGATACAAAAAACTGGAATAATGTAATCCCATTTATTGAAAAATTGAATAAAATCAAAAGCCAAGTGGCTGCTTACATTTAAAAGTGCCTTCACCCGGCACTGAGGCTGTTCCGCTCGTCTATGATTGAAAACCCCGCTCTGCGCGTGGTGGCTGCTGACAACCAGAGGGACCGGAAATGTGGACCAGATCGCGTAACCAGGCACGAGATCCAGGACTGCATTCCTTAGCCCTGATATCTTCCAGAAAGATATCTTCCCTGCAGCCACCACCAATTGTGCAAGAGAGTTCTACATCCTTATTGCCCTGACAGTGAAAACCCCCCTGCGCAATTTAAGGTTAGACCGCTTCTCCTCCAATCTAATTGTGTGGCCATGTGTCCTCTTACACTCCTTGAGACTGAATAGTTTTTTTCCTATGCTAGGATCGCCATTGAGGTATTTGTAAATTGCTATTATCTCCTCTCAAACATCGTTTCTCCAGCGAGAATAAATTTAGTGTTTGCAGTTGTTCCTCTTAATTGAGGTCCTCCAATCTCCTTATTAGTTTTAAATAGGTAAAGAGAAATTAAATAATTTCTTTACCTGCGCAAAGGCTATTTTATACTATTTATAGGGCTGCACGTTGTAAAGGTAATATCTTGAATGTGAGAAATTTGTGAAAAATAGGGATGAGCCTAATACCCCCCGGTGTGGTTCGCAGCAGAACATCCTGAACAGGCAAAACATTTGGCAGAACACACGAACACCGTTAAAGTCTATGGGATATGAACATGAATAATCAAGAGTGCTCATTTTAAAGGCTTATATGTAAGTTATTGTCATAAAAAGTGTTTGGGGACCTGGGTCCTGCCCCACGGGACATGTATCAATGCAAAAAATATTTTTAAAAACGGACGTTTTTTCGGGAGCAGTGATTTTTTAAATGCTTAAAGTGAAACAATAAAAATGAAATATTCCTTTAAATATTGTGCCTGGGGGGTGTCTATAGTATGCCTGTAAAGTGGCACATTTTTCCTGTGTTTAGAACAGTACCACAGCAAAATGACATTTCTAAAAGAAAAATTGTCATTTAAAACTGATCATGGCTGTAATGAATTGTTGGGTCTCGGCAATATAGATAAAACTCATTGAAAAAAAGAGCATGGGATCCCCCCCAGTCCATTACCAGGCCCTTTGGGTCTGGTATGAATATTAAGGGGAACCCTGAACCAAAATTAAAAAAAAAAAAATTGCGTGGGGGTTCCCCCTAAAATCCATACCAGGCCCTTCGGGTCTGATATGGAAATTAAGGGGAACCCTGCGCCAAAATTTTTAAAAAATGGCGTAGGGGTCCCCCTCAAAATCCATACCAGACCCTTATCCGAGCACGCAACCTGGCAGGCCGCAGAAAAAGAGGGGGGATGAGAGAGCGCCCCCCCTCCTGAACCGTACCAGGCAACATGCCCTCAACATGGGGAGGGTGCTTTGGGGTAGCCCCTCAAAGCACCTTGTCCCCATGTTAATAGGGACAAGGGCCTCATCCCCACAACCCTTGCCCGGTGGTTGTGGGGGTTTGCGGGCAGGGGGCTTATCGGAATCTGGAAGCCTCCTTTAACAAGGGGACCCCCAGATTGTGGCCCCCCCTGTGTGAATTGGTAACGGGGTGCAAATGTACCCCTACCATTTCATAAAAAAAGTGTCAAAATGTTAAAAATGACAAGACACAGCTTGGGGACAAGTCCTTTATTAAAAAATAAAAATGTCCCACAATGTCCATTCATCTTCTTCTTCATGCCATGACGGACCGCAAAAGAAAAAATAAATCTGCCACCGATCCTCCTCTACGAGAGGCTTCCGGCATGTGTTGCTTCTTTACTGATGACAGTTCCTATATAACTGAGGGCGGGGCTACCCAGTGACGTACCCAGGTGACCCCACCCCCTCTGATGCCATGGGGACTTTCCCACGGCTTCCCTGTGGCATCAGAGAGGGATGGAGTCACCCGTTTACGTAACCGGGTGGCCCCGCCCCCCTCTGATGCCACGGGGAAGCCATGGAAAAGTCCCCATGGCATCAGAGGGGATGGGGTTACCCGGGTACGTCACAGGGTGGCCCCACCCTCAGTCAAGAACTATCAAATCTTTTTTCATCGGCGGAGCGATATAAGATGAATGGACATCGTGGGACATTTTTATTTTTTTTATTTTTTAAAAAGGACTTGTCCCCAAGCTGTGTCTTGTCGTTTTTAACATTTTGACACTTTTTTTGTGAAATGGAAGGGCTACATTTGTACCCCGTTACCATTTCACATGCGGGGGCCGGGATCTGGGGGCCCCCTTGTTAAAGGGGGCTTCCAGATTCCGATAAGCCCCCTGCCCGCAGACCCCCACAACCACTGGGCAAGGGTTGTGGGGATGAGGCCCTTGTCCCTATCAACATGGGCACAAGGTGCTTTGAGGGGCTACCCCAAAGCACCCTCCCCATGTTGAGGGCATGTGGCCTGGTACGGTTCAGGAAGGGGGCACTCTCTCATTCCCCCCTCTTTTCCTGAGGCCTACCATATTGCGTGCTTGGATAGGGGTCTGGTATGGATTTTTATGGGGACCCTATGCCATTTTTTTAAAAATTTTGGCGCAGGGTTCCCCTTAAAATCCATACCAGACCTGAAGGGTCTGGTATGGATTTTGGGGGGACCCCTATGCCTTCATTTAAAAATTTAATGCAGGGTTCCCCTTAATTTCCATATCAGACCCGAAGGGCCTGACATTAACAGTGACTTTAACAGTGTTCCAGTGGCTTTCGAATTTGCCCTGAACGCTGCATATTGTTTGGGGTTCGCAGAACATCCAAACAACCAAAGTTTGGCCCGAACTTATGCTCAGGCCGAACCGTTCGCCCATCCCTAGTAAAAAAAATGTGCACCCTATATGTGCATCAACCTAAATTAAATAATATTGTGAACAACCACTAGATGTCTCCAGTGGATAAGCATATGATAATCAACATGTGAAATCTGATACAATATTCACACAAAGTGCATACGTGCAAACAATTGAACAAAAATACCCCCAGATATCTCCAGTGGGTATATAAGAAAATGTAAAGTGTCCAAAAAATCATTTAAATGTAGTGTCCATAAACTTCCATCAAAAAACTTCTAATAGTGCATAAGTGCTAAGCCTCTTCCATCAAGAAAGTGACTGTAGATCCTCCTCTACCAACACCCATCACACAGCCTTCTCACGGGAACTACATTACTCCCATTACAGGAGTCATATACAGCGGATGATCTCTCAAATGCTGCAACGATTCAATGAACAGGCTCCCAAACCATATAAGTGCAATCCTTCAGGTGTCCAGTCGTCAGCAAGGCATTAAAGGATAAAACAGCCTCCCATGGTGAATTACGTAGAATGTATTGTATAAAAATTGTGCTACATCAGCACTTGGAATAAAAAATGTTTTCACATGTTGATTATCATATGTTTATCCACTGGAGACATCTAGTGGTTGTTCTTTCACAAATTCCCCTTATTAGTTTTGTTGCTCTTCTTTGGACTCTTTCCAGTTCCAGCACATCACTTCTGAGAACTGGTGACCAGAATTGGACAGAATACTGAATACAGAATACAGAAGCCTAACCAGAGTTTTATAGAGTGGTAGGATTATAGTTTTATCCCTGGAGTATATCCCTTTTTCATGAATGCTAATAGTCTGCGGGCTTTGGCAGCTGCAGCTTCACATTGCATGCTATTGCTCAATCTGTCATCTACTAGGACCCCCAGATCTTTCTCCTTCCTTGATTCCCCCAGCGGTTGTCCCCCTAGTGAATAGTTTGCATTTATGTTTTTTGCCCACAAGTGCGTTACCTTCAATTTTTCCACATTAAACCTAATTTGCCATGTATTTGCCCACTCCATTATTTTGTTCAGGTCTTTCTGTAAAATTTCTATATCCTGATGTGAAGTTATTGCCCTGCTTGTCTTCTGCAAAAACTGAGATTGTGTTATTCATCCCATCCTCTATATCATTTACGAATAACTTGAATAGAATTGGTCCCAAGACAGAACCCTGGGGCACCCCACTTACCACTCCAGACCAGTCTGGGTACACGTTATTTATCACCACCCTTTGGACACGCCCCTGTAACCAGTTTTTTACCCAAGAACAAACCTTATGGTCCATGCCTGCAGACCTCAGCCTGTAGATTAAGCGCTTATGGGGGACTGTATCGGATGTCTTTGCAAAATCCAGGTACACTAAATCCACTGGCCTTCGCCTGTCTAGATGGCAGCTCACTTCTTCGTAGAATGTTAACAGATTGGTCTGGCAAGAACGACCTTTCGTTAAACCCATGTTGATAACTACTTATGATATTTTTTCTTCAGTAAATTTTGAGATATAGTCCCTTATCATCCCATCCAATAATTTACCAACAATTGATGTTAGACTGACTGGGCTGGGATTCCAAGGATTTATCTCTGTCCTTTTTTGAATATTGGTACTTCATTGGCTTTTCTCCAATCAGCTGGTACAAATCCTGTCAGTATGCTGTCCACAAAGATTAGGAACAATGGTCTGGCTATAACCTGACTGAGTTCTCTGAGGACTCTCGGGTGTAAGTCATCTAGTCCTGGTGATTTATTATTATGTATTAAGTTTATCTTTCCTTCACTAGGGTATGCCCTATGATAAGTCACTAACAGTACTGTGGCGGACACATTTTGACCATACTCTTACCAGAGAGGCCATGGCCATTTGACGAGTGTGCAAGTGTGGTGGTGATGCCCGTGGAGGATTAGAAACACAGAAGAGAATGCATGTATACAATTGTTTTGGCACTGTAAGCACAGTGCACTTTCAAAACAGACACTAATGATTGATTCACAGAGGATCAGCATTGGAAAGCAATTGGACACTTTGTATGTGGACTATTATGTTTGAGTTCACTAATGAAATAAGAAAGGCGATTTTTGCATTTTTGATGTTTGAAAATATTCATGCACACGAGCACTTCATGTTAATGATTAATTTATAAGTTTCACGTGGTTGATTAATAGTGCGGGTATTATTGCTACATATGAAAAAGGGTCTTAGGCATTACCTCTTCAAAGTGCCACATTTTAGGGTCTGGAATGGTGGCAGGAATTTAGACCTTTTAACCTTGAATCAGGTACCTTATAGGGCAGCCATCAATAGTGGTCTCTCTCTTTGATGACCGGAAACCTGGGGTCCTTGCACAGGCATTTGAGCATAAAAGACCCCATTCACAATTGCCTGCAAGACCCTAGTCCTCTGCGGTACGGTTCGCACCAGAACTCCTGAACATAGCAAAAGTTCAGACTCGAACTCCAAACCCCATTGAAGTCTAAGTTCAGACCCGAACGTGAAAAATCAAAAGTTCCCATTTTGAAGGCTTATATGCAAGTTATTGGCCATAAAAAGGTATGAGGTGCCGGGTACTGCCCTAAGGGACATTTATAAATGCAAAAAAAACTTTTAAAAAATATTGTTTTTAAAGGAGCAGTGATTTTATTGATGCTTAAAGTGAAACAATAAAACATGAAAAATTCCTTTAAATATAGTGCCTGAGGGGTCCCTTTAGTCTGCCGTTAAAGTGGCAGAACCTACTGCAGCAAAACTGACATTTCTAAAGAAAAAAAAAAACATTTAAATTGCCAGAAATACAATACCTTTGCAGGCAATAGAAAATAAATGGCATGGGGTCCCCTTCAAAATCCATACCAGACTCTTATCTGAGCATGCAGCCTGGCAGGTCAGGAAAGGGGGGATGAGTAAGCACTCCCCTCCTGAATCATACCAGGTCACATGCCCTCAACATGGGGTGCGTGCTGGGGGGTGTTGATGGGGACAAAGGCCTCTTCCCGACAACCCTGGGCTGGGGACGGGGAGCTTATCTAAATCCTGAAGCCCCCTTTAACAAGGGGGCCCCCACATCCCAGCCCCCCTCTATGTGAATGAGTATGAGGTACATAGTACCTCTACCCAAATCAGCCTTCATACTGTCTTTTTAAAAAAAAAATATTTAAAAAAAATATCAATGTTATTGAGGAGTTTCTTCTGTAGCAGTATATATGGAATATATTTGGCTCTTTTAAAGTGGTAATAAACTCTATTTTGAACTTGTACCTACAGGCCTAAGTCTTACCTATAGGTACAGTGAATATCTCTTAAACCTGAGGTGTTTAGGAGATATTAATACCCGAAGCAGCCGGTGACATCACCGGCATATGCGCACTGCACTCTGCAAGGATGGCATGCCATAACTTCAGAGCTGTATACAACAGCCGATGACTCCTCTGTGCATGCGCGGGAGTGACTTCACCGCAGCTAGGCCATTCAAACAACCAGAACCTGCAAGCATAGAAGGAAGACCTGGTGAAGATGGAAGCCCTGTCAGCGGGGATAAAGGGCAGTGAGCTTCGGTTCCTGATAGCCCTGAGAAAGTTCTCCTCTTCCTCCTACTGCTGTGCCTCCAGTACCTAGTCTATTAGGTCATGCAGTGTGTGCTCATTGAGGAAGTCCTTGTTAACCACTCAACTATGCATCCGCAAACCTCTTACCTCCTAGGTTTGCCACAAATCCACTGTACGCTGAATCCAAAACTCATCCCTAATCTTGGTTAGTACAGAAGATTTGTTATGAATGAAACAGTATAAAACTGAAAATACCATCCAAAATATTTTTTGGTAATGTATCATTTAATATATGAAATTTGAATACATGTAATTTTATTACAATTGGACTTCACTTTCTTATTGAAAACGAATAGACAATATTAAAAGCACATTTAACATGTATCCGTTTGTATTTATGTAATTATGCTTTTGATACTTTTGGGACTACAACAAAGAGTTTCATGGTTTCTTAAAAAGTTAGTTATCATAGCCAATAAGTGCAACCAAAGCAGTTTCATAATCTCCAGTGGTTTCTGCCTACAAATCAAAGAAAAACATGCATTTAGTATCACAGTAGATATACAAATAGCTAAACAAGAACTTTAACCTAAATGCAGTCAATAGGTCAATAACACAGCTCAACCAGTATCATCAAATCAGCCTTCATACTGTCTTTTAAAAAAAAAAATATATAAAAAAATATCAATGTTATTGAGGAGTTTCTTCTGTAGCAGTATATATGGAACATATTTGGCTCTTTTAAAGTGGTAATAAACTCTATTTTAAACTTGTACCTACAGGCCTAAGTCTTACCTATAGGTACAGTGAATATCTCTTAAACCTGCGGTGTTTAGGAGATATTAATACCCGAAGCAGCCGGTGCCATCACCGGCATATGCGCACTGCACTCTGCAGGGATGGCATGCCATAACTTCAGAGCTGTATACAACAGCCGATGACTCCTCTGTTCGTGCGTGGGAGTGACTTCACCGCAGCTAGGCCATTCAAACAACCAGAACCTGCAAGCATAGAAGGAAGACCTGTTGAAGATGGAAGCCCTGTCAGCGGTGACAGTGCTAATGTGCTAGTATACGGTGCATACTAGCACATTATGGCTTAAACCACCTGGGGACCCAAATTTATTATTTTTTGATCAAAGAATTTACTACCACTTTAAAGAAAAATTGCCATAACTGCATTTTGCATGTAAGGTGGTCACATATAATCCCAATGCAATTTCAGAAAAAAATAGATCCACATGCTCCCCCATACCCATAAGTACCTGACATTTTTCTTTACTAATAGCAGTTGAATTTATTGGTATGGGACCAAAAGAAAGGTGAGTGTGTGCTGCCTGTGGGACTACCAATAAAATGTATCTTTTTCTTTGTCCTGCAATGCTAGAATTATGATTAAAAAAACTCTTTTATTACTTGTAACATTCCAAAAGAGTGATTTGATAACCCTGAAAGAACTAGGTCAGCCCACCAAATAGGAAGGAAGTCTAAGTCATACCTTAATATCCTCACGCAGGGAGGTTTTATACATCTGTGTATATCGAGCTTTAATTGCTTTCATGTCAACTTCGGAATGTGAAGTTATCACCCTGTTCAGGACTTTATCACGAGTCCCCAAGCCCTGTGAACAAATTAAATTAATTGAATACTAATGATTATTCTTATTTGTAGAAGTATCACATACTACATATATTTGTACATTATTTCCATGACAACTTAACAGGCTTTATATAGAAAAAGCACTAGTGACTAGAGATTATTTAGTTTATTTACAAGTTGCAGTGTGAGTTAATTTGCCTAGTAAATGTTAATAAATTAGGTAAAAACGAAATTATGTGTAATGGAAATAAAAAAAAAAGACAGGATATAACACATGACTGGTTGATTGGTGTAAGCATAGCTTTGCCTGATTTACTAGGCTCAGTGAATGTTCACTTTGGTGAGTGAAAGGTCTTTACTAGGGATAAGTTTGTGTTTGTTCCAAACAGGTTTGTGTCCTCCCACTTACAGGGAGGAATGCCAGATGCCATCACTTACCTAGGCAAAGTCTGTCCTCCCCAGGAGCTAGCTGCTGATGTTATTTAAAAGCTGGTATTGCTGGTGCCATGCGAACATGGAAGATGAATGTTGATGGCATTGGATTACCAGATGGCACCCCTGTATTTCTATTTTCTGAACTGTTGGAACTCTTGCCCACACTTTCTTTGTTTCCTCCAATCTGGTTCCTCCTGTTTATTGTGTGCTGAAAACCCCTTAATAAATGCCCCACACTTTGCATTTAGCCTCCATATGCTCTCTCTCTCTGTTCAATTCTATTTCATTACAAACTGAGCCCAACGTGCCAAGGTATTTGGCTGTTTCCTGGTATAAAGATTGTGGAATCCTGTTCTGAGACATTAGACCTCCTTTGCGGGCATAGGTATTCATTGATCAACCATGCAGATCAGCTGACTGATTTACACACTGCCTAGTTTTTCATGTAACATATGTTTTATAGAGGATGATGATTTTTAAAAACTAAAAATAATAACAAATAATAATGACAATAATATATTAATACTAATTATTATTAATACATTTATGCACTATTATTCAGGAGCCCCAAAACAGCAACTATTTCAAATCCTAAATAAAGCTCTAATGTAAAGAAAAACGAAAACAAGTTTATTGCCCTTGGAGGCTGATGAGAATTTATACCTGTATTAAGTAGTAAAATTAGCAGCAATTCTGCAGTTTTTAAAGAGAGCAAAATCATCTCTTCTATTCAAAGACATAGGCACTCAAAAGTTGATTCAATAAAGGAATCTTTACTTGTGTGAATATTCATTTTAATTATCGAATTAAAAAGCAAATGTTCACAGTAAAAAAAGCACAGAAGATTTTCACATGATTGGACAATTGAAGTGAATATTTACAGAATATTGAAAATTCCTAAAAACAAATTCCATGCACAGGTATTTTATACATAGTTACATTGTTCAGGCTTGGAACAGCATAACAATGTATATACCATACCTGGCCAATGCTCCTGAAAGCTGGAAATCACTGAAGTAGACACTGCTACTCCAGTGGTCTCCCCTTTTTTCTGGGTGCTTGCCCAGCGGCTGCACTTCTGCTTAAAGTGATAGTTTTTTTGTTTTTTTAAATAACAAACATGTTATACTTACCTCCTCTGTGCAAGGGTTTTGCACAGAGTGGCCCCGGTCCTCCTTTTCTGGGATCCCCCCACGGCGCTCTTGGCTTCTCCTGTTCTCAAGTGCCCCCACGGAAAGCCGCATTCCATAGGGGCACTCGTGCGGGAGCGTACCCGAGTCCTGCTGCTGCATCCATTGACACAGACAGCAGGACTCAGCCCCACCCCCGACTCCCGTGTCACTGTATTTGATTGACAGCAGAGGGAGCCAATGGCTCCTGCTGCTATGAATCTATCCAATGAGGACCTAAGACAGTGACTGGAGCTGCTGTGCTTGTCCCCGTTGCTGGAATGATTGGGTACAGGTAAGAAAAAGAGGGGGGTCTGGTGTGGGGGTGCTGCAGCACAAAAGGTTTTTCACCTTAATGCATAGAATGCATTAAAGTGAAAAACCGTGACAGTTTACAACTCCTTTAATGAACACAGGAGGTCAGGCACTTGACACTGGTGCTATTCAGAGAATGTTTTGACATTTCTGAATGATTGCAAAGCATTCCCTGATTGAATGAGTAGAGAGGCTGGTGGTAATGTCACACTCTCCACCTCGTCCAATCAGAGAGTGCTTTGCGTTCATTTAAAGAATGCAAAGCATTCTCTGAAATGGCACCTGTGATGGATGTCAGTTTTGACATTCATGCCCCTTCCATCTGTGCTTGGTGGACATGCCTGGCCCCATGACAGCTCTATGGGTGACCTGATGTAAACAAACTCCGCTGTCTGTTTATATCAGGCTACATCTGGTCCATCACATTTATATCCAGAAAAGTGGAAAAGGACACAGTCTTTTTCATTTTTTTACCAGACCTGATCAGAGGTAGGTGAGTGTAAACGATCACAAATCCATTTACTTCCGCCTGTCCATAGGGCTGCAAATAGCTTCTGAGCATGTCCGCCTGAAAAAGCAGAAGTGCAACTGCTCTTGCTTGCAGCAAATGGAATTCACTGAAGTAGCAATATCTACTTCAGTGATTACCACATTACAGACATTCCTATATAGGCCAGGTATGGTATATACTGTACATAGCTACATTGATCCAAGCTGGACTAATAGTGACACCATGGTGACATTGTACTGCTCTGGTTTTTAATTTGTTCTTTTAAGCTCAATTAAATAAACTGTGTTTTGAGTTCCAGATGTATTTGGCATTCAAAAGTTTACCTAAAGTTTAAAGTTGGTTGGAAACTATAGCAAGTGTAAGTTAAGATAAAGTCAATTATTTTCTACAGCTAAGGGTCCTTTTTAATAGAGTGTAAAGAGAACAGGACTTGGCTCACTAGTTGATAGAAAGGATGTATTTTTAGCTAACCGTACCAGGAGGAGCTAACAAGCATAGGTTATAGCATACTCAACAGGTTTGGTAAAATGTGTCTAAACCCAAAATACAAAAAATCTCCAATGTGATGGCTGCATTTGTTTTTTTATTTAGGCTTTTTATTCTATTATTTTCACCTGGTAATTCTGTCAGTAACTCACTTCCTGCACCTGAGTGGTTGCACTCATTTAATTCCTGTATCTTTAGAGGAAGCCCCCATTGTAGCCCAGGCTGCTGTCTAGATTTCTACTACAAGTACTCCTCTTTTCATTTACATTATGTGGGGGAGGTAATTTGTAGTTTAAAGGGTTAGTTCACTGTTGCCAAAAAACTGCCTATGCAGGTAAGGGGGGTATGTAGATAAAAACAAACTGTGCAGCTCTAACTAAAATTTATTGATGCCCTTGCTAGGTGTATGCCATTTGAGTACCTCATAAAGCGTGACTGGAATACTAGCAGGATATTGCTAGGACTTTGGTGAAAGAGGCCTAGTCATTACTGCTCCCCTCAACCATCACAGAAGTGAGCTTTTTTTCTGATTCAAATTCAAAGGGTTGGGTATAGTGTGACTTCACTGACCAAATATGGCCTCATGGTGTATTATGTACCTCTTATTCGTTCATTCATTCATTCATGAGGGAAGGCGGGTTCTGTGGGCCCCCTTACCATTAAATGGTCTGATATGGGATTTGGGGCACACCCATTTCTTTTTTGTGGGGATTCATCATTATTTTCTTATACCAAACCCCACCTAGGAGGCTAAGGGCATCCTTAATAATTAAAGGAATTTAGCTTTTTTTGATGTTTAACTTGTGGAATATATGACAACATCATCAAGGTATCACAACATTCCTAGATAAGGAGTTAACTTTACAGCTTCAGAAAAAAGACCAGATGTGATTCCAAATGCACCAAAATAGGATTTTTATAACAGCTTACCTGTAATATCCTTTTCTTGGAGTACATCACGGGACACAGAGCCATAGTAGTTACTATGTGGTACTATGTGGTTATAGGCCACCTTCGGGTGATGGACACTGGCACACCCTAAGACAGGAAGTCCATTCCCTATATAACCCCTCCCACTACTGGGAGTACCTCAGTTTTTGTAGCAAAGCAATATACGTGTATTAGAAGAGGAGAGGGACCTCTGTGTCCCGTGATGTACTCCAAGAAAATGATTTTACAGGTAAGCTGTTATAAAAATCCTATTTTCTTTATCGTACATCACGGGACACAGAGCCATAGTAGTTACTATGTGGGATGCCACAGAGCAATGCCAACTGAGGGGAGCGAGACACAACAAAAGTAGGGCACCATGAAACTAGAGGACTTATACTGCTGCCTGCAGTACACTACATCCAAAGGCAATATCCT
This sequence comes from Aquarana catesbeiana, assembly GCF_042186555.1. Taxonomy (NCBI): domain Eukaryota; kingdom Metazoa; phylum Chordata; class Amphibia; order Anura; family Ranidae; genus Aquarana; species Aquarana catesbeiana. The sequence goes on from NC_133324.1 coordinate 391,582,891, forward strand.
CATGCCTTTTTACATCCACCTGTTAGAATCTGGTAAATGTATGGACTGAAGACCAAGTTGCGGCCTTGCAGATTTGAGCCATGGAAGCTTGGTGATGCACTGCCCACGAAGCACTAACAGCCCTAGTGGAGTGCGCTTTGATTTGAGAGGGTGGAATCTTCCTCTTCAAATCATAAGCTTGAACAATTACTTACCAAATCCATTTAGAAATAATAGCTTTTGATGCTGACTGTCCTCTTTTAGGACCTTCAAAATGACCAAGGGAATATGCCATATTGGCTCAAAAGGCTGTTTCTGCAATGCCGACAGAACTAAATTCAAGTCCCAAGGGTTCAGGGGGGATCTAACCGGAGGATTAAGCCACGTTACCCCCTGAATAAAGCTACGACCCAAAGAATGCAAAGCAAGTGGTCATTGAAATAATACCTATAAGGCCGAGACCTGTCCTTTGACAGTATTTAAGGCCAGCTTCATTTCTAACCCCATCTGCAGAAAGTCAAGGATTATACCTATGACATACTTCTTGGGGTGCCAACCCCTGGATTCACACCAGGAGACATATGCCTTCCAGACTCTATAATATATGATTCTGGAGGCCGACTTCCTTGCATTCATCAAGGTAGATACCACTGAACCTGATAGCCCATTCTTCTTCAGAATGTTGGTCTCAATAGTCAAACCGTTAAATTTAGCGTTTGTAAGATAGAATAGAATACCGGACCTTGCGAGAGAAGGTCTGGATGTAGTGGTAGGGTCCACAGGTCCCCTACTGCCTTTCTTATGATCTCTGTATACCAGGATCTTCTGGGCGACGCTGGGGCCACAAGATTCACCGACTTCCCTTCCTGCTTGACCCTGTGAAGAAGTAGTGGAAGTAGCAGAATAGGAGGGAATGCATAAATCAGTGAGAACTGATTCCACGGGAACACCAAGGCATCTGTTCCACACGCTATCGGATCCTTTGTTCTTGACACAAAGTTTTTGATCTTTTTGTTGAACCTGGACGCAAACAGATCTACGTCTGGGATCCCCCATCTTTAGCATATCGTCAGGAAGGTATCGGAGTGAAGGGACCATTCTCCCAGGAACAACTGCTGGCGACTCAAGTAGTCCGCCTGCCAATTTTCTATTCCTGGAATGAAGACTGCCGATAGGCTAGGTACATTGTTTTCTGCCCAAGTTAGGATATGATTCACCTCTCTCTGGGCCACACGACTTCTCGTGCCCCCTTGGCATTGTCGGATTGGATCCTGACAGGACAATTCCGTAACCTTAACGTCCAGGCCCTCAGGGCCAAGCGCGCTGCCCGAATCTCTAGAATGTTGATGGGTAAGGTCATTTCTGATCTGGACCATTTCCCTTGGACAGTCGCCTCTTCCAGGACTGCTCCCAAACCTGAAAGGCTGATATCTGTTTTTCCTGCGCACCCTTGGAGACAGACACATTGGGAAATCTAGAGCTTGGGCCCTCTTGTTCCAAGCCAATAGGATACTGTTTTGCAGTATCCTCGATTTAGCCTCGATTGAAACTGAGCATAAGGAACGGCCTCAAATGAAGTCACCATCTTTCCCAACAACCTCATGCAAAATCGAATAGAAGGATTCTTCTTTGCCTCTACCGCCTGAATCAGTTCCTTTATGGCACTGATCTTCACCTGGGGCAAGAATACCCTTTTCTGGTCTGTATCTATGATCAGACCCAAGTATTCTAATCTCCCTGATGGTTTTAAGGAGGATTTCTCTAGGTTGAGAATCCAACCTAGGTATTCCAAGTAAGTGACTGTTATGACCATACTTTGGTCTAAGCGGGCTACTGACTGGTCTATCAAGAGCAGATCATCTAGGTAAGCTATAATCGTTATACCTTGGGCTCTTAATCTGGCTAGAGGAGGAGCCAGGACCTTTGTAAAAACAGTTGAGATGCAATAGCTAGATCGAAAGGCAGAGCTACAAACTGAAAATGATGATTTTCTACCTCGAAACGTAGATATTTCTGGTGAGCGGGAAAAATAGGCACATGGAGGTATGCATCCTTGATGCCGATTGACGCCAGAAGTTCTCCACCTTGTAGGATGTAGGATCAGATTGACTTCATGTGAAAAGAGTGGATACTCAGAAACTGGTTTAGATCTTTGAGATCTAGAATGGGTCTGACATCTCCATTTGGTTTTGGTACCGTGAAAAGGTTTGATCTGAGAAAATGAGGAGATGGGAACTTTCGGAACTCTAGTTTGTACCCTAGAGTTATTGAGGAAGTCACCCATCTGTCTCGACACTCTTCCTGCCAGACCCTTGAGAACTGTAGAAGTCTTCATCCACTCGAGCGAGCGGGGGCGTCCCTTCATAAGGAGGCTTTAGTATTTTGTCTTGTAGGTTTCTTCCCCCAGGACTTCTTTTGTCCCTGGGGTTGACCCTGAGGTTTACCTCTTGAACTTAACGGCGGAGGCCGTCGTGACTGCCTGGAGGCAGATGCCCCTGGCACTGGAGAAAGAGCTTGTTTAAATGAAATACGTTTATTCCTCTTCTTAACTGGTAAAAGGGTACTTTTTACACTAGAAATTTTTTGGATGTATTTATTCAAATCATCCCCGAACAGCCATTCACTGTGAAAAAGAAAACTAGCCAGGAGCTTCTTGCATGGCGCTTCAGCTGATCAATTTTTCAACCATACGATTCTACGCATATGCACCAGCCCAAGAGTAAGGTGTGAGGCCTGGAGAATAGAATCCCTCATAGCGTCTATTGCAAAACATAAAGCCCCTGGTAGCTCGGCTAAATCCTGGGCCTGCTGATCAGAAATAACGAGCACCTGTTTAAACTGGTCTCTCAAGGACTGACATACACCAATTGCTGCCAGTGCAGGCTGAGTCACTGAACCTGTCATTGAAAAAGTGCTTTTAAATAGGAATTCCAACTTCTTATCTGTTGGATCCCTAATCATTTGAGAATTGTCTACCGGACAAGTCAAACTTTTATTCACAGAGGATATAGCAGTGTCATTTGCTGATATCCCCCACTTTTTAGTGAGTTTTTCCTCCATAGGTAAAGTGTTGAAAACTTTTTAGGAGGGAAAAAATGTTTATCTGGGTGATCCCACTCAGAATACATAAGCTTTTCCAGCAATGGATGGACAGGAAAGGCATGCACAGCTTGAGGAGGCTTTAGCAAACCCAAACAAGAAGTGGGATTATCAACCGACTCAGTTAGGGGTAGCATAAATGTGGAACGGACCATTTCAGTAAGAGATTGCACCATTAATCTTTCAGATTGTGCAGCTGATCCTTCTGCATTTGACCCCTCAGAAAAGGAGTCATCAGCCTCTTCACGGTCCCCTGAGAGAAATTCGTCTTCTCCCGACCCCAGTTCCTCAGTTTGAGGGTCCTGGGTAATGGAAGGGGACCTGTCGCATTTTGTCCCACACTGGGATGCGATTAAAGCCGCTAACCTTTCTTCCAAACCTGTCATGGCTGAGGAAAAAACCTCTTCAGTAAGACAGACAGGGGCTGCAGTATTGGAAACAGTTGCAACATTTGACAGCCCTGATGGCTCACTCTGCCCAGTCACCTCAGGTCTCTCAGGGGGCCATTAAGATGATTTTAGGGTTTTTTGAGCTTGAGGGAGTCCCTTTTGAGCCCTTTTTTTGGGTGATTCTACCTCCCCTTCTGACCATAGCCCGATGCACACATGCAGAGGTACTACCAGAAGAAATTGCACCCACTGCTTGAGCAAATAGTCCAGCAACTGCCGCTCCTAATAGTGCTCAGCCTGGTGCTTTAGTAAATGTGCCAAGGGAATGCCTGTGTCACCACTTACATGCCCCCTTTTTGCTCTTGTGTCCCTCTGACAGCTGCAGTCAGCAAAATGGAGCTTTTAAAATGTACTCCCACACTGGATGTTGCTGCATGCCAACGCCGTGCTAAGCCACGCCCCCTCCATATTCCCACCGCGCCCTCCTCCTCTTTTTTAAAAAGAGCATTTTCCAGCACGAGCATGGGCCTCCGATCCGACGGGATCGGCATGTGTGTGTGGGGGGGTGGCGAGGAGGAGAGCTGACAGACCTGCCTGCAGAGGCAGTGGAGAATGATCGTTATGGCTTCCACCTCTCTCAGGGAGAGGGGGAAAGCTTCTGTCCAGGTGGGGGGGTGGTTTTGGAAAAAAATCCCCCCCAACATCTTACCGGAGGGAAGTCTGCAGCTTCTGCTGATACAGAGTGATCTGAGGAAAGCATGACAAGGTACATGCTCTATACAGCCCCCAGTGGTGACTTTTAGGCATGACAACATTTACTTTTAAAAGGAGACAATTCATAAGAAAATTAAATTCCTTAGAAATCTCCACTTACCTTTCCCGCTGCAGGGATTCTGCGGTAAAACCAACAGGCCCAATCTTCACCCCTCACGTTGGGATCCGTTAAAAAACCTTCATTAAGCGGGGCCCCTATTTATGGGGGGATCCACACTCTGGACCCATAAAGCACCCCACCAGGAAAACGTTATGGCTGAAAAAACCAAAGCACTGGATCACGGGGTCCAGCTCTCTAAAAAGAGAAGTGTTATGTTTCTTCCACCACGAGGCCCGGGTACCATTCAATTCGGCCTAAAAAGACTCTTTGAATGGATCCGGTTGCATAGCCTGCCCCAGCAAGGAATATTCTAGTGGAGCACAGCATAGCACATCTTTACTCATGACCAACACCTAAGACACTGGCGAAAAAACTGAGGTACTCCCAGTAGTGGGAGGGGTTATATAGGGAGTGGACTTTCTGTCTTAGGGTGTGCCAATGTCCATCACCTGAAGGTGGCCTATAACCACATAGTAACTACTATGGCTCTGTGTCCCTTGATGTACGATAAAGAAATATTGTTGGCTATTAAAGTGTTTGTAAACCCTCTCATATACACAGCGAAGTGAATAACCTCAGGTGATATACAGTGATGAAACAAATCCTTCTACATACGTTTTACTTGTTTATCTGCAGTATTCTATTTTATACATCCTCTCAAAATGATGATTTTGGATGAAATCCTTCTGCATTTTTCAGTATAACAGAGGAGGGGGGTGGAGAGCTGCAGTTAGAGTGTGTGAGAGCTGATCTGAAGAAAGGAACACACCCGCTTCACACACAGCAGAACTATGGTCTGAATAGACAAGCTGTGTGCTGAGCTCTCCTCCTCATCACACATTTAATCTCATGTGTTGGTTAAAGTGACTCATGCTGATAACAGAGGAACGAAGCACCAGAGAGAAACGACACTTAGAGCTTTGGAGAGAGACAAGTAAACACTACATATACTGTATATTTGCTTTGTTCAGATTTCATGACTGAGGTTTACAACCACTATTTTAATAATTATAAGACATTAGATTGCTGATCCAGGGAACCAGGCTATGTTTGAGGTTCAGAAAGGAATTCGTTCACTATTAGAAAAAATGTAAACAATGCTGATTAATGGTTTTATTGCCTTCCTCTTGATCAGCTGTGGGTTTAAGGTTCTGCAGAAGCAAGGTTGTTAATATCATTTTTGTTTATTAGTTGAATTCAAAGGATGTGTCCTAACTATATAAGTGTATCTATCTATGTAACATTTCCTGAACAGAAGGTGCCACAGTATACTGCCACTACAAGTGTAAGGTCTCATAAAGCACATTGTACATGTCAATGAACCTGCAATGACCAAATATCAATGAAAGGGAGAAAATCCATTTCAATGCAATGTGTTTGTGTGGTTTACTAGATTGTTTCTGTTGCAGATCATTTTATACAAAGCAATTTAAATAAACCTTACAATTAATAAAATGCTTTTATAGAACTAAAGTTCTATAGATGTACATTAATTTGTGGAAATTGAATGTGACAGTTTTAAGCAAAATAAAAATAGCCTTATTCTTACCTTCATTGCAAGATGCAGTTTTTCTGCAAAGAAACCTGGTTTGTCTACAGCATATTTCACTAAAATAGAAAAATGTACATTCAAATATTAATTTCAGTAAGTACATATGAATGTTCTGATGATTTATGCAGATATTATTTTCAGGCACTAAGAGAATTGAATTTGGAAGTTCAAAATGAATCATGTACAGTTATACATGGGAATGTGCACAAGGAAGAGAGAAACTTAGCTTTTTAGGCATTTGTGACAACATACTGAGAAGTATTTTAGTATTTTCGACATTAACTCCTGTCCAAATAAGAGTTCCTATATATAATTCTGATCTTTCAAGCAATATGCCATTGCCATTTTTGGATACTGTAGGGCTACTCTGTATGTTAATCAAATACTCCCTAAAAAAATTGCCCAGTGAAAAGTATGTTACCCACCAAGTAAGATTCTACAGGATAGAATATGTGTCAATAGTCAATTAAACGGCTTTGTAGTGATCGTCATAACAACAGGGTTTTATTAGACATGCTTTATCTAAGAATAAAAAATACAGGTTTTTACAATATATTTTGTGTCTCAGTCACCTAATATATATATGCAAAGTAAAGGGCGTTTTTCAAATTCCAACTTTGTGATATAGAAGTAAAGTAATTTTACTTATTGCAAGGAACCACATCACAAGTGTAGCTCATATAAGCAGTGGCTGTACTTTCTCAACATGTTTGGCTGTCAGTTTCAGGAGAAAAATAGGTGATCTAATTCAGTAACACATAAACATATAAATATGTCATAACAACATTTCACCAAACATGTTATATCTATGCATTTTCATGTATTTATAGAACTTATATAAAGCATAAAAACAATAAAAACAATGTTTTTGCCCTAATCTTCACAACTATGGGACAATTGCAAAACCTATACAAATATTCATATAAAGCACTGCATATCCTCCACAAAAATATATATGTTTTGTACTGTATATGCATAGAAACTTTGGTAAATTTGAGATAGTGAATGTGCACTTGCTTCCTCCTCTCCTAGATCCCAAACAAGAGGTGCACCTCCTGGCTACAGAGTGGATGCTGGCCTGATCCATTGGACCACCTTGACATTTTTTAATTTTTTTGTGTCTTATGTAAGTTCTATGAATGCATGAAAATAAATAGTTACAACAAGTTTGGTGAAATGTTGTTGTGTGACATACAGTATATACGGTATACTTATATGTTATAATTTTATCTCCCCTCTTTTTATCCTGAGAAAGCAGACAGCGGACATAGGGGCCATGTCCTTGTGACTAAAGAGGAGAGGGACCTTCTGATTTGTTATCCACTCTCAGTTCAAAAGCTTGCATCTCTGATGGTATGAGGGTGCATGCGTATGGAATGGGCAGCTTGCACATCCTGAAAGGCACCATCAGTGGTCAAATATATAATCAGGCTTTAGAGCAAAATATTCTCTCATTCAAATGACTTCTTTTTCAGGGAATGCCTTGCATATTTCTGCAGGAAAATGCGAAACCACATACTGCCTCTATGACACCATGGTTTCGTAGTAGAAACGCTTGGCATGCCTGCAGCCCAAACTTTTCACCAATTGACAAAATTTGGAGAATTTTGATACAAAAAAACACGACAAAGAAGACCCAGGACTGTTGAACATTTAGAATCCTATATCAGGCAAGAATGGGACAACATTCAAAAATTCCAGCAACTGGTTTCCTCTTTTGAGTGTTGTCAAAAGAAGAGGGGATGCTACACTGTGGTAAACATGGCCCTGTCCCAACTACAGTAAGGGAAAAAAGTATTTGATCCCCTGCTGATTTTGTACGTTTGCCCACTGACAAAGAAATAATCAGTCTATAAGTTTAATGAGGGATTCCAATCTCTCCACCGTGTCCAAGACCAAAGAGCTGTCCAAGGATGTCAGGGACAAGATTGTAGACCTACACAAGGCTGAAATAGGCTACAAGTCCATCGTAAAGCAGCTTGTTGAGACGGTGACAACAGTTGGTGCGATTATTCGCAAATGGAAGAAACACAAAATAACTGTCAATATCCCTCGGTCTGGGGCTCCATGCAACATCTCACCTTGTGGAGATTCAATGATCATAAAAACAGTGAGGAATCAGCCCAGAACTACACTTGTCAATGATCTCAAGGTAGCTGGAACCATAGTCACCAAGATAACAATTGGTAACACACTATGCCATGGAAGACTATAATCCTGCAGCGCCCACAAGGCCCCTCTGCTCAAGAAAGCACATGTACAGGCCCATCTGAAGTTTGCTAATGAACATCTAAATGATTCAGAGGAGAACTGGGTGAAAGTGTTGAGGTCAGATAAAACCAAAATCAAGCTCTATGGTATCAACTCAACTCGCCGTGTTTGGAGGAGGAGGAATGCTGCCTATGACCCCAAGAACACCATCCATACTGTCAAACATGGAGGTGGAAACATTATGCTTTGGGGGTGTTTTGCTGCTAAGGGGACAGGACAACTTCACTGCATGAAAGGGACTATGGACGGGGCCATGTTCCATCAAATCTTGGGTGAGAACCTCCTTCCCTCAGCCAAGGCAATGAAAACGGGTCGTGGATGGGTATTCCAGCAATGACCCAAAACACACGGCCAAGGCAACAAAGGGCTCAAGAAGAAGCACATTAAGGTTCTGGAGTGGCCTAGCGTTTATTGATTGGTTTGCGCAAAAGTTATAGCATCTGCAAAATAGGGGATAGTTTTATGGCATTTTTATTAATATTTTTTTTTACTAGTAATGGCGGCGATCAGCGATTTTTATTGTGACTGCGACATTATTGCGGACACATCGGACAATTTTGACAAATTTTTGGGACCATTGGCATTAATACAGCGATCAATGCTATAAAATTGCATTGATTACTGTAAAAATGTCACTGGCAGTGAAGGGGTTAACCACTAGGGGGCGGGGAGGGGTTAAGTGTGTCCTGGGCAGTGATTGTAACTGTGGGGGGGATGGGCTAGCAGTGACATGACACTGATCGCTGCTTCTGATGACAGGGAGCAGACGATCGGTGTCCTGTCACTAGGCAGAACGTGGAGATGCTGTTTACATCGGCATCTCCCCGTTCTTTAGCTCCGTGACACAATCGCGGGTATCCCAGCGGCGATTGAGTCCACGGGTCCCGCGGGCACGGTCATGGAGCTCGCAGCAGGTGCACGCACGCGTGCATGGCGGGAAATTCAAAGTAACGTACAGGTATGTTACTTTGCCCAGCCGTGCCATTCTGCCGACGTATATGTGCTGACAGCGGTGGGCAAGTAGTTAATGACTTGGAGAGGATCTGCAAAGAGGAGCGGGACAAAATCCTTCCTGAGATGTGTGCAAACCTGGTAGCCAACTACAAGAAATGTCTGACCTCTGTGATTGCCAACAATGGTTTTGCCACCAAGTGCTAAGTCATGTTTTGCAAAGGGGTCAAATACTTATTTCACTCATTAAAATGCATATCAATTTTTATTTTGTTTAAAATGCATTTTTCTGTATTTTTTTTTGTTTGTTATTCTGTCTCTCATTGTTAAAATAAACCTACCATTAAAATTATAGACTGATCATTTCTTTGTCAGTCGGCAAACTTACAAAATCAGCAGGGGATCACATACTTTTTTCCCTCACTTATATTTTTTTATTCTTTATTTTGTTGCTGCCATCATTTCCAGAATTACCTTATTTTTTTCCCTAAAATGGTACATTTTCTCTGTTTAAGCATTTGACATGTTTTCAATGTTCTATTGTGAATAAAATATGGGTTTATAAGATTTGCAAATCATTGCATGCTATTTTTGTGTAAATTTTACACAGCGTCCCAACTTTTTTGGAATTGGGGTTGTATATGTATTGTATATATTACCATATTTGCATTTCCACATGTATGTGCCTAACACCAATGTGCATAAAATGTCTTTAATGATAAGATATGCAGAATTCAGGATATGATTCACAAGGGTTGATTTACTAAAAGGGTTTAGAATATAAAAGCTACAGTATGTTCAGCTAAAACTTAATCATGTGCAAGGGAATTTAAAAATGCAGGATTTTGTACACATGAATGGATGGTGTAAGTGAATACCTGTCAGTATTTCAGTAAAGTGTTTATACTGTACATACCAATAGCTACCAAGCACTTCTCAATATCTCCCTTTAGCTCCAGATCCAAAGCCTTATTGAGATCATGTTTGCTGTAAGTGGAATACTTTTCAAACACTGCATGAGGAAATGAAAAATTATACAATTTGTTACTTATAAATAACATGTAGGTACATTTTCTTGGTATTTGTAGGCTCATTTACCAAAAATTGTTGAAAAATTGTAATAGTCTCTTTAATCTTTACTGTGAGTAAGGTCCACCCATCCTCCTGCAGATTCCACCCCCACCCCACCCCCCCCGTTCTTTCCAGTACCCTTCAGCCCAACTGAGCCCTTGAGCCTGCTCAAGAGTCGCATGGCCACCATAAAGCCTTCATATTTTTGCTCCCACTGCAACATAGGAATAATCTTTTCCCTAACAGAGACAAATGACATTGTTGGACAAATACTGGTGAAATAATGTTTTAACAATCAGACCATCACTTTCTCCTGTTTACCTTTTTTTAAGTGTGAAAAGCTTCGACTGGTGAAGATTTCAATGAATACCAGAACATTTGCTTTCTTCTGCTTTTCTCCAGCTTCATACAAAGCCTGATAAAAATACTAATGTCAGCTAGCCCAATCAAGAGACTATTTAAAGCACATACCTGTACCAATAAATATACTGTAGTTCATAATAAATAAGAAAACCTCTTTACAATAATTTGTACCTTTGCATCTCGATCAGCAAGGTTTTCATCAACATAGCATTCTTCACTACGAGTTCCCTGCAATCAGATTTTGAAAATATTATATATTTTTTAAAAATGTGTTTGTTTGTTTTTTTTATTAATTTCATATATATAATACAATCTCACAAAGAGGCTGATTATTCACTCAGTAAATTGTATCTGTGTTCACTTTACATACCCAATCATGTGCAGATGTAATAACTAAACAATAATTTGTTTTTTACAGGATTGGATAGTAAGAGACATTTTGCAGCATTTATGGACATTCTTAACTCCTCTAGTAAATCGGTTGCAATATCTCAAAGATAACTGTACCTTTAAAAGGGAAAGTAAAGCCTTCTGAAAATCTCCAGATGTGTCATCTATTATATCCTTTTCGAGATCAGTTTTGAATTCTGGGGTGGATAATGTTAATATTATGAATTTCACATAGCTATAATATACAATCACCATGTAACTTACATGTATGTTCTTATTAAGTATAACATTTTTAATAAAGTTTTGCAAATAAAATATTTTCATAATTAATGTTGACTGCTTAATAACCTCTTAGCAAATGTATGTGCAGTAATCATTATCTTGTATATTGCATAAGATACAGTCTGATACTTCCCTTGTTGGATAGGGACAGGCCTCTGGTTTAGATCAAAACTAATTTTTTTTTTAATTTTGGTTTATTAGAGTCTGACTCTGAGTTTTGACGGTGAAACGAATAGAGTGCTTAGCCAATTACCAAGCACCGAACCTTTGGCTATGCAGAAAAATCATATTAAGTAGCAGTATTACTACCACTACTAAATATTACAGCTTCCGCAGGGCACCTGGCTGTTAGGGAGCCGCGGCCAACTTCCAAACAACCCTGACTCATCTTCTCTGGCCAATAAGCTGTCAGCTAAGCATTACCCACTGTAATGTAAATGTAAACAATAGGACAGGAGATGGATGACTGACATCCCTGACCAAACATGGACATGGATAGATTTGTTTAATGGTATTTGCAACCATACCCACCCCTTTGTTGAAATTTCAGCTGTCAGCATGGACACTGTCAATCAGCAAGTGTAGCAACTGGACCAGACAGATCATGTGGGTCTCAGAATTCTTTTGTTTCAGCAGGCATTAGGTGTTGTTTATCATGAATGATGATAGATTTACATTGTGGGACTTTTTTTTTTTTTTTTTATGTTTTGATATAGGATTTGCCAAACAGTGTAGGGTTGTGGGGAAGAGGCTGTTTTATTCTTCAGCATGAGGACAAAGTGTTTTTGCAGGGGGATACCTTCCCTATGTTGAGGCATGTGACCTGGTCTAGATCAGGAGGTGCATAATTGCCTCCAACCTTTCCTGGCTAGCCAGGCAGTATTCTTTGTTTTTCACCATAGGAACAAGGTTAAAAAATATATAATAAAGGCTTCTTTCTGCAAGACGTCAGCCAACTGACTTCTACAGGGGTATCCCCACATTCTTGCAAGACCACACTAGAGATAGATGGTCAACTCCTGGGGGTGAGTGCACATCTATGTGGGGCACCCAGTCTGAGCACATCTGCACAAGGATACGTTACTAGGCACAAGCACTTTATACCATCACTTATTGGAACTGCATAAGATATTAATGCGTATATATTTATGTACCTACACTAAGCAAATTGTTTTTTTAAATTGTTTATTGCTTTTCAGTAATTGTTTCACTGCAACTGGTGTATCGTTGTACAATTTACTAGCATCCACAGGTGCTTGGGTTTAAATTTTCGTTGTAATAGAATAATAATGCTGGGATATGGTTTGGCATAGGGTGGGGGATGAGGGTACATTTGGGTAATCCTTGGACATATTTTTTAAGGAAGTATACATAACAGAATATAATTATTTAGCAACTAACAATTAAACCATCACCCTTATGTGCAGTCATCAGAAGAGCCAGGTCAACTCTTTGTAATTCTACCATATCAGCAGAGTGGAACTGAATACTAGTTAAAAAAAAATCGAATTTGCCAGTGGGGCTAGTAAAGCCAATGCCAGTCTTTACTAATCCACAGTGGCAAATTAATCACAATACAAACTAAGATTATTGCCAAGATAAATCTTGTATGGTGATATAACCTCTACCTACATATGCTGGTCTATATAATCTTAGAGATTATTTAACCATACTTTCAAAAAAATATACATATTTTGCCTATATCTATCATCACCATGGCATGCTTTGCTGCCACATTTTTTTTGGTATTAGGTTGTCTCATCTATGTTTCAGATATTTTAGAGCCATAGATTCCCTTTTATTTTACTGTTTTTATATATGGTAAGACTTTGTGAATTGTAATTTGTATTTTTATTAATATTGTTGTTATTAATATTGTTAATATGAAAACATTAACAATAGATATAACACCAATAAAATATAATTGATTTAATTTGTCCATGGACCCAGTACCTTTACTGTATGCTTTCTTGACTTGCTCTATTTGCTGCTTAGTTCTTGTTACCAAGATTTCAATGAGTGTGTCTTCATCTGTTCCAAGACCCTGTGAAAGAATGTATTTTTTTAAGGAACAAACATACATTTGTATAGTTGTGTTTCTCATGCTTTATATTGAACATGTTTTAAAGTACAGTATATCTGAACCCTAACATAAATGTTTCCTCAAAGGGTGATAAATCATTAAAGTGATAAATCATTAAAGAAACATCATAGCACTTTCAGAAATCAAACTTCGTTGACATAAATAGCTTGTTTTGCAGTTTTTGCAAGAAAATAACATGGCCCCCTCCAGAACTAAAGGGAACCCATTCATCACACTAAAAGTGTAAGGTAATTTCACAGGAAGTGATAGCTGAATATTAGTCGGAAAACTTCTCTTAGAGAACATCAATCAATCTATTGTATGGCCAGGCTGTTTCTTGGTAATACCTGCACAGATGGCATGACGCTATCTGTGAAACGGGAAGGCACACAGACAGAGAAAGCATGAGCATGCCTGCCTGCAGACTGCACCTGGAGATACCCATCCAAGAGTAAGCCACCGCTGTACTGAAATGCCACAGCAAGCCTGGCCACCTTTGGTACAAAAGTGGTTGTATCTGGGGAAATCAAGTAATATAAAAATATCAGGAATTAAAAATGTTATATGCAAGATCTAAAATAAATTAGTACAGGAGCCAAAAAAGGTCCTATGAGCCGCACATCACTACAAGACCTGTGTATAGAGTGTGAAACAGTCTTAGCCCGGGCTTCAACCAGGCCACAGCCCCCAATGTGTTTTGCCCCTCCCCTGGGTCTTAGACATGGGAAAGTCCAGGCTGAGGCTGTTTCACACTCTGTACACAGGGTCTTATAGTGATGTGCGGCTCATAGGACCTTTTTTTCTCCTGTATTGATATCTGGAGCTGAGACAAGCTCCTTCCTTGCCTGTACTCCCAGCGGTTGATTCATACAAGGGGACCTGTCGAAGCCTCGAGCAGTACCCCCAAATCTTGTATTGGTTCACAGTGACTACAACAAATTAAGTTTAACTTTTAAGGTCCACATTCACTTTAAATATACAATTATTATGTCATAAATAGAGCTCTCCAAGAACTAAGATGTTCACTGTATAAAACTTCAAAATGTATCCCTGTGACGCAACATAGCAAAAAAAAAAATCTTGGGGATAGTTTTGCATAACTAAACACACTGCACCTTTAGATACAATACCTTTGTTGCACGTTTAAGCTCATCAGCATCAAACTGAGCTGGGGTTTTTAACAAACCCAACATGAGGGGTTCAAGTTTACCACTGAGAGCTTTCTTCAGGCTTTCATCCAAAGTCTGCAAAAAAAAAAAAAGAATACAATTAATAGAAACATGTCTATCTAGCTATAACTGTCTATTAAATAAACAGGAGTGTATGTATAGAACATTACCTAGCTGTTTGTCCATTGAAACTACATGTACATTTATTCTGTGAGGGAGCAAAATCAAATGTTCTTAGGCTACATTGTCTGCAGTTTGAATGTGTGAATGTGGAAAATGCCACATTATGCTAGGTAGTGGTGATGAGCATACTTATTTCCTATGATGTTTAGCACCATCCACTGCAGTGATCATAACGTGACTTTTTCTTTATCCACACATTCGAATTGTAGAGAATATTGCCTGAGCACGTTCGATTTTGCCCCATTTGCACAGCTATGGAATTTTTTAAAATAAATTCACTCATACTCCTTAGACTATTTAATTATATATATATATATATATATATATATATATATATATATATAGTATCTCACAAAAGTGAGTACACCCCTCATATTTTTGTAAACCGCTGGCAACAAAAAAAGTGAGTGAGTACACCCCTAAGTGAAAATGTGCAAATTGGGCCCAATTAGCAATTTTCCCTCCCCAGTGTCATGTGACTCGTTAGTGTTACAAGGTCTCAGGTGTAAAAGGGGGATCAGGTGTGTTAAATTTGGTGTTATCGCTCTCACTCTCTCATACTGGTCACTGGAAGTTCAACACGGCATCTCATGGCAAAGAACTCTCTGAGGATTGTTGCTCTACATAACGTGTTCCTAGGCTATAAGAGGATTGCCAAGACCCTAAAACTGAGCTGCAGCACAGTGGCCAAGACCATACAGCGTTTTCACTCAGGACAGGTTTCACTCAGAACAGACCTCGCCATGGTCGACCAAAGAAGTTGAGTGCATGTGCTCAGCGTCATATCCAGAGGTTGTCTTTGGGAAAAAGACATATGAGTGCTGCCAGCATTGCTGCAGAGGTTCAAGGGGTGGGGGGGTCAGCCTGTCAGTGCTCAGACCATAAGTCACACACTGCATCAAATTGGTCTGCATGGCTGTGGGAAGAAAGCATTTTCTAAAGATGATACACAAGAAAGCCAAAGCCCGCAAACAGTTTGCTGAAGACAAGCAGAATAAGGTCATGGATTACTGGAACCATGTCCTGTGGTCTGATGAGAACAAAATAAACATATTTGGTTCAGATGGTGTCAAGCGTGTGTGGTGGCAACCAGGTGAGGAGTACAAAGACAAGTGTGTCTTGACTACGTTCAAGCATAGTAATGAGGGAACCATGAATGTCAACATGTATTGTGACATACTGAAGCAGAGCATGATCCGCTCCCTTCAGAGACTGGGCTGCAGGGCAGTATTCCAACATGATAACGACCCCAAACACACCTCCAAGACGACCGCTTCCTTGCTAAAGAAGCTGAGGGTAAAGATAATGGACTGGCCAAGCATGTTTCCAGACCTAAACCCTATTGACCATCTGTGGGGCATCCGCAAACGGAAGGTGGAGGAGTGCAAGGTCTCTAACATCCACCAGCCCCGTAATGTCATCATGGAGGGGTGGAAGAGGACTCCAGTGGCAACCTGTGAAGCTCTGGTGAACTCCATGCCCAAGAGGGTTAAGGCAGTGCTGGAAAATAATGGTGGCCACACAAAATATTGACACTTTGGACCCAATTTGGACATTTTCACTTAGGGGTGTACTCACTTTTGTTGCCAGCGGTTTAGACATTAATGGCTGTGTGTTGAGTTATTTTGAGAGGACAGCAAATTTACACTGTTATACAAGCTGTACACTCACTTCTTTACATTGTAGCAAAGTGTAATTTCTTCTGTGTTGTCACATGAAAAGATTATATATATATATATATATATATATATATATATATATATACTTTTGTGAGATACTGTATACAGGCATACCCCACTTTTAAGTACACAAAGGGGTTTATTTACTAAAGCTGGAAAGTGCAAAATCAGGCTCACTTCTGCATAGAAACCAATGAGCTTCTAACCCCAGCTTGTTCAATTAAGCTTTGGTAATCAAAGCTTGAAGCTCATTGGTTTCTATGCAGAAGTGAGCCTGATTTTGCACTTTCTAGCTTTAGTAAATAAACCCCATTGCGTACTTAAAAGTGGGGTATGCCTGTATATACAGCGAGTAAAATAAGTATTTTCTAGGTAAATACATTTCTAAAGGTTTCTATTGACATGCAATGTTCACCACATGTCGGTAACAACCCATGCAATCCAGAAATACAAAGAAACCAAAACAAATACGTTGGAAATGGAATGACACATGGAAAAAGTATTGAACGCGCTAACTGATATTTATTTAATACTTCGTACAAAATCCTTTGTTGGTAATGACAGCTTCAAGATGCCTCCTGCATGGAGAAACTAGTTGCATGAACTGCTCAGATGTGATTTTGGCCCATTCTTCCACACAGTCTTCAAATCTTGAAGGTTCCATGAGCCTCTTCTATAAATTCTGATCTTTCTTTCTTTTTTTAGATTTTTTATTGGATTCAAGTCAGACGATTGACTGGGACATTCTAGCAGCTTTATTTTCTTTCTTTGAAACCAATTGAGAGTTTCCTTGGCTTTGTGTTTGGGACCATGCCATGCTGAAATATCCACCCTCGTTTCATCTTCATCATCCTGGTGGATGGCAGCAGATTTTTATCAAGAATGTCTTGGTACATTTTTCAATTCATCCTTCCTTCAATGAAATGAAGTTTGCCAGTACTTTATGCTGAAAAACAGCCCCACACCATGATGTTCCCACCTCCAATCTTCACTGTGGGTATGGTGTTTTTTGTGGTGATGTGCAGTGCCATTTGACCTCCAAACATAATGTGTATTATGGCATCCAAAGAGTTCAATTTTGGCCTTAGCTGACCACTTTATATTTTCCGGGCTTGTCTAAATGTTGTGCAGCAAATTTTAAACAAGCTTCAGCATGCTTTTTCTTTAGCAATGGAGTCTTGCGTGGTGAGCGTGCATACAAGCCATGGCGGTTGAGTGAATTACTCATTGTTTTCTTTGAAACAATTTTACCTGCTAAATCCAGGTCTTTCTGAAGCTCTCCACAAGTGGTCCTTGGCTCTTGGAGAACTCTTCTGATAATTCTTTTCTTTCCACTGTCAGAAATCTTGCGAGGAGCACCTGGTTGTGGCCGGTTTATAGTGAAATATTGCTCTTTCCACTTGCAGATTATGGCCCCAACAGTGCTGTATATACTGTATATATATATATATATATCTATATATATCTATATATAGATATATATAGATATATATATATAGATATATCTATATATATATATATCTATATATATATATATAGATATATATATATATATAGATATATATATCTATATATATATATATATTACTGTAACAAGCTGTTAACCCCCTACACCTCTTCACATTCCTACATATGTAAATGTGTGTCAAGCTAGAAATAATTATTCTTGGTTCCAAGTAAAAAATACATCCCTGGCCAATCCCCAAGACATGTTTAATGAACCAAACATTTTTCATGGGTGGTTTAGCATAAGGTATATAAAGCAGCACCCGAAAAATGCAAGATAGATAATGAAGGGGGTTAATATTTTGTAACTACCATTGCATTTCTATACAATACCTTTCCAGTTTTCTTTTGGTAAGCAACTTTAATTTCTTGGCGTTGTTCATTGGTTCTTTTTGTTAAAATGTCAACAATAGTTCCTTCATCAACACCTAAAGACAAATATGATCATGTAAAGAATAACATTTAATAGATGGGTAGCTATATCTTGGTAATTCAAAACACCATTAGGATATGCTTTAACCTCCCTGGCGGTATGATTATTTCAGATTTTAGGTGCTGAAAGCGGTACAATTATGTTGCACAGAAATTTGGCATTTTATATTATAGGCCTGTAATTCTTAGGAATAATTCACTTAAATCTGTCCAAACAAGAGTCTAGTAGACAAACCGGGTATGATAATGTTTGAAAAATGAAATCAAAAATTATAATATAATAAATAACTATAAATAATTATACCAAATAATAATATAATAATAATCATAATAATAATTATTCAATAATGTAATCAAATCAAAAACACTGAAATTTGCGCAATTGCAGAATTGTCGATTTCGTTACTTTTCCCCACAAATCACTATCACTCAATTCTGCAAGTGATTCTAATTTATTATCGCTGTTTTCTAGCTGGTCTAAAGCCACTTTTGATGTAAAGGGACAGTTTTGGTTGCTATGGACAATCTCCAGTTTCCAGGCAGAAAGAACAGTTTTTATAATATAAAACTGCATGCAGGGCACTGGACAGACCACTAGGGACAAATGGGATGTGTAATTATTTAATACAGTACTGTAATCAGTAAGATTACAGTATACTGTACTGTGTGTTTCACATTTTGAATTTGCCGCCGAACTCTGTCCCCGTGCGTTGCATCGCTCGCAGGGAAAGAGCTCGGCACTGTAAATCGAGCGAGACACGGCAGCTCGCCGATCACAGCAGGGAGACATCGCAGGATCCAGGGGACAAGGTAAGTATCCTCTACATGGATCCTGCAATGTGATCCCGAGTCTGGCTCGGGGATACCGCTTTTGGTATTGAAAATCCACCCAGAGCCAGACTCGGGAATACCGCTAGGGGGGTTAATGTGATACTGACCTGTTCTTGTAGCATTATAACTTACACTGATTGTTTATTTTTTAAAACACATACAATCGGTTTTGCAGGAAGTATGTTATATGTAATTGAATTAGATAAGGCATCACTGCCATATAGGGATGGGCCAAACACCCCCCCCCCCCGGTTCGGTTCGCACCAGAACATACCGAACAGGCAAAAAATTCGGCAGAACACACGAACACTGTTAAAGTCTATGGGACACGAACATTAATAATCAAAAGTGCTCATTTTGAAGGCTTATATGCAAGTTATTGTCATAAAAAGTGTTTGGGGACCCGGGTCCTGCCCCAGGGGACATGTATTAATGCAAAAAAAAGTTTTAAAAAACGTCAGTTTTTTCGGGAGCAGTGATTTTAATAATGCTTAAAGTGAAACAATAAATGTGAAATATTCCTTTAAATTTCGTACCTGGGTGGTGTCTATTGTATGCCTCTAAAGTGGCGCATTTTTCCAGTGTTTAGAACAGTCCCTGCACAAAATGACATATCTAAAGGAAAAAAAGTCATTTAAAAGTACTCGCGGCTATAATGAATTGTCGGGTCCCGGCAATACAGATAAAAGTCATTGAAAAAAATGGCATGGGATCCCCCCCAGTCCATTACCAGGCCCTTTGGGTCTGGTATGAATATTAAGGGGAACCCCGAAACAAAATTAAAAAAAAAAAATTGCGTGGGGGTCCCCCAAATTCCATACCAGGCCCTTCAGGTCTGGTATGGATATTAAGGGGAACCCTGCGCCAAATTTAAAAAAAAAGGCGTAGGGGTCCCCCTCCAAATCCATACCAGACCCTTCCATACCAGACCCCTATCCGAGCACGCAACCTGGCAGGCCGCAGGAAAAGTGTGGGGGACAAGAGAGCCCCCCCCTTCCTGAACCATACCAGGCCACATGCCCTCAACATGGGGAGGGTGCTTTGGGGTAGCCGCCAAAGCACCTTGTCCCCATGTTGATGGGGACAAGGGCCTCATCCCCACAACCCTTGCCGGTGGTTGTGGGGGTCTGTGGGCAGGGGGCTTATTGGAATCTGGAAGCCCCCTTTAACAAGGGGACCCCCAGATCCCGGCCCCCCCCTGTTTTAAATGGTAACGGGTACATTGTACCCGTACCATTTCACAAAAAAAACAGTCAAACAGTCTGATCTAGTAGTTTTGCTTCATATACCATGTTTCCATTGGTGTGCGCAGCCTATTTCATTAGAGTGTGCACCCCAAAGCACAAACATACATGTGTGTATATCAGAAAACCAGTGGATGGTGTCTGTAGAGCAGAGATTGGTGTCAGCAGAGCAGTGGACTGTGTCAGTAGCTTCTTTCTTTTTTTTTACAATCTTTTATAGGAGCCCTGTTGGGGGGCTTCAGTGAAATATCTGGGGTCTAAACAAACCACTGATGTCTCACTTTTAAACTTGAAAGAGACTAAAGACAGAGATTCCCAAGTCCCTTTCTCTGCAGTCCCAGCTGCACTGGACAGTGAATGAACGGGAAGTGCTGAGAGGCTCCCTGTTCATTCACAGACTTCAGCTAAGAATGAACACAGGAGCGATCGGTACAGATCACTCACTGTGTTTATTCAAAAAAGGAAGGGGCCAGGAAATTAAATATTTACTGGCCCCTTTCTCAGTCCTAAAAGATTCCCTGCAGCAGCTGGAGGGAGAGGAGAAGGGGGAAGCTGGCAGAACTGCAGGGGGAAATGGGGGCTCTAGGAAGCAGAGAGAATCAGCGCCGCACTGAGTGATTAGGGTGTGCCCAGGCACACCTGGCACACCTTGTGCACGCGCCTATGCATGTTTCATTGTTCAGGCTACAACATAGATGACTGCCCAACATATAACGCTGAATGATCCTGTATATAAGTGTATATACTGTGGGGTAGATTTACTAAAGGCAAACAGACTGTGCCCTTTGCAGGTGCAGTTGCACCTCTGCAAGTGCATTTGCTTTAGAGCTTAGTAAATGAGATGAAGCTTCATTTTGCAAAGAATACCAAATCACATGCAAGAAACAAAAAACAGCATTTTTTGCTTGCTCATGATTGGATGATGAGAATTGGCAAAGCTTCCCCTCATTTACTAAGTTCTGGAGCAACTGAACTTGCAGAGATGCAACTGTACTTGCAAGGCGCAACGTCTGTTTGCCTTTAGTAAATTAACCCCAATGCAAGATATTTTCAGGCATCATTGTCATTTTGCATATATATATATATATATATATATATATATATATATATATATTTAAAAGCTAAAAACTCTTACCTTTTGCTGTAATTGCCTTCTCCAGTGCACTGGCATCCTCCATGGGATTAACCCTAGGTTTTGCCCATTCTGCTCCACCTTGTACTTCATGTGCATCCTGGGGATATTTTTATTAACATGATATTACTGGGTGTTAATTGTTATTAAATAAAACAAAACACTTAATGGGTACTCCGTAGGCTTTTCAATGTTCTTTTGCTTTTAACTATCAAAGTAAGTTCAATCAATAGTTTAAATATATAAATGTGCTGTATTTACTAATAGACATATTCTGCATTCTGTTGATACTCTTATTTCACTGAGGAGGTCTGTCTATTTGAAAACAATATATGTTGTACTCTCTTTAGTCACTATGAAGCAAAACAATCACAATGTAGACAGGAGCCAAATACCCTGCAATTTTTGCTTAGGCAAGTGGCATGATGGAGCTCAGAGCAGCATTTTTATTCTTTCAAAATTGTGCAAAAGTTTAAAACCAACGTCATTTGCAAAATTGATGCAAAGGTAGAAATTATACAATACTTGCAGGGATTTTAAACAGAAGCAAATGGTCCAAAAAGCAATGGCAGAAACTTAAAGGGGTTGATTTACTGAAGGCAAATAGACTGTGCATTATGCTAGTACATTTTCCCCAGAGTTAGTGAATGTGTTGAAGCTTCAGGTAGAACTGTAGACAACACTTTTTTTCATTGAACAGAGTAAATAGAGAGGGAGAATCTCCCTAACAGCATTTTTCACATTAGGTGATGGGAATCAGACAAGTTTCACCACATTCACTAAGCTCCAGGGAAAATGAGTGCAACTGCAGTTTCAAAGTGCACAGTCTTTTTGTCTTTAGTAATTCAACCCCAAAGTGTATATAAACCCAAGAACCAGCTTACCAGTCTTTACATATGGAAGCTGCATTAGTCTTCTTTTTAGCTTTTATTTCCTTTATTTTCCCTACTGTCATAAACATACATCCCTAAGGTGAAAACACTCACTCATTGTATGGTATCTTTGAAGAAGAAATGTGGTTACCCTAGGACAGGAAGTGTGTTAGAACTACCGAACAACTCCTCTTCTTTTCAAGTTCATAATATGAGAAGGGGGTGGGACGCAGAGTTCAATGCAGGAATTTAAAGGCTAATATTTCTCAATTGTCAAGGGGCACAGCAAGTCAAAAATAGGATATATTGCTGCTTACAGGAGGTTGAGAATGTGGAAAACAGAAGAAAATATAGGCCAGCCATATACAGTATAAACCCTCCTCTACCCAGCATTCCTCAGTTTTTGCTAGTGTCCTAGGAGATTGGATGCCATTTCTACAACTCTGCAGAAAAGAAATTAACAATTTCTTGCTAACCTTTTATCTTCGTGGAATATTTTCCTTGGTGACTTTACTCAAATTCCTTGTTACACAGTTACTATTTTTTCTCATTGATTTCAATCAAGATTCCTGCATTGCACTTAAGCGGGTATATACATGGTAGCTATCAGGCATGGTATATCCTCAACAATAACTTTGGAAACCATACCCAGACCTTGCTGGACTAGACAATTGTGGGACTAGAATGTTATGTGATATACGGGCACTGTGGTCTGCCTTGTAATGCCTACCAGGCTGGAGTGTACTGTGCTGGTTAGTCTCAGAGCACTTTCCTGGGGCCGAAGCTTTTGCACAACCTTCAGTGTGACCTTGCATCTGAAGACTCAATTACTAAGTAAGGTCAGTTAGGCTAAAGCATTGGGAGCTACCTCAGTGTCACACAGTTGGGTGCCTGTTCAAATGTCTTGCCACTGCTGGTTTTACTGCATTATGGGCTTAAGATAAGGGACTAAATGCTGATGTTAGCAGCTAGGTGGAGTGCTGTGCATGTTATTTAGCTTAAAGGTCCCTGTTCCTGAAGCACCAGATCGATCATCAGGCCTGCAATCTTGTTCCACCGCCTGCTTACAATGACTTGGTTATGTCCACCAGCATGAAACTCTCATCAATACCAGCTGCTGGGGTTTGTGAGTACTCAAGGCTTTGCCTCATATTGGGCCTAGTGCTTTTCACTATGCAGCTCAACATGTCTTCTCAAAAATGCACTCACTGCTGTAGATGATCTCAGAACCTTCTCTGCTGGCAGTTCTGGAGGGTTTACACAGTATATCCCCTGAAGAAACCAACGCCTGTAAACAAGAACCTTGGACTCCTATTGTTCTACAGTCATCTTCACCAGAGTCTTCTTTAGCTTCATTGGTTAGGGATGGGGTTTTTCCAATTTCTGACAGGACCTCAATTTCCACTTTTTTATCTGTTTTTGTCCAAGTACTGGAGCAATCTGCTCACAGAGGCTCGAAGCTTGCTCTTGCTCCATGTACAGCAGAGTCTATCTCTGATCCGTTTGAGCTCCTAAATCAATCTGTGCTTGAGGCCCCTGCTACTATCTCTGATTCAGAGTCAGATTCTCAAAAGCCTTCGCCTGGAGAGGCCTTTTCCGAGCCATCTGCAGATGACTCAAACTTACAAGGGATTGATCATGTAACCTGATCAGTTAAGTATGTTCTATAGTGCGCCTAGAGGATCAGCCTGCTACTACAGCTGAAAAGACCCACCTGTAATTTAAATCATTCCTCTGGGCTGGAAACACACTGTAGGATCCTGGGCTCCTCCTGAGAGTGTGTCATATTTTTTTCTACTTTTAGAGGGAATTTGCTACTCTTTGGTCTCTCCCCCAACATAGATGCTCCAGTGATCCACATTAACAAGCATACAATCTAACAAGTATATGGTGTTCTCACTCTCTAAGGTTTCATTGACAGTTAAATACCCTAGATCCCAGTTTGAATTTGCCAGGGGGACTCTCTGGCCTGTGTTGGCAGTGACTTTATTTAGTCAAACTGTGAAATAATGGATAAAACCCCTTATAGAGGATCCCTTCATTGCTGGGGTAACCTCTCATTTTATAGAGCACGTTGAGCAAATGTCTCGAGCTTTAAGCTTTAATCTCGATAGCTTGTTACAAGCATCTAAATTTTTCTTGCATGGGTTTAATGCCCAATCACATACATAGGGCACTCTCTCCCTATGCCTGGGATGTCATGATATGTCCAAGACACCAGGGCCGCTGATAGAAATCACGGGGCCCCGTACAGCCTACCTGATGGGGCCCCCTTCAGCCCCACCCCTGGTCCCTCCTTCAGCCCCACCCCTGGTCCGCCCCTATACAGAGAGACTAGGGTATACAAAGAGAATAGGGTATACATAAAGGCTAAATTGTGGGCGTGGCTAATTTAAAAATATGCGCCACACGGAGCTGGAAAATGAACGTGGTTTAAATTCCGCTTAATTATTGGGCATGGCTTAAAGGGGTGTGGTTAGAGTCTAAGATAACTTCTCCGCAGGATGTGGAAACCTTGCAAAAAGACCTGAACAAATGAATGGGGTGGGCGACTACATGGCAAATGAGGTTCAATGTAGAAAAATGTAAAATAATGCATTGGGTGGCAAAAATATGAATGCAATCTATACACTGGGGGGAGAACCTCTGGGGGAATCTAGGATGGAAAAGGACCTGGGGGTCCTAGTAGATGATAGGCTCAGCAATGGCATGCAATGCCAAGCTGCTGCTAATAAAGCAAACAGAATATTGGCATGCAATAAAAGGGGGATCAACTCCAGAGATAAAACGATAATTCTCCTGCTCTACAAGACTCTGGTCCGGCCGCACCTGGAGTATGCTTTCCAGTTCTGGGCACCAGTCCTCAGGAGGGATGTACTGGAAATGGAGCGAGTACAAAGAAGGGCAACAAAGCTAATAAAGGGTCTGGAGGATCTTAGTTATGAGGAAAGGTTGCAAGCACTGAACTTATTCTCTCTGGAGAAGAGACGCTTGAGAGGGGATATGATTTCAATTTACAAATACTGTACTGGTGACCCCACAATAGGGATAAAACTTTTTCACAGAAGAGAGTTTAATAAGACTCGTGGCCACTCATTACAATTAGAAGAAAAGAGGTTTAACCTTAAACTACGTAGAGGGTTCTTTACTGTAAGAGTGGTAAGGATGTGGAATTCCCTTCCACAGGCGGTGGTCTCAGCGGGGAGCATTGATAGCTTCAAGAAACTATTAGATAATCACCTGAATGACCGCAACATACAGGGATATGTAATGTAATACTGACACATAATCACACACATAGGTTGGACTTGATGGACTTGTGTCTTTTTTCAACCTCACCTACTATGTAACTATGTAACTATGACTGTGTATAGGATTCAGATGATACTGTGCTGCGTTCAAAACTGCACTGTCCAATTTGTCACAGTCAAACAGTTCTACATGAAAAAGAAGATGCCATTTATGTCAGCTAAGCCCACTTTAAAAAATACGTTTTTTATAAACTTTTAATTAGAAGTAATATTATGTCTAAGGGCCGGTGTCTTGCCGAGAATGTTCCCTCGACGGATAAGTTCCCCCCCTGTACTGCGCAGGCGCAGCGCCTGCGCAGTACATACTACTCTCAGCCGCCGGAGATAGCCGAAGCTCAAATGCTTCAATCAGCTGTACACGGCGCCTGCGCTCTGGGTCCAGATTCCTTCCCCACCATCCAAGTGGACCTAGAGGGGGAATCTAAAAGTGCCGAGCGCAGCGAGGCCGTGCCCGAAGCGTGGCGAGCGAAGCGAGCCCGCGAGGGGCCCTCTTCCAGGCGCCGTGTACAGCTGATTTTCAGCTGTTGTGCTTCGGCTATTTCCGCCGATACCTACTGCGCAGGCGCAGTTGAGGGGGGAACTTATACGCCGAGCGGAACTTTCTCGGCAGAACACCAGTTCACACCATGCCTGCATCTGAATTGTGAAGGACTGTGCTGTGGATTCCTCTACAATTAAACCTGCATGCAAAATGCACTGCTTTTGCAATCTGCAATAAAAAGTTGACACCCAAAATGCAGGTTGCAAACGTAGTGTGTTTGCCCTGCACCTGCCAGCTCTGGATCACCGTGATCTGGTTGCAGCGCATGTTAAAAAGTAGTGCATACACTCCTTTGGTGCATTGCAATTTTAGCCCATTCAAAATGAATGAGCTTGAAATTGCACTGCACAGACCCACATGTGAATTGCACAGGAACGCACAGTGTATTCCTGTGTGATTCAGCTCCAGGCATGGTGTGATCCAGTGATCTAAAAATTTAGATAGAAGTAATAAAAAGTAGGGTTTGCTGACATTGATGGCATCTCCTTTTTCATGTAGCACTTCTGTGAGAAATTGGGCAGTGCAGTTTAAAACCCAATTTCTCACAGTCAGGACAGCTGTGCTACATGAAAAAGCAGACATTAAACTTTACATTGCAGTTTATGTGACTGGGCTAACCTGCAGTCCCCCGAGAATCCAGATCCACTGCTACCATAATGCAGCTCATGCATGCAGAGTGCACACCAGAAGAACCTGGGAACGATCATCCTCGAAGCCAGTCACAACACCTCCGCCCTCTCAAACTACAGTATCTCATAGTCAGGCTCCGCCTCTCTGCTTCTGAGATGTTTACCCCGGAGTGAGTGCTCATTGAGAGCAGTTGAACAGCTGCTGAGGGAGGAGCGGAGGAGGGGGGAGTTGGAGAAAGACTTTTTTTTTCTTCTGCAATCTGTTCAGATTGCTTGGGCCCCCCCTGGTGGCCGGGCCGGTACAACAGGGCCAGTTGTACTGGCTTATCAGCGGCCCTGCAATAGACATCTGATCTTTTCTTTTCAGACCTGCACTTGAGAACATTATTAGCAACACTGCTGATGGTCAGAGTGTGCTCCTAATTTAACAAAGGAGATCTATGGAAAGAGTGGAGGAACCCTATCCTTCTCAATCATCTACTACAGCAGTAGGAGCAAATAGGTTTTCAGAGCCTACCACTCACCATGGGGCTCAAGACCAGAGGTCATCTAACTCTCTGGTCATCCTTCTGCATGAAGGTGCAGCCCTCTTTCCACTTGTTGTTCATCTTACTGGGACCTTTGACAGTTTATCTTTACAGCAACTGGGTGTCCAAGTCACCCTCTGTGGCCTTTAATGTAGACATTTGACTATAGTAGTTTATTCTTGACAGTAGGATCTCATTCATTTCACTCCTCCCTGTAGGGAAGCTCTTTGCCTTCGGAGTTGATTGCATCCTTTGTGGTACTTGATACCTCTCTTTCCTATCACTCTTCAACAGGGACTTGTTTCTCTGGGGGTTGACCCAATGAGTTTTGACCACATCTTGTTGTTTGGTCAAGTTTCCTCCCATTTAGGTAGTTTGCTTTTTCCTCTGTTCTTGGTGGATTGTTGGTTGGTCCTCCAGTCTTTCACTAGTGGGGGCCCCTTGGTCTAGCAGGCAGAAGTTTCCTCTTGGTGGTGATTCTTTGTCCTGCTCTAGAGCATTTCTGGCCCTTTCCTCTCTTGCAGGGGATTCACCTCATTTACCTTTGACTCTGGAATTGTTTCTTCAGAAACCTCTGTAATGTGGGTGGTTCGCAGATTTGTTTGGGCAATAGCTATAGCCCATCCTTTAGCTAGACTTCTTTGGAAATCTTAGCTGTTTCTGAATTATTTTGCCCTTTTTCTTCTGGTCTATTAAGGGACACAGGTCCCACCCCTCTATTTTTGTTTGACCCTATTGGGATCATTTACTAAAACCGGAGAGTGCAAAATATGATGCAGCTCTGCATAGAAACCAATCCACGTCCATTTTTTTTTTTTTTTTTTTTTGTCAAAGCCTAATTGAAAAAGCTGAAGTTAGAAGCTGATTGGCTAACATGCACAGCTGCACCAGATTTTGCACTCTCCAGTTTTAGTAACTCAACCCCTATGTACTGCTCACGATATTGAGGCATTCTGAGTAGAGTATACTGGGGCTGGCGTACAATTCTTATAGTAAATAAAACTTTTTTTCTTTGCACTCAAACAGATATAACAAAATATTTTAAATGTTTTTTTTTAACAGACCAAAAGAGGGCAGATAAGAGGAGTTTATATTTTCGGTTCACATACACTTTAACAGTACAAACTCTATACTTTTCTCAAAGCTATCTACTAGCTTTCAACCACAGCAACCTGTTATTCATGAATTCATTATAAATGTTTTCAAATGTGGAGTAAATCAATGAAAATTATTACAATACCAGCCAAAGGGTATTTTTAATCTATCTCCTTGTCATTTTTTAATACGTTTCTGGAAATTTTATTAAAACCTTAAATAATTGACAATTACATTGCGAAGTACATTATATGGTCAAAATACAGTAAGTGTTACATTGTACATGAGCTATTTTCATGACATTTACTACTCCCATATATCTAGTTTATGTTGCAAATCTTTTCAGTGTATATTAGTGAACAATACAGTTTTACGTACAGTGCATGTCTCTTTTATTTGATGGCTGGCCTGCAGCATTTGTTGAACCACAGAGCAAGTTGCTTGTTGCTCCATTTTCTAAAACAGCAGATAAAAATGCAGTAAGTTTATAATATATGAACAACAAAAGCAATCCAGTATTCAATGATTCAGAGGGACGAGAATAGATCAGTGCCCCAATGAAGCAAAAGTGTGCCCTTTTCCAGAACATAAGGGGGGAGATTTACTTAAACTGGTGCACACAGAATCTGGTGCAGCTGATCATAGTAACAAATCAGTTTCTAGGTTTTATATTCAAAGCTTAATTGAACAAGCTGAAGTTAGAAGCTGACTGGTCACTATGCACAGCTGCAACAGATTCTGTGTGCACCAGTTTTAGTAAATTTCTCCCATAGGGTTGCATACAGAGCTATAGGACAGAGTAACCATTATTTAATGTAGTGTCTATGGAGGAATAAAACATGTTGGCTAAAGAGCATAATTTGAAGCAGTTTTCCCAAGTTATATGCATGTTTTTATGAAAGCCAACGTTTATTGAGTACTCTCTAATTTGATCATACAACACAGCCTTTGATTTGGGTCAATTTATTACCAGTATCCCCTGGGCACTGGTAATAAATGTACATGTTTTTCTAAGCATTATTTTATATCTTCCCATTTTTTTAAACAATTTACTATTAGTTAAACCTCTAAATGTGATGATGAACTTAATAAAAAAAAGTAGTAGTAGCCCCTGAATCTGTCAGAAATACCACCGGTTTAACCAGATTTTAAGTCAAGATGCAAGGTCCACTTATATTCCACCTCCCCCATGTAAAACACAGCATTACTTATGAAAAACACACATTGAGAGAAAAAGATAAAATATGCTTACCTTATATCCTGACTTCTGCCCGGGAAATCTAAAATAATGTTTTACCCCTTTCCAGCTATCTTCTGTGCACTTCTATGTAATAGAGATGAAAAGAGGAGATTTTTGTAGTTCAAATCAAGAGAGCAGCCTTGGGTGACAATGCTGCTCCTCCATAGATACAAGACAGTAATAGAACATTGTCAGTCTAGGCCAGAAAGTGTTGTTGTGTGAGGGGAACACTAGGTGAAAATGTAAGAAAAAGGTCTGCAGAAATAAAACAAATACAGACACTACATCTAGACTAATGAAATGCAATATAATACTTTCTTGTAATTCTGCAATATATTATATATTTTGGCTTAGATACCCTTTAAGGATTATTAAGCAGTGAATAAGGGCTACACCTTTACTCACTCTACAAAAAAATATGTGTGTACCTTCCCTATTTTTAGCATTGGTCAAGACATCCCCTTCCTGATGTATGATTTGGTCATTGCCTTGAGTTTTCTACATTAGGTGAGGATTTGCATGGCTTCTTGGAGATATTTTCTAAATTCCTCTGGATATTAATCATAGAAGCACATAAAGTATGTAGCATTGCCCCTAGATGGAGAGCCTGAAGTAGCAGAAAAAAATGAAATGGCACATCTGTGAAATTCTGCTGTCATTTTGGGTCTTGCTTTTTGCCCCGGAAGACGTCTTTTGATGACCAAACGCTGTTGGCAGAGCCTACTACTGACGTCATCGCGTTACAGGAAGTGGATGTCTATGCCAGCTTGGTGAATGTATTTACATGGGAGTTCTTTTGAATAATATGTGAGTGTATTTCTTTGCTTAATAAATAAACGTTTTTACACTATGGAGAGGCCTTCTTGTTGCTTTTCTTTAAATAGAAAATACCAACATAGTTCTAGAGTCCAGTGAGTCTTAAAAGGAACACAAAAAATCCATAAAAAAGATTAATCCTTAAAAGTCTGAAGTGTTCACCAAGGAAGGGGTTAACTCGGTGTGGTATGTAATGAGCCCCATGCTACTCCGTCAACCAGCGGGAGAACTGACAAATGCAAAGATAAAATTGAAAGAAAGAGCGCACCAGCCTCTTAGTGCAGGGTTAGGCAGCCCCCAGCACGCCAAGCCTCTTTTACCAGCACTTGACCCCCCCCCCCCCATCAGCAGAGCAGTGCAGGGAAGTGTCAGTGAGACACTAATGCATTTCAATTTCAGAATTCCCCACACCGCACCTACACTGAGGGGGAGGTACTGTGCCCCCACACATTGTAAAAGATGGGAAACATTGTTTGGTTCTCACTTTTCTGTAGCTACGATCATCAGCTTTTGAGATAGGGAAGAGATTGGGTGCAGTTCTGCTAGAGGGGGCGGTCCCTGTTTCCAGGAGGAGGAAGACTGTTTTGGCCACTGCTAAAGCCAATCACAGTCCTGCTAGCCCCGTCCACCATCTGGAGAAAGATGACTCACTTGGTTGCCACTACCAATCTCAGAACGAAGGGATTTAAGACATTATTCCTGAACCTTTGTGTCACTTACTACTGACCCCGGCATTCTTTGTCCATTTAAGCCACAGCCAGTATTCAGCGCAATGAAAATCACACCCAACCACTTTTTCTCAGCTATGGGGGCCCAACTTTTGATCCTGCACACAAGCCCAATGCTTTCAGAAAATGCCCCTGACCCGAGCACATCATTGCACATCCATTCCATATGCTTGTATGTGACATCACATACATCACATACATCATATACATCACATACAAGCACGTGGGCTGGATGCGAGAGGTGGATCAGCAGGATGAGTGTGCCAGGACAGGTAGATGTGACTCATCTCTGTTTCCTTTCACCACTCTGCATATCACACATATCATAGATGAGAAGAGGATACAGTGGTGGAGCAGATGAGTGGGATGGTACAGCGGTGGGGAAAATGAGCAGGAGGGGTTCAGAGGTGGAACAGAAGAGCAGGAGGGTACAGCGGTATGGCAGATGTACAGTGAGGTACAGTGGTGGAAGAGATGAGAAGGGGGTTCAACAGTGGGACAAAAGAGCAGGGGGGAACAGTGATGGGCCAGATGAGCAGGAGGGTTCAGTGTTGGGCCAGATGAGCAGGGGGGTTCAGTGTTGGGCCAGATGAGCAGAGGGGTTCAGTGTTGGGCCAGATGAGCAGGGGTGTTCAGCGTTTGGCCAGATGAGAAGGGGGGTTCAGTGTTGGGCAAGATGAGCAGGGGGGTAGAGCAGTGGGGAAGATGTGAAAGAATGTGTATTGGTGGGGCAGGAGAGTTAGAGTGGTGGGGCAGGAGAGCAGGGGAAACAGTGGTGGGGCAGCAGAGCAGGGGGTACAGAGGTGGAGCAGAAGAGCAAGGGGGTACAGAGGTGAGACAGATGTGCAGGAGGTATATTGGTGGGGCAGATGAAAAAGCGGGTTACAGTGGTGGGGCAGATGAGCAGTTGAGTTCAGTGTTAAGACAGATGAGAAGGTGATTCAGTAGTGAGACAGAAGAGCATGGGGATACGGCAGTGGAGCAGATGTGCAGGCAGGTACAGCAGTGGGGCAGATGAGAAAATGGGTACATTAATGGGGCAGATGAGCAGAGGGGTTACAGTGGTGTGACAGAAGAGCAAGGGGGTACAGTGGTGGGGCAGATGTGCAGGAGGTACAGTGGTGGGAGGGATGAAAAAGGGATTAAGCAGTGGGACAGAACAGCAGGAGGGTACAGTGATGGGCAGATGAGCAGGGGTTTACAGTGCTGGGACAGATGACCGGGGGGGGGGGGGGTCAGTGTTGGGCCAGATGAGAAGGGGGTTACAGCAGTGGGAAAGATGAGCGGGGGGTTCAGTGTTGGGGCAGAGGAGAAAGGAGGTACATTGGTGGGACAGATGAGCAGGGGGTTACAGCGTTGAGACAGAGGAGCAGGGGGTGGGGGCAGATGTCCAGAGGGGTGCAGAGGAGAAAGGAGGTACATTGGTGGAACACATAAGCAGGGGGTTACAGTGATGGGGCAGAAGAGTAGGGGGAAACAGAGGTGGGACAGATGTGCAGGAGGTACAGTTGTGAGGCAGATGAGAAAGGGGGTTACAGTGGTGGGGCAGATGAGAAGATAAGTTCAGTGTTAGGACAGAAAAGAAGATGGTTCAGTGATGGAGCAGATGTGCATGGAGGTACAGTGGTGGGGCAGATGAGAAAGGGGGAACATTGGTGGGGCAGATGAGCAGGGGGTTACAGTGATGGGACAGAAGAGCAGGGTGGTACAGTGGTGGGGCAGATGTACAGGGGGTTACAGTGGTGGGGAAGAAGTGCGGGGTAGTACAGTGGTGGGGCAGATGTGCAGGGGGGTACAGTGGTGGGGCAGATGAGAAAAGGGAACATTGGTGGGGAAGATGAGCAGGGGGTTACAGTGGTGGGACAGAAGAGCAGGGTGGTACAGTGGTGGGGCAGATGTACAGGGTGTTACAGTGGTGGGGCAGATGTGCAGGGTAATAGAGTGGTGGGGCAGATGTGCAGGGGGTTACAGTGGTGGGGCAGATGAGAAAGGGGGTACATTGGTGGGGCAGATGAGAAAGGGGGTACATTGGTGGGGCAGATGAGCAGGGTGGTACAGTGGTGGGGCAGATGTACAAGGGGTTACAGTGGTGGGGCAGATGTGCAGGGTAATACAGTGGTGGGGCAGATGTGCAGGGGGATACAGTGGTGGGGCAGATGTGCAGGGAGTTACAGTGGTGGGGCAGATGTGCAGGGAGTTACAGTGGTGGGGCAGATGAGAAAGGGGGATACATTGGTGGGGCAGAGGAGCAGGGTCATACAGTGGTGGGGCAGATGTGCAGGGGGTTACAGTGGTGGGGCAGATGAGCAGGGGAGTTACAGTGGTGGAGCAGATGAGCAGGGGGGTTCCATGTTGGGGCAGATGAGCAGGGGGTACAGTGGTGGGGCAGATGTGCAGGGGGGTACAGTGGTGGGGCAGATGTGCACGGGAGTACAGTGGTGGGGCAGATGTACAGTGTTGGGGCAGATGTGCAGGGGGGTACAGTGGTTGGGCAGATGTACAGTAGTGGGGCAGATGTGCAGGGGGTACAGTGGTGGGGCAGATGTACAGTGGTGGTGCAGATGTGCAGGGGGGTACAGTGGTGGGGCAGATGTTCAGGGGGTTACAATGGTGAAACAGATTTGCAGGGGGGACAGTGATCTGAGGTGTGAAGGTGCATGAATTTGGGCTGATCTGATGTGTGAAGGTGCAGGAATTGGGGCTGATCTGAGGCGTGAGAGTGCAGGATGTTAATTTCTCACTACTAAAGTAGTTTACAGCATTTTGTTTCTAAAAAATCCTTTTCGTGATTGAGAGTGTGAAGTTGACATTTTTTTGTTATAAAACCGGCACGCTCAATTTCTTTGAAAATATTTTTCGGCACACTGTGCTCAAAAGGTTGTTTACCCCCGTCCTAGTGGAATACTGTTTATTGTTTAGAGATAAAAAGTATGAAAGTAACACTAAACACTCACATTTAGTACAGAGAAGGTGCGTGTCGGTGTAAAGCTGTGGTGGCTCTTCGGAGTGCAGTGCTCTAGGTTGGATCCAGGGTAGCCTGACAGTCAGAGTTCTCAGTGTGTTATCATACAGCCGCTGAAAAGCTGCACATGAAACGCCTGCTCACAACGAGGATCCTCTGATGACAGAGAGATTCAGCCCAGATACACATCCACATGGTCATAGGGTAGAGACAGCTAAAGTCCGAAGCTTGGGTTGCTATGACAACCCATTTCAGAGGGTGTGGCCTCCTTCTTCCATGCCCTCTGAAACGCATTGTCAAAACATCCCAAACACACTGAATTTTTACTGTCAGACTGCCCTGGATCCAGCCTGGAGCACTGCACTCCGGAGAGCCACCACAGCTTTACACAGACGCGCTTCTTATCTGTACTAAATGTGAGTGTTTAGTGTTACTTTGCTACTTTTTACCTCTAAACAATAAATAGTATTGCACTAGGAGCCGGTGTGCTCTGTCTTTCTATTTTATCTTGTTCTCGCTTTGCATGATTTTTTAATGCTAATAATCTGGATATGTATAAGCGTGTTAAGCTTTGGCACTACAAATATATGATCTCAGGAAGAGACGCTGTTTCACTTGCTTGCACATTTTGCATGGGACTTTTGACTTTTCTATTTAACTACTATACTGTATGTTTTTTTTTCATAATGTATGTATGAATATATGTTTTTTCTTTATTTTTTGCACTGTGAACACATATTGATTTTTTCTTAGTACAACACATTATTTTTTTAACTGCAAACAATAGAAGGGTTATCTTCTTTTTGTGTTGGCTGATTTACTTTGATTTTGGTTATTATTTGTTTATTTGTGCACAAGTGAGTGGTTTTCACCTAGAGCTCACTTTGATTTTGTGAAGCTAGCCCAAGGAAAGATCCTGCAGCAATTTTATGGTTGGCTCTGTTGATTGGTGTAGGAACAGTGCACTAAAGGCCTTACTGGGTCTAAGGTCGAAGAGAGCTACAAATGATCCTCTGTAATTATTATGCATTTCAGCTTGTGTGAAAAAATGCTGCATGCAGTAGCATGAGCCTTTCTATAAATAAATTAGTTTTAAAAATGCATTAAAACTCTACAACAAAGAAACAAAGAAAGCCAGCCGCCGGCTTACATCACAGAGCCAGTCCAGGCTCTAAAAAGATCTAGACCATATGGTCAGGATCCACCCAGAAGCTTGGACCGTCACCTGGCACAGCCTCTAAGCAAACTGCTGAGTGCCTAAGCCAGGCACTTTGCCCACTCCACAGCCCAGTGCTCCAGTGAGTGCGGTAGAGGCAGAGCAGAGAGCTGGCGACTGACAGTCACCAGCTTTTTGCAGACTGAGGACCAAGAGCTGAGTGATCAGCAGTATTTAATCACTCAGTTTTTGGTCTTCGAGGAAGCAGGGAACAGCTGTGGCTGGGATCGGTGCTGCAGCCATCTATAGTAGGTAAATATGATTTGTTGTTTTTTTTTTATGTGATTCCCGAACTTCTCTTTTAAAATACATATGCAATGCACATGATTTTACAGTACTGATGTTTAGGTTTTTTGAGGGGTTTCTTTTGCGATCTGTGTCCCACTGGGGAGGCTTCCCTTCACTTCCTGTCCATTAAACACATTAGGAAGTGAAAGGAACTGTGGTAAACCCTTCTTCACAGTTATTAATGAACCAAGTGTACCCATTGAAAGATTTACTCTCTATTCCCTTTCTGGTGACAACTCAAAAATTTGGATTGACCCAAATGGAGACGATGAATCTCCCCAGAGGAGACATAGACAGTTAATAAAAAACAAAAAAAAACTAACAGAATTTCACATCCTTCCACACTCATTAAAATACAAATTTAGTGTATCAGACAACTGACATG
Source organism: Aquarana catesbeiana (assembly GCF_042186555.1). NCBI lineage: Eukaryota > Metazoa > Chordata > Amphibia > Anura > Ranidae > Aquarana > Aquarana catesbeiana. Next base: position 391,618,981 of record NC_133324.1, read on the forward strand.
TTGTTGTTCAACAGTTAATGCTACCTCCATTCTCTTGATTCAACACAAAGTACCAATTTAGGTAAATGTGCCCAACTCTATTGTACTCTGAAATTGGGGTCCCCTATGCTCCACCAGTTCTTTTATTTGGGTGTTGCATTTGATGAGAAAGCACTTCATGGCTAAATGTGTGAACATGATGATGGCACAGGAAGCATAAAAGGTCATACTAAGCAGGAAAATTATAAAATTCATCCTTCTGTAAATTTTGGAACTTACAACAAAAATGTGTTGATATCAATGTCTAGTAAATATGAGCAATCGAGACTGAAAGTTAGAATACTCAAAATAGTTTGCTGATCATTGCTTGAGACAGAACATCAAAGTGGCAATGACCAAACTAGAATAAATTAACTAATATAAGCCAGCAAGCCAAATACTAACCTTTAAACCATTGGCTCTCTGACCTTTATATGCAATTATAATTAATATGAAGTTTTTGTTTTAGTACTTTTTGTTACTTGACGAGCCATTTCAATTTTTGCAGTGTGTTATATCATATGTCCCAGTGTGCTTCATTAAGGTACCCCATTGAAATCAATGGGCTGCCAAACTACCCTAATGCATTTTTTTCCAACGCAACTGTGTTGCCATGTTCTGTGGCATATAAACAAAAAATTAAGAGAAAAAGTGAATTCGTACATGAGGAACATGCAAGAGTCACGTTAAAATATTTAAGTACTGTTTAATGAACAAATTCACAATAAACGCCAATCCAAAAATATCCTGAAAACACAGGTACCATCACCATTAAAAAGACAAGACAGTCATGTGCAGACACAGATGGCCACCTATCACAACCAGCCATTCATACTAAGCATATGAAATCATTCAGAAAAAATAAGCATAAATGGTTTCAAACTACAGAGCATTACTAAAAGTCCTAGTAGCATGGGGGGAGGACATCAGGTGATGAACAGTAGAAGCTGAATGAATATGGGGTGGTTGTGGCAGCAAAACTTGATCAGCACTGTGTAATAATGTAGAAGGCAGAACTAGACATGGAGGGGTGAACAAAAATGTTGGAGGACCATGATAGAAAGTCCCTGGGTGGAGGGATGCATGGGAGACTCAGCAGCCACTACAAGGCACGGATGTTAGTGAGCTGGGAGGTCAGTGCCTCTCTCAGCCGGGGATGGCTCACAGGACTGCAGACTTGAATAGAAAGTGCTGGCTACTGAAGCAGGAGGAACGGGATTATGCTGTATGTATGACGCTGTGGGACGGATGCCAAACAACAGACACAGAGAATAACTGGAGATAACAGTCCCGAATCAGGGATGCATAAAGGTAGGATCTCACCCAGTGTTGATTGCCGTCCGCGTCAGGGAAAAGAAGGTTTGAAGCTGTCACCGTCTCCTGTTTATAAAGTGCCTTTTAGCAAATAGTTCGGTCATGCTGGGAGTCATCCAGCGTGTGCCTCTATCAGGTGTAGCAAATATACATTAGGAGGGAGCAGACCTGGGTGGACGCTGCAAGTAAAGTCCGGGTTGCTGAGGCTGCAGTCTCCCCCTCGTCTGGTTTCTGCAAGTGGATTCAAACAACCGCTAGTCTCGCGGGTCAGCGTGATCCAAGCTGGTAGGTGGGTCTGTGAGTCAGCAGATACGCTATGAGCAGCGTAATGGCGTCATGCTGACGCGTTTCATCCGTAGATCGGATTTCATCAGAGCATGCGCAGTAGCAGACATCATCCACTTATATAGTGTTAAGACGGGACCACGTGGGTTACCGCGTCTCGTTGCCAAGGCTACCACGCCGTTCACTGACAGCCATACACATAGAAAGGACAAGTAACATGACTAGCAGAGCAAATCCGTGAGTGCAAACAGAAAAGGAAAAATAAAAGAATAAAACGAAGAAGGAAGGGAAAAGGGGGAGGGAGAAAAAAAAAAAAAAAGGAGGAGGGGGGGGTTTACGAGGCAGTAGGATTGTCAGTAAGGACTACAGGCAGGAGGAACCGGCCATCAGGAGAAGATGTGGAATAATGGCAATAGGTATATTTATGGGGTTAAAAACACACCAAGGTTGCACTCATTATTTAACCCCTGAGGGTGCATACTGTTGATATTATATATCCACATCTTCTCCTTCTGGTACAGTATCCTGTCGAAGTCACCCCTTCTTTGAGGGAGATTGAGCCTATAAATACCTTTAAAGATAAGCCCATCAGGTTTGCCCCCATGTACCTGCAAAAAATGTAAAGGGATAGGTCGTTCGTCGTCCTTACCCAGGATACTCTGGATATGTTCGCTCACTCTGACCCTCAGTGGTCTCTTAGTTTTCCCCACATAGTGTTTCCCACAGGGGCAGGTGAGCATATAGATCACCCTGGTTGTATTGCAATTAATAAAGTTGTTAATTTTGAAGAGTTTTTTGCCATCAGAATCGGTAAATGTATTTGTACGTTCAACATACTTGCACACTGAACAGCGACCACACCTAAACATGCCCTTCAGGGGCGGAAGCTGTGTCAGCCAGTTAGGGGTAGATGATCTTTGGTACTCAGAGTGAATTAGGCTATCTTTTAGCTTTTTTGAGCGTCGAGCCGTTAGGAGAGGTCTGGTGCCTACAATTTTACCCAGGATGGGCGACTCAGACAAGATGTGCCAGTGTTGGTTAAGTATTGACCTAACTTGGTCCCAGTGGGCACCGAATTTGGTAATGATCCTTGGAGGCCCCTGGGAATCCAGGAGTTTCGGATCCTTTTTCTTCTTCGCAAGAAGTGTTAGCCGATCTGTCCGAGTGGCCCTCCTTCTGGCCTCCCTGATGCAGGAATGGGAGTAGCCTCTTTCCCTGAATCTATTATAGAGGTCTTTGGACTCGGCGATAAAGTCATCTGGGTCAGAACAATTTCTTCTGGCCCTGAGAAATTGGCCTACAGGAATGGCCTTGATCAAAGATTTAGGATGGTCACTTGATGCTTGAAGTAGGGTATTAGCTGCTGTGGGCTTTCTAAAGGTTTTGGTCTTAATCAAGCCATTATCGATATAGATAGTTAGATCAAGGAAAGAAAGGCTAAGGGGATGAAAAGTGTAAGTCCAATGTTTCTGTCATTAGAGTTTAGCTCATTCATGAAGGTGTGTAGCTCATGTTCGGAGCCACCCCAGATCATGAGGACATCATCTATGTACCTCAGCCACGTGACACAGTGGCTGAGGTACAATGACGAAGAATACACCAGATCCTCTTCCCACATACCAAGATGTAGGCATGCATATGAGGGCGCCCAAGGTGCTCCCATTGAGGTTCCCCTTATTTGTTGGTAGAAGATTCCTAGAAATTGGAAGCAATTATGTTCAAGTAAAAAAGTAAGGATTTTGCCTATGAATTCATTATGCTGTCCATAAGATGGAAACCTGCGCTCAAGGAAGAATTGGACTGCCCGTAGTCCCCAGGAATGTGGTATTGAGGTGTACAACGATTCAACATCAATACCCACTAATAAGGCCCCAGATGGCATGACAAGAGTGTTCAGTCGCCGCAAAACGTCCATAGTATCTTGCACAAATGAGGGCAGATCAGGGACAAGGTCCTTAATAAGGGCATCAATGAATTTGCCAACTTTTTCAAGCGGACCGTTAACGGCGGACACAATAGGTCTGCCGGGTGGATTCTGTAAAGATTTGTGGAGCTACTAGGACTTTTAGTAATGCTCTGTAGTTTGAAACCATTTATGCTTATTTTTTCTGAATGATTTCATATGCTTAGTATGAATGGCTGGTTGTGATAGGTGGCCATCTGTGTCTGCACATGACTGTCTTGTCTTTTTAATGGTGATGGTACCTGTGTTTTCAGGATATTTTTGGATTGGCGTTTATTGTGAATTTGTTCATTAAACAGTACTTAAATATTTTAACGTGACTCTTGCATGTTCCTCATGTACGAATTCACTTTTTCTCTTAATTTTTTGTTTATATGTAGCAAGAATTCAGAGGAACACACCCACTATTGATTGGCGCTAGCAACCGTCACTAACCTCACACAGACGTGGATGGACTTTATCCTCAGTCTGTTATAATTATATTTAAATTACAGAGTTTTGTGGTTCTTTTATGGTCCTCTCTTTTTTTGTCATGTTCTGTGGCATGCTATAATGCAAGTGTATTGCTTTACCGCAACACAGCAATAAATATAATGTGTATTGCCATGAGCATTACTGCAATGCAAAGATATGAATTGGCTCCTTAATAAATAACATGTTACCCAAATATGTTAAATGTATTTGTTTAAGATATCCTGATCAGGTTTTCTTTCTATTTTATTTTCTATTATTCAATTTAGTTGTCACATTTTCAATAAACGATTGATTACTTGTTATCATCTGCTTAACCGCTAAAACTACTCCAAGTCATTTTTTTGCATCAACTCTCATAAATCCAGTGGTTTTGTCTTTGTCTCACACACCGTGACACACCCTTGGTTTAATATTATGTTCTTCTTTCCTTGAAACTATGCCCATTTATATATTTTATAGGCATTTTCTGAGGTTTTATTGCCTTTTTAATAGGATAACTAAGCTACAGAAAATGAGCACAAATTCTGCTTCTGTAAGTTTCAAGCCTACTTCAAATTTCTCTCTGTATGCAAATCATGATGGTAATTACATTGCCAGATAGTTTTCCAAGAGTCACCTTACATTAGAACTACTTATTAAAGTAGAGTTAATAGGGGATCAGCAGCATAGCTACACTTTTCCTGACTCAGGTGTAAAATGTTCCCTTGTTCTCTGTAACACTTCTTCCTCCTAATACTATTATATATAAAATATCCAATGGTTGCCACTACACACCTATCAGAGATAAAAAATGGGCCTGGGTGCGCAGCAAAGACTGTAGTGCATATAAACCAAAAGAGAGAGTGGCACTCACGGGTCTTGAACGGTGAATGCAAAACAAAGGTTTTATTTTGACTTTTTGACAAGGCACAAGCTTGTCTTCCTTAGTAGTTGTGCCTCATAAAAACGTTGAAATAAAACCTTCACTGTGTGTTCACCTTTCAAGACCCGTGAGTGCCGCTCTCTCTTTAGGATTTTATATTTATTTATTTATTTAATTTAAAAAAAAAAAAAAATTGGGGGGGGGGGTGTTATTCACTTCCTGCTATGAAACAGAAAAGGAAGTGATATAAGTTGTCCCTAAAGTAAAATAAATCATCTCCTAGACAGTTGTCACAGGTACAAGTGCCTCCAGTGGAAAATGTCCCATCTGTTTCTGTTCCAGTCTAAACTTTTATATTTTGTTTCACTTTTAGTCCCATTGACAGTAGTCACCTGGACAAATGAATGCATGAGTCAGTTTTTCTAGCACCTAGAGTGAATTTTATAGCCAGAGGCTTTCAATGAGCTAAAAAATGTCTCTCCTCGGGCCCAGAGGTCCAGTAGAATTCCTCCCCCCCTCCATTAAGAATCAACAAATTAATGAAAAGATTTAATGATTTGTCTCTAATTGTTTTATCAGAACAAAGAATTTGCTTCATCAATCTTAAAGATTAGGCTTTGCAGAAATCTTTAAAACAAAAACATGATTTTCACCTTAAACTATATCTTTATTCCTCAAGAAGTAGTGCTAAGTGCCTTTTATTGAAAACCTAATGCCGCGTACACACGGTTGGAATCTCCGACAGAAAAAGTTTGATGGGAGCTTTTGGGCGGATATTCCGATCTTGTGTATGCCCCATCGGACTTTTTCTGTCGGAATTTCCAACGGACTTAGATAGAGAACATGTTCTAAATTTTTCCGTCGGAAATGCCGATGGAGGTTATCCCGTTAGCAAGTCCGACCGTGTGTACGCGGCATAAGAGAAACAAGGAGGCTACCATTGCTGAACTCATTCAAAAAGGCAAATTGTGTGGCTGGCTATACCTTTAAAAAATTTGACCCACTGTCCTGGAACAAGAATACTGCTAGTGAAGTCAGAGGAAAGTCAGAAAGTAAGAACACCATATCTGTATAATTTGATCTAGGTCCATGGCTCAAATATTGAAGGCATTGCATAACATCTGGACAACTTGTATATTTAAAGGGAGCACACAGGCTGACATAAAATGTTACTATTCAGTATGCTCAACAAATGCTATTCACTACATTCCACAGATTTTTTTCTACCATTGGCTTTATAAGGATGTGTTTTTCTCTCATGTAAAGTGACTCTGCCCTTTAACATTCAAGCAGTGAAATGAGGACATTTACAAAGTGCAGGTACGGAGGGTATCATTGGAGCCGGAATGTAGCTAGATATGCATTAAATTGACTTGATCCTTTACTCTACTGCAAATTTTCAGAAAAAAACACAAAGCGTTATCAGTATCTGAGTTCAAATGACAATCAAAAGGAGGAAATACTTTTTAAAGAAAATCTTTGAATGGTAGATTTTTTTTAGTACAAGTGTTTCATGAATAGGAGGAGCAGGTGACTAGCCATGAATCTCATCTGTCTCTGTAAATACAAATGAAATGTTATGTGTATTGTGATAAACACTGGGAGCAGCACTGACAGGCTCTGAATTCAATTTGTTTCTGTTCTGTGGTTAAAACCACTTATTTGCTCTTCCCCAGAGCAATTGTAAAAAAAGAAAAAAATTACATTCTACAATGGAGTATATTGTCCTACAAGGTCTTGGTTCCTTTTTAACACAAATAATCAATTTCCTTTATTTATTGCAAATAAAGCTAATTTGGTAAAAAAAATAAAAATAGCTTAGAAAAAACAAAAACTTACCTTCTGTGTCCTGCCTTGCACTTAGGATTAGAGCTCCTGAAGTTATGCTCTATAAAGCAAAGACCCATGTTCTTTATAATTCTTTTTGGGCCACACCTAAAGAAAAAAAAATAGAACCCGTATAATTGGCTGTGACACAGACTTGATTATGCAGTCATTCGTGTGAAGAAAGAACATGTTTCTAATAACATACACACAATAGACAAACTGACAAAAAAAAAAATGAGTAAAATAACTTTTATTGGTATAAGAAACTAATATACTGTACTTTTAAAAAGGCTTAAACGTCAACTCCTCCTGCTAATAATAAATTTACTTATTATTGCCTGAGGAATGCTATCACCCAAAAAGGGCACAAATCTTATAAATGTAATATAGTGCAAACATACTTAAAACCCTTTAAAATATTATGGCCTGCAGTGCACGTAGATAAAAAAAAAGACCATCCGTACAGTGTGTCTGTGTATGTATATGCTTTAATAATAGCAATCATGTAGTTAATAAAGGAAAACAATTTAAACCTCAAAAATTATCTGTGTATGATACAGCCAGAGTTTTGGAAATAAGAAATGTACTCTTCATGCTGGATAAAATTCCCTTAAAATATTGAACTATCAATCAGCAATTATATCTGCTTCCAGAAGTCTTTCACCTTTAAAACCTGTTTCCTGTACAGGGCAATTCTCACATATACAGTATGTAAAAATGACTTAGAACCCCCATACATTTATAAAGTTTATCAAATGCAGATTTTTAGGAAAAATGCACAATGAATTTTAGTGCACACAAACACAAGAGATTATGTTACACCATGTAAATAGATACCAAACATGTAACACTTTAACTTTTCACCCATAAAGTAGGTATAAAGTAGGTATATACAGATTTTCACAGCACTTCTAATAAGAAAATAAAGAGAGTTCATGATAAAAAACCTCTATCTGTTGCTGTAGAAATAAGTCTATTGGTTCCGTTGAATGCAATGATGAATATGTTTGTACTCCACAGATATCTGTCTGCAATGTATAGGCCATTCTTTATACCATCCTCGGTGCAATAATTCTCCAAACAAAAACAAGGAACATGGAGATAAGCAGAACAATCCAAATGTTCTTTTAGGTATAAAATAATCATCTCACCAGAATATAGCTTATCAAAAGTTCACAAGTTAAGGAAATGACAGGCCAATACAGGAGAAGACACTGGCCTAACTGTAAGCATGGTCTGATGCATGTCAAGATATAGTGCGTCCAGGGCTAGTTTTTTTGGCAGGAACGCGGGGAAAGCAGTTCAGGCACCTTCAGGACTGTCTGTATGTAATGGCAAGGGGTGCTGGAGTGTGCTGCAGGGTCTATTCATGCTCACTGCTGGGAGATTTATTCCAACTGAAGGGGATCTATTTTTGCAGGGGGTCTATTGTTGCTAAGGAGGTCTATTGTTGCTGGGGGGGTCAGTTGTTGCTAGGAGAGATTTACTATTGAGCAAGGGGTCTATTATTGCTGGCTTCCGGAGAGTATATTGTTGCTGGCTGTGGGGAAATCTGCTGTTGCTGCCGGGAGTCTATTGTTGCTGGGGGGGATTTTGTTGCAGGTGGTCCATTGTTGTTAGGGGATCTATTGTTACTGGTTGCAGGGGGTCTATTTTACTTCTTTTCTTGTTATCATTACCAAAGTCCCAAATTCCATACAAATTACTTAGCACCACAAAATTATGTTTGGTTCTGTATTGTCTAAAAGGGCAGTACCGGGAGGTGGGTAGGGGATGGACTCTAGGAATGGTGCTCGGAGGTGGGTGGGGTGGAGAAAAGGGGTGCCTCGGAAAGGAAGAGTTCCCGCACCTATTCTCTGAGAAAAAAAAGCCCTGAGTGCGCCAGTCAACAGCAGAGAGTTTGAAGCTAGAAGCCACCACATGGGAGAGGTCATGCACCAGCAAACTACACATCACTGACATTTTTCACTGTAATAGCATTGTCAGAGGGATGTAAGAACACAGACTGAATACGAACATGAAAAAGGTGGGACTCTGCCAGTCATGTGAGACCCATGACAATTTTCATTTCTCCTTTGAACCACCTTTTTAAAGGATTTTCTAAATGGTTTATCTTTATAACCACATTTTCTCAGTCTCTTGTAAAACCCATCACCTTCCACTTTGGCTGTGCCAGACAGAGGATTTTTGAGGGTTAAGTAATTTTCATTCCTTTATTGGGTAACCATATGACTACTATGATTGAAGTATTGTCCTGTGCTCATTCATATGAAGCGTTCATTAACCACTTCAGCTCCGGAAGGATTTACTCTCTTAAAGAGGAGGTTTAGCCTGGGTGAAAAAAATTAAAAGTCAGCAGCTACAAATACTGTAGCTGCTGACTTTTAATATCAGGGCACTTACCTGTCCAGCCAATCTTCAGATCGACTCCCGGGTGCTGCTGCTGCCATTCCTTGTAAGGGAACCTAGTAATGAAGCTTTTCGACTTCACAGCGGGCTCCCTACTGCGCATGCGTGAAGCGCGCTGCACTTTCTAATTGGCCTGGTGGTGGGGGAAGGAGGAGGGGGGCTGGACTTCTGGGAGATCGGGCCACGACCCGTCTCCGGGAGTGGGGATGGGGACCTGTCAAAAACAGGTCCCCCGTTCCCCCCCTGCCCCTAAAAGGTGCCAAATGTGGCACCGGAAGGGGGGAGGAAGCGTATAAGCAAGAGTTACACTTTTGGGTGGAACTCCGCTTTAATGACTAGCCATTTTTTGCGATACTGCACTGCATCCCTTTAACTGACAATTGCGCGGTCATGTGACGCTGTACCCAAACAAAATTGATGTCCTTTTTTTTCACAAATAGAGCTTTCTTTTGGTGGTATTTGATCACCTCTGTGGTTTTTATTTTTTGTGCAATAAACAAAAAAACACTGCCAATTTTGAAAACAAAACAATATTTTTTGTTTTCTGCTATAATACATATCCAAAAAAATATATATTTAAAAAAAAAAATGTTTTCATCAGTTTAGGCTGATATGTATTCTGCTACATATTTTTCATAAAATAAGCATATATTGATTGGTTTGTGCAAAAGTTATAGCTTCTATAAAATAGGGGAAAGATTTAGGGACTTTTTATATTTTTTTTTGTTTTTACTAGTAATGGCAGAGATCAGCGAATTTTAGCAGGACTGCGACATTGCGAAGAGACAAATCTGACCCTAAGTGACAATTTTTGTTGACCGGTGACACCAATACAGTGATCAGTGCTATAAAAATGGCACTGGCAGGGAAGGGGTTAACACAGGTGATCAAAGGGTTAAGTGTGTCCTAGGGAGGTGCTTTCTAACAGGAAACACAATCGGTGGTTCCTGTGGGAAATGCCACTATTTTCAAAAAACTCCTAGATGGGTATCTTATTGAACACAATATTCAGGGATATGGAAAGTGGTAGAGACATACAGTATCTCACAAAAGTGAGTACACCCCTCACATTTTTGTAACTATTTTATTAGATCTTTTCATGTGACAACACTGAAGAAATGACACTTTGCTACAATGTAAATTAGTGAGCGTACAGCTTGTGTAACAGTGTAAATTTGCTGTCCCCTCAAAATAACTCAACACACAGGCATTAATGTCTAAACCACTGGCAACAAAAGTGAGTACACCCCTAAGTGAAAATGTCCAAATTGGGCACAAAGTGTCAATATTTTGTGTGGCCACCATTAATGCCCAGCACTGCCTTAACCCTCTTGGGCATGGAATTCACCAGAGCTTCACAGGTTGCCACTAGAGTCCTCTTCCACTCCTCCATGACGACATCACGGATCTGGTGGATGTTAGAGACCTTGCGCTGCTCCACCTTGCCTTTGAGGATGCCCCACAGATGCTCAATAGGGTTTAAGTCTGGAGACATGCTTGGCAAGCCCATCACCTTTACCCTCAGCTCCTTTAGCAAGGCAGTGGTTGACTTGGAGGTGTAAGCATGGGGTACCCCTATAAATCTATACCAGAGCCTTATCCAAACCTTATATAGCTGGCTGGCCAGGGAAGGGAGGCAGTGACCCTGTGATTCCCCCTCCTGACCTATACCAGGCCATATGTCCTGAACATGACAGGTACCTTGGCAGAACCCCCCTGGTAAAGCAGCTTGTCCCTATGTTAATAAAGAAAATTGCCTCTTCCCCACATATCTGGTTGTGGGGTTTGTGGGTGGGGACTTACTGGAAACCAGAGTATTGGGATGCCTAGATACCACCCTCCATGTAAATAAGTAAGGGGTACATAGTAACTGTATTCACAAAAAAAAAATGTAAACAGTATAAAAACACACTTGTTTTGAAAAGTTCTTTAACCACTTCAGCCCTGGAAGGATTTGCCCCCTTCCTGACCATTTTTTGCGATACGGCACTGCGTCGCTTTAACTGACAATTGCGCGGCCATGCGACATTGTACCCAAACAAAATTGACACCCCTTGAGCGCCCCCCAGTGTTAACCCATGCCCTGCCAATGACATTTATACAGTAATCAGTGGCTTTTTTTAGCTCTGATCGCTGTATAAAAACAGATTTTTAAACAGCTTACCTGTAAAATCCTTTTCTTGGAGTACATCACGGGACACAGAGCACCATAATAATGACTATGTGGGATGTCCTAAAGCAATGCACCTGAGGGGGAGGGACACATTATCCCTAAGCCCAACGGGCCTGAGACTATAAAGCTGCCTGCAACACGCTGTGGCCAAAAACAGCCTCCTTTTGAGATCTCACATCCACCTGGTAAAACCTGGTGAACATATGAACTGAAGACCAAGCGACCGCTTTGCAAACCTGAGCCATAGACACCTGTTGGCGTACTACCCATGATGCACTAATCCCTCTAGTGGAGTGTGCTTTTAAATCCCGGGGTGGAACCCTGCGCCTTAATCCATACGCTTGGATAATAGTCTGACGAATGCACCTGGATATAGTTGAACTTGTTGCTGGCTGTCCTTTTTTAAGACCTTCAGGCAAGACAAAAAAAAAGTCAGTCTTCCGAAAGGGAGCTGACATTTCCAAGTAAACTTTTATCGCCCTCACCACATCCAGTGAGTGAAGCGATCTTTCCTCCCTAGTCTTAGGGTTTGGAAAAAAGGAAGGTAAAACGATATCCTGATTCAAATGAAATTTGGAAACCACCTTAGGTAGAAAATCCGGACGAGGGCGCATGACCACTCTGTCCTGATGAAGAATCATAAAAGGTTCTTTGCAACAAAGGGCGGCCAATTCTGACACCCTTCTAGCCGATGTTATAGCCACTAAGAAAACTAATTTCCTGGTCAATAGGACAAAAGGGATATGCCTAATAGGTTCAAAGGGTTGACTCTGTAAGGCTGACAGTACCAAATTTAGGTCCCAGGGACATAAAGGTGGTTTAAGCGGCGGCCTCAGGTGTGCTACTCCCTTGACAAAGGTTCGCACCAAAGAATGGGATGCAATTGGTCTTTGGAAAAAAAACGATAAGGCCGAAATCTGTCCTTTAATTGTCCCTAAAGCGAGCTGCAAGTGTACTCCTGCTTGAAGAAAGGCAAGAACCCTTCCAATCGTATACCTACGAGGGTTCCATTTTCTTTCCTCACACCAAGTAATGTATGACTTCCAGACTCTACAATAGATAGCTCTAGAAACTGACTTTCTAGCGTTTATCAAAGTAGACAAGACTGAACCCATAATACCACGGTCTTGCAATAGTCTGGTCTCAATAGCCAGGCCATCAAATTCAGCAACCGTAAAGAAGGATGGAATATGGGCCCTTGGGACAACAGGTCTGGACGGCAAGGTAGGACCAATGGGTCCCCTACTGCCAACTTCACAATCTCCGAGTACCATGATCTCCTGGGCCACGCTGGGGCCACTAAGATCACTGGCTTTTGTTCCTTGTGTATTCTGCGTAGTAAGTGCGGCAGAATTTGGATCAGAGGGAAGGCATATATCAGAGAATACTGATCCCAAGGCACTACTAATGCGTCTATCCCGACAGCAAGCGGATCCTTGGTCCTGGATACAAACCTGTCCAGCTTGGCATTGAATCTGGATGCCAGCAGATCCACATCTGGGGTCCCCCAGTATTGGCAGATCTGTAGAAAAACCTCGGGATGCAGGGACCATTCCCCTGGTAACAATTTTTGGCGACTTAGGAAATCTGCCTGCCAATTGTCCACCCCCGGAATAAACACTGCTGACAGAAACGGCACATGTTTTTCTGCCCAAGTCAATATATGATCTACCTCTCTTTGGGCTGCCCGACTCCTGGTACCTCCCTCATGGTTGATATATGCCACTACCGTGGAGTTGTCAGACTGGACTCTGACAGGAAGACCCCGCAATTTGGATGTCCAGAATCGCAGAGCCAAGCAAGCTGCCCGAATCTCCAATAGATTGATGGGCAGGGTCCTTTCTGTCTGGGACCATATTCCCTGAACAGACGCTTCCTCTAGGACTGCTCCCCAGCTGAGAAGACTGGCGTCCGTGGTTACGACTTTCCAAGCTACCGGTGGGAAAGATTCCCCTCTTTTCAAGTTGCTGGTTCTTAACCACCAAGAGAGGTTCCATAGAACCTGTGGAGATAGAACCATAGGCTGATCCAAGGTTTGAGCTGACTTGTTCCAGGCCTTTAGAATACTGTTCTGGAACATTCTGGAGTGGAACTGTGCATATGGCACTGCGCTGAAGGATGACACCATCTTGCCCAGTAACCTCATGCACAGCCGAATAGAAGGTGTTAGTTCTTTTTTCACCTTCTGTACAAGATCCACTATGGAGGCGACCTTTAAGGGAGGAAGAAACACCTTTTCTTGGGCGGTGTCCAAAACCAGACCCAGATACACCAAGGCTTGGGTTGGACAAAGAGCTGACTTGTCCATATTTAGCATCCAACCTAGGCGTTGTAAAAGCCATACTGTTCTTGACACATTTTGAACTAGTATGGGGCGAGAACATTCCCTTAGAAGAAGATCGTCTAGATATCCTACTACAGAGACTTTCTGAGACCTTAGGGAAGCCAACACTGGGGCCAGAATCTTTGTGAAGACCCTGGGGGCTGTGGCCAGACCGAAAGGTAGTGCCACAAATTGGAAATGACTGCCCTCTACAGCGAAGCGAAGGAACCTTTGATGTGGACCGAAGATCGGCACATGAAGGTACGCGTCCTTGATATCTATTGATGCTAAATAGTCTCCCTTTCTCAGGGATTTTATTATTGAACAAACCGACTCCATGCGGAAGGATCAGACGTCTACAAAGAAGTTGAGAGCCTTGAGGTCCAAAATGGGCCTTACTTCCCCATTTGGTTTCGGCACGGTGAATAGGTTTGAGTAAAACCCCTTGAATCTTTCCTCGTGCGGAACCTTTACAATTACCCCCTGCATCAGCAGATGGTGTAAAGCTAGGAATAAGCATCTTCTTTTTTCTGGATCCGACGGAACCCTTGAGTACAGAAACCGATTCGGGGGGATCTCCCGGAACTCTATTCTGTAGCCGTATTTTACAGTGGAAATGACCCATCTGTCTTGAACCAGTTCTTCCCAGGCCTCCCCAAACAGCCGAAGCCTGCCCCCCACCCGCGAGAGCGGGGTGGCGCCCCTTCACAAGGTAGACTTGGAGCTGGGCTTGGGTGGCTTTTGGGTCCAGGGCTTCTTCTGACCCTGGGGTCTTTTAAAGCTAGACGGCTGAGGCCGTCAATACCGCTTAGGGGAAGAAGCACTAGGTCCTGGAGCATTGGGAATTTTATACGAGGGTTGCTTCCCTTTCTTTTTAATAGGGAGTAGGGCACTCTTTCCTCCAGAGATTTTTTGAATATATTTATCCAGATCTTCACCAAACAAGCGCTCTCCATGGAATGGAAAAGCTGCAAATAGCCTTTTACATGACGTCTCAGCAGACCAGTTCTTTAGCCACAAGACTCTGCGCATATGGATTGACAGTAACGCAAAATGAGACATCTGTTGAATGCGATTCCTCCTGGCAAGATAGGTTCTTCACCAACCTTTTAAAGCGATCCTTTAGGGATTGGCAAATCCCAATAGCTGCAACTGCTGCACCAGCCACTGAAAAGGAGGCTTTTAATAAGGACTCTAGCTTCTTATCAGCCGGATCCTTAAATACCTGGGCATTATCCACTGGACACGTTAAACTTTTATTTACTGAAGATATGGCGGCGTCCACCAAAGGTGTCCCCCATTTCTTCCTGAACTTCTCCTCCATAGGATATAAGTCAGAAAACCTTTTTGGAGGTAAGTATATCCTGCCAGGGTGCTCCCAGTCTGCGTAAACCACCTGCTCCAGTAATGGATGCAAAGGGAACGCTTGGGAAATTTGCTGAGGTCGCAAAGATCCCAAAGTAGAACAGGAGAGTCCAGACTCCTGAACCAGGGGTAACTTAAACCCAATTCGTACCATCTCAATTAGAGATTGGATAAACAATTTTGAGAATGGGAGGCTGAAATTGGCTCTTCAGAGCCAGAGTCCTCAGCCAAGGATTCTTCAGCCTCTCCTTCCTCCCAGTCTTTTATGACCACCTCTTCCAAATCCTCCACCCATTCTGGTTCCAGACCACCTGGACTCATCTGGCTATAAGAGTCATGGTGCTCTAGTGACTCACCACTTGGCCCAGGCTCAGGGGAGGGAGATCTATTACGCTCCCCCCCCCCCATGTTACAGAGGCAATCATGCCAGCTATTTTGCCCTCAAGGCCCGCTAAGGCAGATGCCAAATTATCCTTTGTAACATAATCTGAGGCAGGTATATTGGTAGTGGCCACTATGCCTGACAAATGCAATGGCTCAGCCAGGCCAGATGCCGCAGGTCTTTCTGGAGAAACTGAGGCCGTATCAGCATGGGGTTGGTCTCCTGTTTTTAGAGGAGGGACTCTTACCCCTATGCTTGCCTTGTTCCCTATACCTCGTTTTCTGGAAGACATTGCTTACACACGAGGAAGAAAAGGAGTACTCCCCACAAACTATAACCAGCCTTTAACCTGTCACCACTGTGTCCAAGACCACCAGACTCACGTGTCCAAATACCGCTCTGTGTTGTCCACGCGCACGCCTGGAGCTCCATCCCTATAAAGCTTTAGTTCGAGAGTGAGTGCGCGCATCAGCGATCGGCGGCACGCCCACCACACGGTGCATGCGCCATCCTGACGTGCACAGTAGCGGCACACGCGCACACCGACGGCGCACAAACACGCCGGCGGTGTGCACGCGGTGCGCTCGTGGCGCATGCGCACTCGCGCACGCCAGTATTCAAAATGCGCGCCAAAACTGGCCATCTGTAATCCCAGACACAGGCTTAAGGTTTACCAGCAGTTTTTGAAGAGAAATATATACATGTATATATGAAAAAATCCCAAATCCCAGGCCCAATCTTCCCCTATCACGCCGGGTAGCGCCTCTAAGGACCTTCAGGGACCGGGTCCCCCATATATTCCACACCACTGGACCTCTAAAGCACCCTTTTTGGTTTACCTTGGGCAAGATTGACCAGGAATACCAACTTAACAAGGGTCCAGCGCCTATATAGGACACATTACAAGCAATACCTCGTTCTTTAATAACCACTTTAGCCCCGGACCATTATGCTGCCTAAGGACCAGAGGACTTTTTCCAATTTGGCACTGCGTCGCTTTAACTGCTAATTGCGCGGTCATGCAATGCTGTACCCAAACGAAATTTGCGTCTTTTTCTTCCCACAAATAGAGCTTTCTTTTGATGGTATTTGATCACCTCTGCGGTTTTTATTTTTTGCGCTATAAACGGAAAAAGACCGAAAATTTTGAACAAAAATGATATTTTTGTTATAAAAAAAAATCCAATAAACTCAATTTTAGTCATACATTTAGGCCAAAATGTATTCGGCCACATGTCTTTGGTAAAAAAAATGTCAATAAGCGTATATTTATTTGTTTGCGCAAAAGTTATAGCGTCTACAAACTAGGGTACATTTTCTGGAATTTACACAGCTTTTAGTTTATGACTGCCTATGTCATTTCTTGAGGTGCTAAAATGGCAGGGCAGTACAAAACCCCCCCAAATTACCCCATTTTGGAAAGTAGACACCCCAAGGAAATTGCTGAGAGGCATGCTGAACCCATTGAATATTTATTTTTTTTGTCACAAGTGATTGAATAATGACAAAAAAAAAAAAATTACAAAAAGTTGTCACTAAATGATATATTGCTCACACAGGCCATGGGCCTATGTGGAATTGCACCCCAAAATACATTCAGCTGCTTCTCCTGAGTACAGGGATACCACATGTGTGGGACTTTTTGGGAGCCTAGCCACGTACGGGGCCCCGAAAACCAATCACCGCCTTCAGGATTTCTAAGGGCGTAAATTTTTTATTTCACTCCTCACTACCTATCACAGTTTTGAAGACCATAAAATGCCTAGATGGCACAACCCCCCCCCCCCCCAAATGACACCATTTTGGAAAGTAGACACCCCAAGCTATTTGCTGAGAGGCATGTTGAGTCCATGGAATATTTTATATTTTGACACAAGTTGCGGGAAAGTGACACATTTTTTTTTTTTTTGCACAAAGTTGTCACTAAATGATATATTGCTCACACAGGCCATGGGCATATGTGGAATTGCACCCCAAAATACATTTAGATGCTTCTCCTGAGTATGGGGATACCACATGTGTGGGACATTTTGGGAGCCTAGCCGCGTACGGGGCCCCGAAAACCAATCACCGCCTTCAGGATTTCTAAGGGTGTAAATTTTTGATTTCACTCTTCACTGCCTATCACAGTTTCGGAGGCCATGGAATGCCCATGTGGCACAAAACCCCCCCAAATGACCGCATTTTGGAAAGTAGACACCCCAAGCTATTTGCTGAGAGACATGGTGAATATTTTGCAGCTCTCATTTGTTTTTGAAAATGAAGAAAGACAAGAAAAAACATTTTTTTTTTCTTTTTTCAATTTTCAAAACTTTGTGACAAAAAGTGAGGTCTGCAAAATACTCCCTATACCACTCAGCAAATAGCTTAGGGTGTCTACTTTCCAAAATGGGGTCATTTGGGGGGGGTTTGTGCCACCTGGGCATTCCATGGCCTCCGAAACTGTGATAGGCAGTGAAGAGTGAAATCAAAAATTTACGCCCTTAGAAAGGCTGAAGGCAGTGCTTGGATTTCGGGGTCCTGTACGCGGCTAGGCTCCCAAAAAGTCTCACACATGTGGTATCCCTGTACTCAGGAGAAGCAGCAGAATGTATTTTGGGGTGTAATTTCACATATTCCCATGGCATGTTTGAGCAATATATCATTTAGTGACAACTTTGTGCAAAAAAAAAAAAAAAATTTGTCTCTTTCCCGCAACTTGTGTCACAATATAAAATATTCCATGGACTCGTCATGACTCTCAGCAAATAGCTTGGGGTGTCTACTTTCCAAAATGGGGTCATTTGAGGGGGTTTTGAACTGTCCTGGCATTTTATGCACAACATTTAGAAGCTTATGTCACACATCACCCACTCTTCTAACCACTTGAAGACAGAGCCCTTTCTGACACTTTTTGTTTACATGAAAAAATTATTTTTTTTGCAAGAAAATTACTTTGAACCCCCAAACATTATATATATTTTTAAAGCAAATGCCCTACAGATTAAAATGGTGGGTGTGTCATTTTTTTTTCACACAGTATTTGCGCAGCGATTTTTCAAACGCATTTTTTGGGGAAAAAACACACTTTTTAAAATTTTAATGCATTAAAACACACTATATTGCCCAAATGTTTGAAGAAATAAAAAAGTTGATCTTAGGCTGAGTACATGGATACCAAACATGACATGCTTTACAATTGCGCACAAACGTGCAGTGGCAACAAAATAAATACATTTTTAAAAGCCTTTAAAAGCCTTTACAGGTTACCACTTTAGATTTACAGAGGAGGTCCACTGCTAAAATTACTGCCCTCGATCTGACCTTCGCGGTGATACCTCACATGCATGGTGCAATTGCTGTTTACGCTTGACGACAGACCACCGCTTGCGTTCGCCTTAGCGCGAGAGCAGGGGGCAACCCTAGATCTCTCCTCTGCCCTCAAAGCATCTGACCACACCAAGATCGGTGTGATAAAATGCTTTCCCAATTTCCCAATGGCGCTGTTTACATCCGGTGAAATCTAAGTCATGAAATGCTCGTAGCTTCCGGTTTCTTAGGCCATAGAGAGCCAGAGAAAAACACGGAAGACGGTGGGGGGGGGGCATTCCCTCCCACTGCTTGTAAAAGCAGTCTAGAGGCTAATTAGTCGCTAGGATTGCTTTTACATGAAAGCCGACCGCTGGCTGAAAAGAATGATACCAAGATGATACCTAAACCTGCAGGCATCATTCTGGTATAACCACTCAAAGTCGTGAATGGCGTACCTGAAGACATAAAAATGGTTAACAATAAAACACAGTAAACGGTAAAGTATAAAAAATTGCATACCTGAAAAGCAAACATGATAAAACATAATAACAATAAAACATTGCAGAATAGAATACAGTAAAAAAGAGCAGAACAATAGAGAGAGAATAGAGAGAGAGAGAGAACAATAAAACGACAACTATTTTTTTTTATTTTATATATATATATTTTTTTTTTACACTTTTTTTTGTAACTAACTTTTATAACTGTAACCGGTTCCAGGTTCGGGTCTCTCAAAATGCGATGGCATCTTGGGAGACCCTGTGAAAGTGTGCCTAGTCTGTGCAATGCTGTACGCTACGCTAATACTCAACTAGTGTATGGTAGCGTTCAAAACATTCACCAATGCAAAGACCAGGATTGTCAGGACAGGAGGGACAATAATAGCGGGTGTCACGCCTATATCCGCGCTTGCTGCAGACACAACATCTTTTTTGGGGGGTTTGTTGGGTAGGGGTACTCGGGAGGACATAAAGAAATTGCCTCTCATGCAGCCGACTGCATTTGGTTGGGGATGTGAATGGGGGAAGTACGGGCGCTGCAGAAGTGGTGGGTTCCCAATTAGGATTGGCGAATGCAGCAGGAAGGGCATTATGGGCACGACGGGCCTGTGTTTGTCTTCTTCTTGGTGGCAGCGGGACACTAGTTGTACTTGCCACCTCACCAGCTTGAACTGCACTTATGGGACTTGCCACATCACCAAGTGTTACTGCAGTGCTGGTTTGACTAAGACCGGGGTGTACTAGGCCGCTGGTGCTTGCCAGTTCACCAAAACGCTACCAAAAAAACTGTTAGCGATCGCAGGGATCAGGCCTGACTCCGCGAATGCTGCAGTTATGCGTTTAGTGTTTTGTAAGTGACAGTGATCGATCGATACTGCACTTGGGTGGGCTAGGCTGGGCCGGGCGGAGGGGCAAAATGCAGGTGCTAGCAGGTATCTGGGCTGATCCCGCTAACACTGCGTTTTTGGGAACTCTAAACTGCTGGGGATGCTAGTATAGATCTGATCGGATCAGATATTGATCGTTCAGATACTACACCACTAAGGGAGGTGTACAGTGCGTGCGTGGGTGTTAGCGCTACTGGCACTAACCTGATGCTGCCTGGGGCTGGTTCTTGTCAGTTCACCAAAACGCTACCAAAAAAACTGTTAGCGATCGCAGGGATCAGGCCTGACTCCGCGAACGCTGCAGTTATGCGTTTAGTGTTTTGTAAGTGACAGTGATCGATCGATACTGCACTTGGGTGGGCTGGGCCGGGCGGAGGGGCAAAACGCAGGTGCTAGAAGGTATCTGGGCTGATCCCACTAACACTGCATTTTTGGGAACCCTAAACTGCTGGGGACGCTAGTATAGATCTGATCGGATCAGATATTGATCCGTTCAGATACTACACCACTAAGGGAGGTGTACGGTGCGTGCGTGGGTGTTAGCGGTACTGGTGCTAACCTGACACTGCCTGGGGCTGGTGCTTGCCAGTTCACCAAAACGCTACCAAAAAAACTGTTAGCGATTGCAGGGATCAGGCCTGACTCTGCGAATGCTGCAGTTATGCATTTAGTGTTTTGTAAGTGACAGTGATCGATCGATACTGCACTTGGGTGGGCTGGGCCAGGCGGAGGGGCAAAACGCAGGTGCTAGCAGGTATCTGGGCTGATCCCGCTAACGCTGCGTTTTTGGGAACCCTAAACTGCTGGGGACGCTAGTACAGATCTGATCGGATCAGATATTGATCCGTTCAGATACTATACCACTAAGGGAGGCGTATGCTGCGTGCGTGGGTGTTAGCGGTACTGGCGCTAATCTGACGCTGCCTGGGGCGACGCATATCACCGCCGGGCGATCAGGGGGCTAAACCTTTATTCGGTAATAAACGGCGGGTGCCCTGACACTATAAAAAATAAGCGAACTAACCGGCGTCACCCATAACAGTTATACGGTGATCAGTGGTGAAAGGGTTAACTAGGGGGCAATCAAGGGGTTAAAACATTTATTAGGAAGTATATGGGGATCCCTGTCGCTATAAAACGCTGACGGCGAACCTAAATATTTACCTCCCTAACTATCATCACCAGCGACACTAATACAGCGATCAGAAAAATGATCGCTTAGCGACACTGGCGACGGGGGGTGATCAAGGGGTTAAAACTTTATTGGGGGGGTTAGGGGGGGTTAGGGGGGTATCCTAGACCTAACAGTAACTGTCCCACCACACTAACTGTCACAAACTGACACCATGCAGTAATCAGAAAAAAACAAAAAAACTGCTTGGTGTCAGTGTGACGGGGGGGGGGTTGATCGGGGGGGGATCGGGGGGTAATCAGGGGGGGATCGGGGGTGTAATGTATGCCTGGCATGTTCTACTGTATGTGTGTGTGTTGTGCACTCACATTCCAGTCTTCTCTCCTCTGCGCCGGAACGTAAAATGCCGAGCCGAGGAGAGATTACATCATTTCCTCTGCCTCTGTGTACAATACAGAGGCAGGGAAATGATCCCATTGGCTGGGAGCGATTGCGAGGGGGGGGCCACGAATAAATGGCCTCCCCCTCACCACCAATCGGATCGGATTTAAGGATTTGACGACCGCCGCAGGCACCGGGGGGGTCCAATCGGACCCCCCACCCGCGGGCAGGCAAGGACGTACCTGTAAGTCCTTTTGCCTGCCCGTGCCGCTCTGATGACGTACATCGTCGTACGGCGGTCGTCAAGTGGTTAACTGAGGTTCGGGTACCATCCACTTTAGCTTTGTTATGCCATCCGAATGGATCCGATTATAACATCCTCAGTGGGACTTTTTTTTTTTTTGAAGAGCTTCAACAGCCATGACCGTCACCTTCAAGACACTGGCGAAAAAACGGAGGTACTTCCGATATAGAAGGGGTTATATGGGAGGAACCGTCTTACTATTGGTTGCCAGTGTCCAATCACCTAAAGGTAAGCGTATAACCCACATTGTCATTATTATGGTGCTCTGTGTCCAGTGATATACGATAAAGAAATGTCACTGGTCCCAAAAAGGTGTCAAAAGGGTCCGATCTGTCCCCCGCAATGTCGAAGTCACAATAAAAATCGCTGATCACCGCCATTACTAGTAAAAAAAATAATAAAAATGCCATAAAACTATCCCCTATTTTGTAGATGCTATAACTTTTGTGCAAACCAATCAATATACGCTTATTGCGATTTTTTTACCAAAAATATGTAGAAGAATACATATCAGCCTAAACTGAAGAAATGTGTTTGTTTTTTTAAAACATTTGGGATATTTATTACAGCATTTATTTTATAAAAAATCCTTTTTGTGATTAAGAGTGTGAAGTTGCCATTTTTTTGTTATAAAATCAGCACGCTCAATTTCTTTGAAAACATTTTTCGGCACACTGTGTTCAAAAGGTTGCCTACCCCTGTTCTAGGCTGTGACCATTTTGTGACAATATACTTTAATTTGTTTGCCATTATCTTAGCATTATAAATTAGCATAGTATTTCTATGGTATAATATCAATGCTATGGCAAGCAACACCCCAGAGACATTTGTGTTCTCATAGTGAGTAATTTGAATTTACAGTGACTACTAAATATGTTATGTAATGCTCCTGTTTAATCTTTCTCAACATATGTCCACACCCTCAAATAGACTGAAACACAATGCAAAGCCTTAACTTATACCTGTTGAATACATTAAAGAGGAGTTCCGCCCGCCCCTTTAAAAATTTAAAGTCAGCAGCTACACATACTGCAACTGCTGACTTTTAACATTAGGACACTTACGTGTCCTGGAGTCGGGCGATGTCGGCACCGCAGATGATGTTTACTTTGGCTGGTCGGGTGCTGCCGCCGCCATTGCTGGTGAGGGAACCCGGTAGTGTAGCCTTGGCCCAGTCTCCCGGAAGTGGGGACAGGGTACCTGTAAAAAACAGGTACCCACTCCCCCCCAAAAGGTGCCAAATGTGGCACTGGAGGGGGGGATCAGACAAGTGAAAGTTCAACACCCCACTATTGAAATAATAAATTAAAAAAAAAATGGCATTCCCCACCCCCAACTATACCAGGCCCTTTGGGTGTGGTATGGATTTTAAGGGGAACCCCATGCAAAGATTGAATAAAAACCAGCGTGAGGTCCTCCCCAAAATCCATACCAGACCCTTATCTGGTATGCCCCAAAGCACCCACCCCCCATGTTGAGGGCATGTGGCCTGGCTTGGTTCGGGGGGGGGGGGCGCTCACACGTCCCCTCCACTTTCCTGACCTGCAGGGCTGCATTCTCTGAAATCAGGGTCTGGTATGGGTTTTGGGGGATCCCACGCTGTTTAAAAAAATAAAAATAAATTCCGGCATTTTTTTTTATTCAGCTGTCAGTGGGGAAACCCATTGACAGCTGATGACTCATCAGTTGTTAAGGAAAATGTTTGGCCCATACTCATGCTCAGGCCAAACCATTCACCCATCCCTATTTGCAACTAATTCAGAATAATAGGATAATAATAGGATACAAATGTTGAACAAATGTTTGGATAAGCAAAGAGTTTGTTTCTTTATGTATTCTACACAAAAAAGTAATATGTGTGAAATGAACTTTAGTTTTTAAAGAATTTGCACACTTTAAACGCTATAGTTCCTTAAAATATTCAGACAGAGCACGTAGGTTTGCAAATATAACCCTTTCTGTTTTTACAGCTGTTCTTTTGAGAGCTGTAATGGGCTCTTCAAGATTCCAGTGATTACAAATTTCTTAAAGTAATTGTAAAGGCAGAAGGTTTTTAATTCTATGCATTAAGATAAAATGCCTTCTGTGTGCGGCAGCCCCCCTAATACTTACCTGAGGTCCCTCTAGATCCAGCGATATTGCAGGATTGTCTCGGCTGCCCGGGACACCCCTCCTCTTTGCCATTGCTCCCGCTGCTGTCAATCAAAGTCAGTCAGTCATACTATCTAGGTTAACTCACAACCAGTGGCGGCCCGTGTATTGTGGGCGCACGGCACTGCCCCCTTTAACACCTCCACTGCCCTCCCTATCCATGTGCCCGGCCCCTTTCAGGACGCTGGACACATGAATTACTATGGCAGGGATAGGCGGGGGGGTTTGTATTTTGAAGCACATGATTAGAGCCAGAGGCTCTAATAGGCTTCAAAATGGGATGGGCTCGAGGTGCAGAGCACTGAGTCCCGATCTCACCTGTTGTGTGATGATAGCGAATGGATTTTTGCTATGGTCACACTACAGTTCCTCCCCGCCAATCAGGAGGCAGGTCTTTGAGACCTGTTTCCCGATTGGCCAAAGCACCAGGCGACCCTATTGGACGCCTAGCTCTTTGGCTGAAGAGGAGACACAAAGGGGAGGAAGCCTGAGGAGCGGACACCGGAGACGCTGCTGCCCACACTGGAGGAGAGGAGGAGGACAGCCCCACCACTGCAGGAGAGGAGGACAGCCCTGCCACTGCAGGAGAGGAGGAGGACAGCCCTGCCACTGCAGGAGAGGAGAAGGACAGCCCCGCCACTGCAGGAGAGGAGAAGGACAGCCCTGCCACTGCAGGAGAGGAGGAGGACAGCCCCGCCACTGCAGCCTGCAGGAGAGGAGAAGGACAGCCCCACCACTGCAGGAGGGGAGAAGGACAGCCCTGCCACTGCAGGAGAGGAGGAGGACAGCCCCGCCACTGCAGGAGAGGAGAAGGACAGCCCCACCACTGCAGGAGAGGAGAAGGACAGCCCTGCCACTGCAGGAGAGGAGGAGGACAGCCCCGGCACTGCAGGAGAGGAGGAGGACAGCCCCGCCACTGCAGGAGAGGAGAAGGACAGCCCTGCCACTGCAGGAGAGGAGGAGGACAGCCCCACCACTGCAGGAGAGGAGAAGGACAGCCCTGCCACTGCAGGAGAGGAGGAGGACAGCCCCACCACTGCAGGAGAGGAGAAGGACAGCCCTGCCACTGCAGGAGAGGAGGAGGACAGCCCCGCCAGTGCAGGAAAGGAGGAGAGCCCTGCCACACAGCGGGGAAGTTCTGTTGGACCACCCGCAGGTCGTCTGGCAGGTGGTCAGTGCCGCAGATGGTCAGTGCCATGGGTGGTCCGGCGGGTGCCGCTGTGGTCAGTGGCGCGGGTGGTCTGGCTGGTGCCGCGGCGGCGGCAGGGGGTTAGTGCATATTTGCCGCCCCCCCAAAAGGAGAACCCACCAGCCGCCACTGTTCCCAAACATCTAGCAGAGCTCAGCTGCAAAGCATATACGTACATCTAAAGGGATGTTAGAGATTCCTTTTTTAACTAATAAAAACACATACATAAAGAAAACACTAAAAACTTAGGTACATATTTCCCAGTACTGAAGTGCATTTGATTTCTTTTTTTTTTTACTAAAGTGTGACATATACAATGAGTTGGGTTGAAGTGAATGACCTCATTCTTGTAGTTCTGTATAGGTATCTGCTACAGATTCAGGGAAAATATTTCATAGTATAATAAAATAAACTATAATTATGTTATCAAAATGTAAGCAGGCTCATCTATTGATACAGACGTATTTATCATTACACAGTGATATTTACAAAAAAAGTTATGATGAAATGCAGTGGTTAAGATTTCAAAGGTAGATAGGTGTTTTTTTGTATTTGTTGGTTCCACCCAAAATTTCACAACTTTGAATAAAACATTGTTAAAGGATTTTAAACTAGTTCATGTTTCAAATTGCTCATAGCTGTGAGCAATAGAAAATTACAGGGTGCATCTATGTTTGTGTATTTCTTTTGTGTTTTTCCTGGTGATAATTGTGTGCATATTCAAACTGGTTCAGACAGCTAGTCCTATGGCTACGATTTTGTGTGTGATCACTACTGACCCAGCACCTCTGCTGAATTGCTTGCTGCCAGTGCTTGAGAAGAAGAGGCTTTTATGGGATTAGCATTACAGCGGAACCTTGGATTACGAGCATAATCCATTCCAGGAGAATTCTTGTAATCCAAAACACTCGCATATCCGCATTGACTTCTATTGCATGCAATACCGCATGTGGCCAGAGGTGGAGGAGGGCGCTGAAGAGCCTCGGAAATACTTGGGGACAGCTCGGCTGAACCTGGAAACCCTCGGAAAGGCTCGGAAACACTCGGGAACGGAGTATTTCCGAGTGTTTCCGAGTATTTACGAGTGCTTACGAGTACTTGCGAATGGCTCCGAACTGTTCCGAGTGTCACTAGCGCCCCTGCACCTCTGACCAAATGCAGTACTGCACACCACATTAGCTTGAATTCTGCTCGTTTTGCGAGACAACACTCGCAAACTGAGTCAGGATTTTAAAAAAAAGTTCCGCGTCTTTCAAAACGACCGCATTGC
Organism: Aquarana catesbeiana; assembly: GCF_042186555.1. Taxonomy (NCBI): domain Eukaryota; kingdom Metazoa; phylum Chordata; class Amphibia; order Anura; family Ranidae; genus Aquarana; species Aquarana catesbeiana. Next base: position 391,645,481 of record NC_133324.1, read on the forward strand.
TCGTTAACCAAGGTTCCACTGTAGTTAGTTATGTACATATTTACTACCCTAAAGATTACAGTGAATGAACAATGTGTGATGTTAAGCAAACTAAGGGTCATTTAGGAATCAGGAGGGTAGATGTAAATTGCAGACATAATATGACTTTCTCTAGCTAGCAGAACACCCCAAAAAAAGAGGATCATATACAACAGACAGTTTTTAATAGAAGAGGAAATGAGAGTAAATATTCCACTACAAATGTCTGTTTTGGTGACATTCCTTATTTTTAAGTAAATCTAAAGCCAAAGCATTTAGTAAGAGAGGGTTAAACCACTGTCAGTTTATTTTATTTTTTTATTTTTTGCGCTATCCATGTCTCATTAGGGTGATTTCTCTTTATTTCTCAAACTGTAGCCTCGAAATGAATGAATTCACCTCTTGCACTGTTGTCTCCATCGGATGTTCTCCCCTCTATTCTTGTTCTGGTGGCAACTCCAAATTTTGGATTTACCTTCACGTTCTTTCACATTGGTGATCTGGACAGTTAGAGAGAGTGAGTCGCCTTTATGGGGTGCAGACAGCAATAAAAACATGACAAGGGTTCTAATCCCTCAACACTCTAATCAATTTAAAAAAAGTTATACTTTGTAGAGATTTTTTTCTCACATTCCATCTCTGGACTGGGACAGGACATAAAGGGAAATCATCTTACTAGGGACACAGACAGGAATAAATACCTGTACATGTGAGCATTGGATGTGGGGCATTTCTTAGAGCATGATTTCTGATGGTGATAATAGTGGAAAATTCTTGTGCAATGTGTGTCGGCACAGTATAGGAGAGAGGAGCAATGTAGGAGCACAATTGAGAGACAGTTGTTAACCCATAACAGGAAGTGCCTGAAAAAGAACGTTCATGATAGGATCACAAGGCATTATTTTCAGTTAAGGATGCAGATTTAAAAAGAATGAAAATGGCTTTTGAAATTACATTGACATGATAAAATTATATGGCATTTTAGGATGAGATTTTAGTGATTGGATTTGCATATATACAGTATAAATGTCTTGTTAAGCACATTGTTGAGTACATTATATTACAACAGTTTTTGTGAAACGAGCAGCTAAGAACAGGAAAAGGAGATAATAAGGGTGTATTGTTATGAATGATGGCTGAAAGCATTCTCAAACAAAAGGAAATAGGTGTGTCTTAAAATAATATTAGGTTCATGTGAAGGAGGCTAATGCAAACTGCAGAAAATAAGTATTTTCAGTTTCTTTCATTTTATCATTATTATTTTTTTATTGCTGTCATTTTTTTTAATTGTCAAAGCTTAAAGAGGAGGTCTGCTCACCACTGCAAAAATTTAAAGCTAGGAGCTACACATACTGCAGCTGCTGACTTTTAATAATCGGACACTTACCTGTCCTGGAGTCCAGCGATGTCAGCACCGTAGCTGATGTCTCCATCAGCTGTCAGGTGCTGCCGCCGCCATTGCGGGTAAGGGATCCCAACAGTGCACCATTACGGCTTCATGCCGAGTCCCTACTGCGCATGCGCAAGGCACCGCAGCGCTCTCCTACTGGCCCAGTGGCAGGGGAAGGAGGAGGGAGCCGAGCTGTGACGTAATGCACCGCCGCCCAGTCTCCCGGAAGTGGGGACAGAATACCAGTCAAAGACAGGTATCCGCTCCCCCCCGGAAAGGTGGCAAATGTGGCACCAGAGGGGGGAAGAGACAAATGAGTGGAAGTTCCATTCTTGGGTGGAACTCTGCTTTAAGAAAAATCTGGACTTTGTAACGTTAATAAGCCCCCCAATTTGCAAATAATGAAAGACTAGGGATGAGCTCAAGTGCGGACAGAATTATGCTTTTTCGGCTGTTTGTCTGAATGATGGATTTTTAGCCTGTTTGGCAGGAGATATATAATTGTTGATTTTTGTCCCACTTCTATAAAAGTGCCCCCCCTTTCCTGAGCCATACCAGGCAACAAAGAGAAGATTGTGTCAGTATTTTTTTTGGCTAGTATCAGGCATCAGGATTGGGCATTTCTTTTTAATTATTAGGCCTCTTGCATAAGATACTCCTGTTTGAGCATTTACTTTTTCCAGGCGTTTTTTTTTTTTTGCGTGTATTTACACGCATTTTCCCAAATATGCAGTCGCGCATTTTCGTGCACATTTTCAAAACGTTTTCTCCCGTTCTTGTTCTGCACAATGCATAAATGGGCATGTGCACGCATTTGTGCGCATTGTACAGTGCTTGTTTACGCACCTGTGTGCAGAGGCACATTACAATTAATGGGCTGTAATTTAGCTCAGTAAAAAGAAAAGAACTTTTATATATTTTTTTTTTTTAACCCCTTCCCGACCAGCTGACGCAGTTATACTGCGGCAGGATGCCTCCCCTGGGCGAGCCATCGTAGCTGTACATCGGGTCTCTAAGACGCTTTAGCAGGCAGCATGTCCCCGGGGCCGATGCACGTGCCCGGCGGGCGCGATGACCACCGGGCACCCGCGACTACTCGTGACAGAGCGGGAACCGGAATCTGTGTGTGTAAACACACAAATCCCGGTTCTCTTAAAGGAGAGGAGACAAATCATGTGCTCCTACTAAGTAGGAACACCGATCGGTCTCTTCCCCTAGTCAGTCCCACCCCCCCACAGTTAGAACACACCTAGGGAACACAACATCCTGCACTCTCACGCCTCAGATCAGCCCCAATTCCTGCAACTCCACACTTCAGATCAGCCCCAATTCATGCACCTTCACACCTCAGATCACTTCCCCCCCTGCAAATCTGTTTTACCACTGTAACACCCTGAACATCTGCCCCACCACTGTAACCCCCTGCACATTTGCCCCACCACTGTACATCTGCCCCACCACTGTACCCCCTTCACATCTGCTCCACCACTGTACCCCCTGCACATCTGCCCCACCACTGTACCCCCCTGCTCATCTGCCTCACCACTGTAATCCCCTGCTCATCTGCCCCACCACTGTAACCCCCTGCTCATCTGCCCCACCAATACACCTCCTTTCACATCTGCCCCACTGCTCTACCCCTCTGCTTTTCTGCCCCAACACTGAACTCCCCTGCTCATCTGCTCCACCATTGTAACCCCCTGCTCATCTGCCCCACCACTGTACCACCCTGCTCATCTGCCCCACCAATGTACCCCCTTTCTCATCTGCCCCACCAATGTACTCCCTTTCTCATCTGCCCCACCACCGTAACTCGCTGCACATCTGTCCCACCACTGTAACCCCCTGTACACCTGCCCCACCACTGTACCACCCTGCTCTTCTGTCCCACCACTGTAACCCCCTGCTCACCTGCCCCACCAATGTTCCCCTTTCTCATCTACCCCACCACTCTCCATGCACATCTGCTCCACCACTGAACCATCTTCTCATCTGTCCTAACACTGTAACCCCCTTTCTCATCTGCCCCATGACTGTACCTCCTGCACATCTGTCCCACCTCTGTTCCCTCTGCTCTTCTGCCCCACCACTGTAACCCCCTGCTCATGTGTTCCACCGATGAACCTCCTTTCTCCTTTGCACCCCTCTGCACATCTGCCCCCACCTCTGTACCCCCTTCTCCTCTGCCCCACTGCTGTAACCCCCTGCTCATCTCTCCCACAAATGTACCGCCTTTCTCCTCTGCCCCAACACTGAGCCCCCCCTGCTCATCTTTCCCACCGCTGTAACCCCCTTCTCATCTGGCCCAACACTGAACCCCCCATGTTCATCTGTCCCACCACTGTAACCCCCTGCTCATCTGCCCCATCATTGTACCCCCTGTTTTTCTGTCCCACTGCTGAACCCCCTTCTCATCCCTCCCACCACTGTACCTCCTGCACCTCTGCCCCACCACTGTACCCCCTTGCTCTTCTGTCCCACCACTGTAAGCCCCCTGCTCATCTGCCCCATCAATGTACCCCTTTTCTCACCTGCCCCACCACTGTACCTCCCTGCACATCTGCTCCACCGCCATATCCCCATGCTCTCCGGTCTCACTACTGAATCACCTTCTCATTTGTCCTAACACTGAACCCATCTGCTCATCTGCCCCAGCACTGTAACCCACTTTTTCATCTGCTCCACAAATGTACCTCCTGCACACCTGTCTCACGTCTGTATCCCCTGCTCTCCTGCCCCACCACTGTTCCCCCTGCTCTCCTGCTCCACCACTGTAACCCCCTGCTCATCTGCCCCACCAATACACCTCCTTTCACATCTACCCCACTGCTCTACCCCCCTGCTCATCTGGCCCAACACTGAACCCTCCTGCTAATCTGGCCCAATACTGAACCCCCCTGCTCATCTGGGCCAACACTGAGCCACCCTGCTCACCTGCCCAATACTGTATCCCCCTGCTCTTCTGTCCCACTGCTGAACCCCCTTCTCATCTCTTCCACCACTGTACCTCCCTGCACATCTGCCCCACCGCTGTACCCTCCTGCTCTTCTGTACCACCTCTATTCCCCTCCTGCTCATTTTCACCACCGCTGTACCCTCCTGCTCATCTGCTCCACTGTTGTATCCTCTTCTCATATATGATATGTGTGATATGCAGAGTGGTGAAAGGAAGCAGAGATGAGATACATCTACCTGTCCTGGCACACTCACCCTGCTAATCCACCTCTCGCATCCAGCCCACGTGCTTGTATGTGATGTATATGATGTATATGATGTATGTGATGTATGTGATGTCACATACAAGCATATGGAATGGATGCACAATGATGAGCTCAGGTCAAGGGCATTTTCTGAAAGCATTGGGCTTGTGTGCAGGATCATAAGTTGGACCCCCATAGCTGAGAAAAAGTGGTTGGGTGTGATTTTCATTGCGCTGAATACTGGCTGTGGCTTAAAGGACACAGAGTCCTGGGGTTCAGTAGTAAGTGATGCAAAGGTTCAGGAAAAATTTCAACAAAGTTCCCAGAAGCACAACAGTAATTCCACAAACTGTCACCTGATTGGTTTTCTCAATCACAGTGAAATACCTTCTTTCTGAGATTTGTAGTGGCAACCAAGCGAGTCATCTTCCTCCAGATGGAGGACGGGGCTAGCAGGACTGTGGTTGGTTTAGCAGTGGCCAATGACAGTTGTCCTCCTCCTGGAAACAGAACCCCCCCCCCCCAGCAGAACTGCACCCAGTCTCTCCCCATCACAAAAGCTGACAATCGCAGCTACAGCAAAGTTAGAGAACCAAAAAATGTTTCCCATCTTTTACAATGTGTGGGGGCACAGTGCCTCCCCCTCAGTGCAGGTGCGACGTGGGGAATTCTGAAATTGGAATGCATTAGTGTCTCACTGACACTTTCCTGCGCTGCTCTGCTGGTGGGGAGGGAGTCGAGTGTCGGCAAAAGAGGCTTGGCATGTCGCTTGCGGCACCAGTGCTGGGGGTTGCCAACCCTTGGCCTAGAACACCTTCCTAGGCTATTATTTCCTATTTAGAAGATATTTGTAACAAAACCTAAAAATACAAGTTCTATTTTTTGGGGGGATTTTTCAAAACTAGACATACTGTATGTCCATTGATTTCAGTATATAATACAATAAACTTACTATATGTACATATATGTACATATTTCCTTACTCTAGTTGTACACCAATCACAACTAATGCAAAAAGTCGGGTTTAAAGTACAGTAATAATATGGTTTAGTGTGCAAGGAAATAGCTACATAACTCCATAACTTGCAACAAAAGAAGCAAGACTGAAAAATGGTTGAATTTTGAACTTCTATTGAACATACAGGAGCAGTAGGAAAAATATCCTACAAGGAGCAGTTGTTTTTGTACTATGTACGTTTTGTTTTTTTTGTTTTTTGTTTTCATAAAGACACACATACTAAAAAAAATCCATAAATTGTCTCTGTTGACCTCTCCTGGAAATGCCTGACTCTCACAATAATCCAATGTTTTAATACTTTTTGAGTCACTGACTTGAAACAAGTATGTGTATTAATAGATCTGGAGAAGAGTGCATACAGCTCACAGTTTTTTACATGGCTCTTCCACACATAGAGTACATTGACAAGAGATTTCTTTGTAGGCAAAGTACTGTGTAAGCAAGTAAAGTATCCAGCACAGCATAATCCTCTGACTCTACCCTCAAAGGGCCTTAATCATAGTTGTGATTAAGGTCCTTTGAGGCAGAAACACATTAGCGGATTGCGTTTAATGCTGCTACAGTAAAGGAAAGATTTGGATGCTGTGCTGGATACTTGCTTTGCTTGTGTGTATTAATAGTTATGACTCTACTATGACTTCACTGACTGTATACTTGTTCCAGTTTAGTTACTCAGAAGGCAAGCTAAATGATCAGCAAGGCTGTTATCATTTTGAGACATTAAAGTGTTTGTTACCTGAACATCTCATATTCCTGATTTGTACCTGTTGTAGCATGCACTTGTGTTAAAAAGTATCCTGTTCTCTTTACATTATTTCCTTTGTGTGAAATACCTGGTGATATTGCCAGTCCCCCTGCTTTCCTTTTGCAAACTGACCATGCTAGGCACGAGAGCCCATCTTTTCCAGTGTGGTCAGTTTTCTGACTGTGTTGGGAGCACAGCCTGCCTGTCCTCAAATGGGCAAAACTTGTGCTGACACGCCCCCCAGCACAGTTTTTCACCGGGGAGATCAGTGCATTGCTCTCTATAATCCACTTATGTAGCTCAGAAAACAGAGGTTATGTGATCATTTAAAGAATTTATCATTTTTGTTATATAAATACGCAAATGCTCTGCCTTGCATTTCTATTTTAAATTGAATGAGTTGTTTTAACAGGTAAGGGTTTACATATACCATAATATTAGTATTCTTATGTGTTTCCAATGTCTGTCGCAAGTGCACTAATATGGCTACAATCACCTCAAGCTAGTTGCCCTAAAAAATGAATTTCTGTTAATCCAGTCCCGTGATTCATACAGCCCAATTCTCTCTGGCATGGCAGAAGACTGTATTCCAGCATGTGAATGCTCAATGAAAGGAGAAGCAGGAAACTGATGAGCCCATCTCTTTTTTTTTTACTCTGCTCTCTCTCTCTATTAGCATGCTGGTTGTAAGCACATAAACTCTGCTTACAAAGGAAAATCGCCGCTCCAGGTGAGAAACTCCAAGAACAATAAATAGTGTGAGACTCCTCAAACAGGTGCAAGCCCCGGCTCGCCTGCCGTAGAAGACTGAATAAGGGAAGAAATTGGCTGCACACCGATGTTCTTGAAGTCCATTTATTGAATGTTCCATACAATGACATACACCACAGTTGCAGAAGCCGAAACAGAGGTGGACTAGTTTCGCACAGCTACACTGTTCTTACTCATCCAGTGGTGATGAGTAAGCACAGTGTAGCTGTGCAAAATTAGTCCACCTCTGTTAACTTCTGGAACCGTGGTGTATGTCATTGTTTGTATGGAACATTCAATCAATGGACTTCAAGAACATCGGTGTGCAGCCAATTTCTTCACATAAACTCTGATGCCCAACTGATTATGTCCTTGTGCTGCTGCTTATTCTCCCAGTCTAAGCTCTGCTATACAGTGGATTAAAGAGGCTGATACCAAGTAAACTTTATGTACTTACCCTACTTACATTTAAAAACACATTGAATTATGTTCTATTGAATACAGAGCTGCAATAAATTATGTCTTTTATATCTGCCTAAATTGGGGATGTAATGTATACATCTGGGGATTATTTTAGTTTATGTAAGCCCATTTTAATCAGTTCTGGAATATAAGAAGCAGATAGAACCCTTTAAAATAACTGTCCATAGATTGCAGTATCATAAAACTGTAAAGTACCTTTTTGGATCAATTATATACTTTGGTCATATCATGTTGGTTGAAGCTAAAAGGCAACCTGTAGCGATTCATTCAGACGTCACTTCAGGACATTCCCTTTCTTTGCCCGGGGCTGCACAGAGCCATCTAGTGCGGTGGCGGTTCCATGAAGTAAAAGTAAACAAAAAAATACATTTCAGTTTCACTGAAAAAAATAGTGAATAAAGCACACTGAAACAATTAAAAAAAAACAAAGAAATCTTTATCATGTTATCTTTTTCACGTGATGGGGAGAAGTCGTCCCTATCAATTACCCTACTGTAGCCACACAACAAACTGATGAACTGTGTCACATAGGTAGTTAGGTGGTGAGAAGGAGCATCTGGCAGTCATCCTGCTTTAGCCAACCTAGAAGCTGATGAAGAGGGTCACATGGGCCAGTTAGAAGGGGAAAAAGAGGTAGTGCAAAGCTTGCTCCTTGGGGATATTTTAAAAAATTTAGTTTGCTGATACTTTAATTGAGGGTTATTCAGCACATAGTAAACAGTAAGCACCTGTCTACACAATTAATCCTGATGTCCTATGGTGTGCTCTGGGGCCCTTGAAAAGGCTGGTGGTAGGTCAGAGGTGCTGTCAGTCATGGAAAGTGGTTTCCATTTTCATATCAGAGTACCCTGGTTTTCAAGGGTTTTTGACACGGCTTCCAAAATCATCACAGACTGTGGAAAATGTTGCATTTCATTTGGAAATCAAGGTACCAGAGTCTGGAGGAAGAGTGCAGAGTCACAGAATCCAAGTTGCACAAGGTCCAGTGTGACATTTCCACAGTCAGTGATGACTGAGCCATGTGGGGGGAGCCATGTCATCTGCTGGTGTAGGTCCACTGTGTTTTATCAAAAATCAAATCAGCGCAGACCTCTACCAGGAAATTCTAGAACACTTCATGCTTCCCTCTGCTGACCAGCATTATGGAGATGCTGATTTAATTTTCCAGCAGGACTTGGCACCTGCCCACACTGCCAAAAATACCATTACAATATCTGGTTTAATGATCATGGTATCACTGTGCTTGATTGGCCAGCAAACTCGCTTGACCTAAACCCTATAGAGAATCTGTGGGGTATTGTCAAGAGAAAGATGAGAGACGCTACACCCAACAATGCAGACAAACTGAAGGCTGCTATCAACACCTCAGCAGTGACATCGCCTCCATGCCATGCCGCATTGATGTAGTAGTTCATGCAAAAGGAGCCCGACCAAGTATTGAGTACATACTATACTGTACACGGTCATACTTTTCAGTAAGCAAACATTTCTCTATTAAAAATCCTTTTTTTTTATTGGTCTTATGTAATATTCAAATTTTCAGAGATACTGAACTTTGGGTTTTCACTAGCTTTAAGCCATAATCATCAAAATTAAAAAAAAAAAAAATCTTGAACTATATCACTCTGTGTGAAACACATCTATATAAAATATAAGAGTTTCACTTTTTGAATTAAATTACTGAAATACAGTTGTAATCATAAGTTTACATACCCTGGCAGAATTTATGATTTCTTGGCCATTTTTCACTCATGGTTAGTGTTTGGCTGAAGCTATTTATTATCAATCAACTGTGTTTACTCTTTTTAAATCATAATGGAAACAGAAACTACCCAAATGACCCTGATCAAAAGTTTACATACCCCTGTATTGCCCCCTTTAACATCAATGACAGCTTGAAGTCTTTAGTGGTATTTGTGGATGAAGCTCTTTATCTTCTCAGATGATAAAGCTGCCCATTCCACTTGGCAAAAAGCCTCCAGGTCCTGTAAATTCTTGGGCTGTCTTGCATGAACTGCACGTTTGAGATCTCCTCAGTGTGGCTCAATGATATTGAGGTCAGGAGACTGAGATGGCCACTCCAGAACCTTCATTTTATTCTGCTGTAGCCAATGACAGGTCGACTTAGCCTTATGTTTTGGATCATTGTCATGTTGGAATGTCCAAGTACGTCCCATGCGCAGCTTCCTGGCTGATGAATGCAAATGTGCCTCCAGTATTTTTTAATAACATACTGCATTCATCTTGCCATCAATTTTTCCAAATTTCCTGTGCCTTTGTACCTCACACATCCCCAAAACATCAGCCATCCACCTCCGTGTTTCACAGTAGGAATGGTGTACCTTTCATCATAGGGTTCGTTGACTCCTCTCCAAATGTAGCGTTTATGGTTGTGGCCAAAAAGCTCAATTTTGGTCTCATCACTCCAAATGACTTTGTGCTAGAAGGTTTGAGGCTTGTCTCTGTGCCATTTGGCATATTGTAAGAGGGATACTTTGTGGCATTTGCGTAGTAATGGCTTTGTTAGGCGACTCAACCATGCAACCCATCTTTCTTCAAGTGCCTCCTTATTGTGCATCTTGAGACAGCCATACCACATGTTTTCAAAGAGTCCTGTATTTCACCTGAAGTTATTTGTTTTTTTTCTTTGCATCCCAAACAATTTTCCTGGCAGTTGTGGCTGAAATATTAGTTGGTCTACCTGACCGTGTTTTGGTTTCAACAGAACCCCTCATTTTTCACTTCTTGATTAGAGTTTGAACACTGCTGATTGCCATTCTCAATTCCTTAGATATCTTTGTATATCCCTTTTCTATTTTATAAAGTTCAACTACCTTTTCCCGCAGATCCTTTGACAATTATTTTGCTTGACCCATGACTCAGCCCGGGATCACACATGTGCGGTGCGAATTGAAGCTCCGGTTTCACTGCGCAACAATTGTTGCTGTAACAGCATCAATCCTGCTGGAAGTAGAGAAGAGGAGAAATAGGAGGAGAAGAAGATACTGGGTTCATCCCATAATAGCAAATAGGGAGGAGAGAGGCCAGTTCATGATCCTGTATGAAGACCTCCGTGTGCATGAAGATACATTTTTTAATTACACGCACATGTCAATAACTAGGTGATTAATTTATCTGGCAACCAAAATTTTTTTAACATAATTCCATAGTAGGGGATGTTTTAAAAAGACACAAGTCCATCAAGTATAACCTATGTGTGTGATTATATGTCAGTCTTATAATTAGAAAAAGCGTGGTGTTCCCCCCCCCCCCCAAATCCATACCAGAACATTATCTGAGCATGCAGCCTAAAAGGCCATGAAAAGGGGGTGAGTGAGCACCCCCCTCCTGGACCAAACAAGGCCATATGCCCTTAACATGTGTAGTGTGTTTTGTGCCCCCCCCCAAAACACCTTGTCCCCAAGTTGATGGGGACAAGGTGCTTTGTGTGGGGGGATTCCACGACATTTTGTTGTCCAGTTTGGGACCAGACAATTGTTATTGTTAAATTCAGCTGCCAGTGGCTAAATCTATGTCCAAATGATGACACAACTGCAAATGACGTTATATCTTATTTGTTATGCCACTTTTTTAACATACATTTTGTTTTGATTAATGATGCAGGCCTTCTTGCAAATAAGAATGTTCTTAAACACTTACCTTATTATTTAGAAAAGTGTATGTCAAAATTTGTTTCAGACATGAATCTAATAAAAGACTAATGTTTTAATTAGTTATGACGAATTGCTTGGATTAATCTCACCTCGCTTGGAGCATCATAACACGTGCTACAGAACAAGTATCCAGCCTGCTGAAAGATTACTGATCACGTTAAGGTACTTTTCAGCACTGATGTCCTTTGTCATGTGAATGTAGGACAATGCAATATTTTTTATTTTGAACTCTTCAAACATGTGTAATTCTAAATATATAACCCGACAAAAGTTGGCGTAATAATGATTTATTCCAGTATACTTTAAAAAAATATAAAATTGGCACATGTAGCCAACATTCCAACATAACATTCCACAAAAATACAAAATAAACATGATTCTCAAGTAGGCCTCTTGAACATATATTTCAAAAAAAGGTGTCCTCTTGGTCCTCAGCCTTGGACAGACCTTATAAAACACAGATTGTAATATGTTTTCTTAAAAGGGGCCTCATTGGAGTAGTGACTGGCGGAAGCCTGGTCATCACTGGCAGTGCTGGGATCAGGCCTAGCCTCGTATGTATGTTGACTTGTCACATACATACCAGGATTTGGGGGGGGGGGCCTGATTGAAGGAATTGGGGATGGGTTGGGATGGGATAGGGAATGTTACTGTGTGTAACTTCATATCTGGAGGTTGCCTTTTCAAAGCTAGAAGGATAGGATGGGGAATTATAGGGGTAAGGTTGGCGTTGTTGTTCTGGGTAGTGGACGTATCTGGGGTAGTTAAGGGGAGGTCTTGGTGGAGGCACATATGGCACTTGAAGTGAAGCTTCCTCACGTGGCTCTGAGGAGGAGTGCAGCACTTGTTCGATAGTGCTTCGCATTTCAAAGTACCGCTCAGGCTTGACTTTCTTTATTAGAGGGACAAAACTAAGTGCCAGTATAGTATCTGGACATAAAAAAGCATCCACCTTTTCAGACATGTTTTTCAACAATTCAAGTAGGCGCTCATTTATGTCAGGTTGCGATAGAGGTGGTCGCCTCCGTGGCACTTTGGCTGGCAGAACAATGTCTGCAGGAGCAGAGGAGGGCCCAGGGATAGCCTCTGCCACTGCAGATTGCTCATCTGGGTTGGTTTCCCACAGATTCGAGGATCTTTGGATTTGTGACAAATCCTCTGGGCCTTCTTAAAAACTAATCTGGGCTTGGGCCTCTGGTTGTGCCTCCAGTTGGTCATCCATAACATCTTGTTCCTCCCAACTAGCTTCTGTCCTGTTTTTAAAAAAAAGAATGTAACCTAACTAGGCATAATCAAAGTTAAGAGGTTTGCAGATACATAGATGATATAGATGAAAACTTACTCCCTCATCTCCACAATGGGTTGCAGAAAATCTAAGTCCTTGGCAAACATACAGGGTACCCTAGGCGCTGCTCCCGAGCCACTCCTTGCTTCTTTGAGATGGCGTTTATATTTGCGGTAAGCATCACACATGCTGCGCCACCTTCCGTCTGTAAGTAATGCACTGAAAAAAAAATAATTAATTGTTTTTTATGTATGCTTTTAGGTACCTAGCAACAGGAAATTCTTTTGGAAGTTTGCACTTTGAATTTAAGGTTGGGAAATCAACTATTAGTGGCATTGTTAATGAAACCTGCCTAGTCATATGGGAAGAACTGAAGGATTTGGTTATGAAGAAGCCAAACAAACATGAATGGTTGAAGGTAGCGGAGCTATTCTGGGAGCGTTGCAACTTCCCCAACTGTCTGGGAGCCATTGATGGGAAGCACATCCGCATCCTCAAGCCTCCAGCTAGTGGGAGCCAATATTTTAATTATAAGAAATATTTTTCGCTGGTATTAATGGCAGTGGCAAACGCAAATGATAAATTTCTTTATATTGATGTGGGTTCTTATGGCAGCAGCTCAGATTCTAGTGTATTTTCACATTCCTCATTTGGTCGCATGCTGCGTGAGAATACACTAGACTTGCCCAATCATTCTCCCCTGCCCGGAACAACAGATCCTTCCCTCCCACATGTATTTGTAGGAGATGAAGCATTTGCACTTGCAGAGCACATGCTCAGGCCTTTTTCTAGTCGCTATCTGACAACAGAAAAAAGAGTGTTCAATTATAGGCTCACTAGGGCACGACGAGTAGTTGAATCTGCATTTGGGATACTATGCAATAAGTGGAGATTCATGCATACTTCAATAAATCTGAGTATTGACCATGCTATCAGTGCTGTTAAAGCAGCCTGTGCACTGCACAACTATGTGCGTGAACGTGACGGATATCTATTTGAGGATTCCCTGAGCCATAACATGGAGGCGGCACAGTGGAATGTTACTAGGGGCACCACTAGTGGTACACATATTCGTGATGAATTCCAAAAATTCTTTATGTCGCCAGCTGGGGAGGTGCCTTGGCACATGAATTCTATCTAATCATAAAAATGGTGTATTGGTTAGCATTATATTATCAGGGCCTTTACAAAGTGAAAAGTGTGCTGTAACAAATAATGTTTTTTTGGTTAATTTTGCTTTATTTAAATAAAAATAATATTGTGCACATTTGTGTTGTATATTCTTTTGCTAACCTAAGCGAATCTTAGCTTAGTAATTAATTTGGGGACTCCTCCGTCGCTGTCTGACGCCGTTATGTGCACAATGTTGAGGGCATGTGGCCTGGTATGGATTTGTGGGCAAACGCACGCTGTTATTTTTTCTAATATTTTAATACAAATGGACAACATAACTAACCAATAGGACAGCATCTACAGGTAGTGAAAGGGAATAAAAAACTTACATTTGGCATCCTGAACTTGGGATGAGCACATGCTCCACTCTGGCAAGATGATTCTGGCAATTTCCAGCCATGCACATTTTTTAACAACGTTGTCCTTATATTTAGGATGTCGTGTGTCATAAATCATCGGTTTCTCCCTCACAAGTCTGATCAGCTCCTCACAATCCACTGATTCCTTCGCCTGTTGTGATTATGATTTAAAAAGACTAAACACAGTTGATTGATAATAAATGGCTTCAGCCAAACACTAACCATGAGTGAAAGAAATTATTTGTGTTATCATTCATATTCTCTAAAAAAATGGCCAAGAAATCAAAAATTCTACCAGAGTACATGAGTACATGTACATGAGTACAACTGTAAATTCACTTTTTGATAACATTCAAATATTTTAAATGCATCTGTACAAAGCCTCCTCCAAGGATCACTTGCTACAAGCTGAAATGCAATTGTTACACTTAAAAGAGGTGTTTGGTCAGGATACCTACCCTTCCAACGCTTCTCTCCTTAAGACTCATACCAGATTGGATGATCAGCTACATGTTGAGAAAGCTAAGCACAACTTGTTTTTCTGTAAGCAAATAGTGTTTGAGCATAAAGAGCGTGCAGCAAGTTGCCCACCTATTTGGCACATGTGGACTGCAGGCCCCTGTTTTGGTTAACCTGTAAGTTTCCTCTGATAATGTTTTTACAGACCCTGACTTCTGAGTTTCAACAACTTCTTCACCAGTTTGTACACTAATACTACCACCCATTCACTGGCTGGGACTCATTCATTTCTGAGTGATCTTACCTTTCCAGAGTTGACAACCTTCCCAGGTTGACATTCTTGAGCATTATCACAAATGAAATACGGTAGCCAGGGCAATATCTTCTATTGCACCATCAAAAGCTCCCGGTTCTGATGGCCTACCTTTAGAACTTTATACTCATTATAGTGTGGGTCTCATTCCCAAGCTACTAGATCTTTTCAATCATATTTTTGACATTGCTACCTTGCCTCCATCTATTATTATTATTATACAGGATTTATATAGCACCAACAGTTTACGCAGCGCTTTACAACTTGAGGGTAGACAGTACAAATACAATACACTTAAATACAGTAGGAATGAGAGGGCCCTGCTCCTTAGAGCTTGCAATCAAAGAGGGAAGGTCAAGCGATACAAGAGGTAATATGAGAGAGGCCTTTAATATTCTCATCCCCAAAACAGGCAAAAATCCTTTATTCCCTGAATCTTATTGACCAATCACTTTACTTCAGTTGAACATTAAAATTCTCACAAAAATTCTTGCGCTACGCCCGAACCAGGTGATTTTTACCTTAATTCACCCGGATCAAGCCATATGCTATTTCGCTATTTACAATTGCTGCATGCCCTGAGCACCCAATTCCTGGGGTCTTGTCCACAACGAACTACTTCTCACACCCTCTGCCTCCAGGCTTGCCTACCAAATTAAAACTCACTTGTTGTAGGACATTGGATAAATAGATGATGGGGACTGAGAGGAAGTACTGGCAATCGTAACACGTTACCCCAAAACTGTCAGATTGCCTTACACAGTTGTATATCCTACAAAGGGCCTACTTGACCTCCATATGTGTGGTCAGGCCATCCCTCTTATTTGCCACAATATCCCTGATGCTCTGACCACAGGGGATTGTTTTTTCACCTGTTGTGGGATTGCTTAGCCATTCACAGTTTTTGGACACAAGTGGTGCACTTCTTGCATGATAAAATAGGCTCACCCCTGACATTAGACCTGAAATTGTGAATTGTGTCCTCTATGTTTGTTTCTTGATGCTGATACTAGGGGATGCACTTCTTGCACAAAGTGTTTTTTTTTGCCAGGAAATTGATTGCCTGCTCCTGGATGCAGGCACCCCACGTTTCAAACTGGGTCCATGAAGTAAATTTTACCCTTCCATATAAAAATGTATATATGCTCATAGAGGTTGCCCAACTAACTACAGCAAGATATAGGACCAGTGGTTGACACTATCTTATACTTTCCTGTGAACTTGTGCTCTTTGTGGAGGGTTACCTGGTATATAAGCAGTGTCCCTTGAGTTTCTCATTGAGAGCTATTGTCTTTATGTGTCAATGTTCCCATTTAATTAATGTCTGCTGCCCTATCCTTTTTTGTGATCTATTTTGTAATGGCTTGTGTCTTTGGCTTTGACCACATAAGGCCCCTTTCACACGGGACGGATCCGTGTTGATCCGCCCCGTGTTTATCCGCTGCTCAGCGGGGATCGCTCCGCTTTCCCCAGCTGAGCAGGCAGATGACAGGGCGGGACCCGCACACTGTGCAGGGACCGCCCTGTCAGATCTCCGCTCTCCCCTATGGGGGATCGGAGGAACACGGACCGTCTGTCCGTGTTCCTCCGATCCGCTCTGCAGACGGATAGAAAAATAGGATTTTCTTCCGTCCGCAGAATCGGACGAGAGCGGAGGCGGACGACATCGGGTGTTAGCGGATGTACATCCGCTGACACCCGCTATCCCATAGGGATGCATGTATGTCTGTATTTCATCCGAAAACGGATGGATGAAATACGGACATACTGTCCGCATGTGTGAAAGGGGCCTAACAGAGATGTTATTGATTGATTTACTGTACTTTGTTGCAACGTAAAAAAAAAAAAAGTTACTGTTGAAGCAATTTAGAGAATGAAGAAGATGTCTATAGTAAAATGTATTTAATTTGACACCCAAAGGAATGGCAAACCATTAAATATGTTGCATTATTAACTACTACATAAATCACGGGAGAATTTGGGGTTGATTTACTAAAGGCAAACAGATTGTTCACTTTGCAAGGGTATTTGCCCTAGAATCTAGTGAATGAGGTGAAGCTTCGCTGACTTCCATCATCCAATCATATGTCAGCAAAAAATGTTTTTTTTTTCTTGTACACAGTTGGGTACTCTTTACAAAGTGATAACTCACCATATTCACTAGGTTCTGGGGTAAATTCCCTGTACCCTCTCACTAGTGTTCTGTGCAATTTAACCTCTGTTCTGTCCTAAAACGTTTTTTTTTTAACCTTAATGCAGGGAATGCATTCGGGTAAAAGACATTTTAGCATTAGAATCACTAAAGAAATAATTTTGCAGCAAAATTAAGATGTACTGTAAACCCCTAAATGAATGGCATTTATTTTCCCAAAACACTGATAATAAAGTAATGCCATTTTTTAGAAAGATTTGTATGAGCATTGGCAGCTTGTGTGTTAGGAATGGATGACAATGCAGGAGCACATTTGGGGGATAGAAACAGAGCGTTTGACTCTGTAACAGGAAGTAATAATATGGCATCTTTATGGCATTATTACCAAGAATTAATGTGGTATTAAAGTCATATTTAAATCTAAATCAAATACAAATATTAAAAAAATCACATGCATTTGAGTTTTTTTTTATCCTCTGTGTGCTCTTGCTATGCACTCTAATGCCCCGTACACACGGTCGAATTTTCCGATGGAAAATGTCCGATCGGAGCGTGTTGTCGGATATTCCGACCGTGTGTGGGCTCCATCGGACATTTTCCATCGAATTTTCTGACACACAAAGTTGGAGAGCAGGAGATAAAATTTTCCGACAACAAAATCGGAAATTCCGATCGTGTGTACACAAATCCGACGGACATAGTGCCACGCATGCTCAGAATAAATAAAGAGATAAAAGCTATTGGCCACTGCCCCGTTTATAGTCCCAACGTACATGTTTTACGTCACCGCGTTTAAAACGATCGGATTTTCCGACAACTTTGTGTGACCGTGTGCATGCAAGACAAGTTTGAGGCTTGCCGGACTTTTTTTTGCCGTCCTGCCAGCGCAGCGCCCCAGTGTGAAAGCACTCGGCCTCTCACACTGGGATTGCAGCTGAGGCTTTTTTCAGGTGCTTTACAGGCGCTATTTTTTGCGCTAAAGCACCTGAAAAACGCCTCCAATGTGTAAGTGGTCTTAGTGGTTTGGTTTACATATACTTTCAGTGTTTCCCCTTGGCATGGCTAGTGAGAGTTCACATTTCCAAAATACAACAGAAAAAACAAGACAGTGTTCTGTAAAAATCTTTGACGTAGTGCATAGTGTTTAAACAAATACTGTGACTTTAAAGATTTACTCCAGTAGCTGCACTTTCTTGTTGTTCAGTAAAAAAACGATTGCTTAATGTATTCTCATCTACAGCTTTGGAATTTTTACAGCAATGCTTGTACTTGGCATAAATGTTTTAAAAGAAGTTATAACATGTATGAAATAAGGAAAAACAAAAAGACAGGTGTGGCAACCAGTTTGTCTTGATTCATCCCTAGTTTTAGTTGCTCACCCTAAAGTGTAAGCATTAGTAGCTTTACTAGAAATATTTCTAGAATGGCCTGATTATTGAAATATGAGAATATAGGCACACCCTGGAAACAGTATCCATCTTTATATAAACCAACATTTTCTACATATCCACATTGTTTAGTTTTGACTTTGTTAGAACATTCCCTTAAATGAGTTTCCGGCTTAATGTCATCTTCGTAATAATGTCTTTTTATTCCAATATGTATTTGTAAACATAGAAGGAACAAGTGTCACTTTTTACACTTCAACTTGATGATTTCATCAACAAAATAATTGGGCAAAAAACATCACGATTACTTATAGAGACAAATTTTTATAAAACAGTGAATGTAATTTTCACTATAAATTCACCGGTGGTAAACCAATCACTGTTATTTAAAACGCGCATGAGAAATTCACTTGGAGTGAATGTTTGATCAGTGCCTGATTCACTGCTTTAGAAATATGCTCCAATGCATGTCCAAAGCCAAAACATTTTTGTATTTTTTTGGGATAGTGTAAATGTTTTAGAACATCTGGAGTTTATTGCCGTACAATCAGGATAATAATACAATCCAGTCTGAACTCAGAATCCCTACAAAATAGATGGTAAGAGAGATAAGGTTAAATTGGGTTTATAAAACATAATGGAGGAATTCAGTAGAGAACTTGCAAGACTTTCCTGGATGTATTGTTGCATTTGAAAGCCTTGTGACAAGTTATCTTAACAGTTTGAACATGTGCAACATACTCAAGTTTTCACAATGTGTCCCTAAGGCTGTTACAAATCCAAAAAAAATTTGTAGATAACTGGAGGTAATTAGGATCAACTCCAAGTTGGCATGCCCAGACAAACAAGAGTGCTCAAAGTTGGGCTGTGTACTGTGTCTTAACCATGTCAGCTTTGGAAAATTTACCCCCCTTCATGGCCAGGCCATTTTTTTCAATATGGCACTGTGTTACTTTAACTGACGATTGTGCAACAATTTTGAAAAAAAAATCTATATTTTTTACTTTCTGCTATAAAACACATCCAATAAGAAAATGGAAAAAATCTAATTTCTTCATCAATTTAGGCCAATATGTATTCTGCTACATATTTGTGGTAAAAAAAAAATCCCAATAATCGTATATTGAATGGTTTTGTACAAAAGTTATAGCATCTACAAACTATGGCATATTTTTATCTATTTATGTTTTTATCTTTTACTAGTAATGATGGCAATCATTGACATTTAGGAGGACTTCAATATTATGGCGTATAAATCAGACACTAACTGACACTTTTGACACTTTTTGGGTACCAGTGACACTAATACAGTGATCAGTGCTAAAAAATATGCACTGTCACTGTACTGACACTTGCTGGGAAGGGGTTAACATCAGGGGCAATCAGAAGGTTAAATGTGTTTCTAGCCAGTGCTTGTGTACTGTGGGGGAGGTTATTTTACTAAGGGAAGGCATAGATCCGTGTCCTTGCTTTGCAGGAACACAGGATCAATACCTTCCCTGCTGACAGAACTGAAATATACCTTGTTTACATAGTCAGATCGCCGTTCACTGAACAATCGGCGGGTGCCAGTGAACATCAATTCAGCGGTACCTGCCGCTGGGCTCCTGCTGCGTGTGATCGCAGAGGGAGCAGGATGGCAGAGGCATGCGTGCGCGCCTCAGACCTTGAAGTGTCAGATCACGTAGTAGGTATGTGATCTGGTGTAGAGCAGCCGCCTTGCCGCAGTATATCTACTGTGGGTGGTCGTGAAGCAGTTAAGAGCTTGGAAACTCCTGACGCTTACACGATCCCATGAGGGAAGGGAGGCCTTAAAACAGGCATCCCCCTTTTCCCTTTCTGGGGATCATATTTAGGAAGGAGGGAAAAGCAATAAATAAATAAAATACACTACCACCGGGCCACCTGGACACCTGTATGTTAAAGCACCATGGGCCCCCTGGAAACCTACATGTTTCTCCCAACACGGGCACAGTATATGGACCCCTCTGCTCCACTTGGATACACTTGTGGGTGGCCACGCTTAATTTGAAACCTAGAGGGCTTTTCACTGTTTAGATCAATACCCTCCCACCTTTCCATCTGCACTTTGCCTGAAGTTGGGTCTTTAACATGATGTGGATGATCTAAATCAGTGGTTCTCAACCTCTGTCCTCAAGTACCCCAAACAGGCCATGTTTGCAGGTTTTCCTTTATCTCGCACAGGTGCTTTAAATCAGAGTCAATGGCTTGGTATTTTGGACAGCTATTTTATCTAAGAGAAATTCCCAAAACATGCATTATTGGGAGTACTTGACTAAGGTTGAGATCCACTGATCTATATCTTATGAACTACTAGTTGGCCCATATAAGGGATACATTTTACCAACTACATCTTGGTCTTTAATATGATGCAGATGATCTATATCCTATGAACCACTAGTTGACCCATATAAGGGATACATTCTACCAACTATTTTCTAATGTTTTTCTCTCTCTCTCTCTCTGGATATGTATGGGGCACCTACATGTCACAGACTCAAATGACCTATCGTGGTTGATCCTATATATAGCTGGGAATCCCTGAGGAAGTCATGTGACCAGTGACGCAATGCAACAGGTGGAGCCTTGTGATGTAATTTCCGGTGTCGTTTTACGGAAGTGCGGTGAGGAGGCGAGTGTGTCACTACTCCCAGTGTTTATTACTGCAATTTTTATTCTTTCTTGATGTAAGCAGCTTCTTTTACTTAATAAATGTACTTTTTATTTGGCAATATTGCACTATGGCTGTTCTTTGTTTCCGTTGAGCGCCATTTATACAAGAAGTGCCATTTCTTGGAGCGAGCTGTTTTCTCTACATATGGAGTTTCCTAAGACGTTGTGATACCAAGATCCGGACGTAGTTCTTCGTCTTCGCTAGGGACATGGATGTCTCTACAGATCCATCAGCAGGATTTCTTATCTGACTATCTGATGAGCCTTGTTTGACCTTTGGGTCATTTCTAGAGGTGAGTGGCCAATTCATGATTATAACAGTCGATGTTTGGATTGATGTGTTGTCTGTTTTTTCTTCTATCAAGTTACTCCTATGAGATTCTTATCTCTATATGAACTGACTCCTACCATTGGGCTTTAGCTGGACTTTTATTCACATTTATTTATTTGTATGTGTTTGGATAGTTATCATGTTAATTATTTAAGTGTAATAATTCATGGCACGTTATTGAATAAGCGCACCACTCTTATTTCTTCCTTTTACATTTGATTACGTAGTTTTTTGGTGTACACTACTAAGTGGTTGCAGCTAATTCACAGTCACTAGACATTTATTATATATTTTTTTCCTTTTCTGAGTTTATTTTGACTATATTCACTGTAGGTTGATGGTTTATATTTTTAAATACAAATACAATACAATTACACATAGTAGCGTGCAAGTTTCTTCCTTTATAACCTATATATGGCTGGGTTCCCTTTGATGCTCCAGTGCCCACCCAGGGGGCTGCTGTGCTGGTGTTGTTGGTTGTTGCGATAAGTGTTATTGTGGTCTCATGAACCCTGATGAAGCTATACCCAGCGAAACGTGTTGGCACATGAGTATCGCCTTTTACCAGCACTAGTAGATACAAAGTATACTAATATCCTGGTATACAAAAGGTGAGTACACCCCCCACATTTTTGTAAATATTTTATTAAATCTTTTCATGTGACAACACTGAAGAAATGACACTTTGCTACAATGTAAAGTAATGAGTGTACAGCTTGTATAACAATGTAAATTTGCTGTCCCCTTAAAATAACTCAACATACAGCCATTAATGTCTAAACCGCTGGCAACAAAAGTGAGTACACCCCTAAGTGAAAATGTCCAAATTGGGCCCAAAGTGTCAATATTTTGTGTGGCCACCATTATTTTCCAGCACTGCCTGAACCCTCTTGGGCATGGAGTTCACCAGAGCTTCACAGGTTGCCACTGGAGTCCTCTTCCACTCCTCCATGACGACATCATGGAGCTGGAGGATGTTAGAGACCTTGCACTCCTCCACCTTCTGTTTGAGGATGCCCCACAGATGCTCAATAGGGTGTAGGTCTGGAGACATGCTTGGCCAGTCCTTCACCTTTACCCTCAGCTTCTTTAGCAAGGCAGTGGTCATCATGGTGGTGTGTTTGGGGTCGTTATCATGTTGGAATACTGCCCTATGGCCCAGCCTCCGAAAGGGAGGGGCTCATGCACTGCTTCAGTATGTCAAAGTACATGTTTTGCTTTCATGGTTCCCTCAATGAACTGTAGCTCTCCAGTGCCAGTAGCACTCATGCAGCCCCAGACCATGACACTCCCACCACCATGCTTGACTGTAGGCAAGACACACTTGTCTTTGTACTCCTCACCTTTTTGCCACCACACACATTTGACACCATCAGAACCAAATCAGTTTATCTTGGTCTCATCAGACCACAGGACATGGTTCCAGTAATTCATGTCCTTAGTCTGCTTGTATTCAGCAAACTGTTTGCAGGCTTTCTTGAGCATCATCTTTAGAAGAGGCTTCCTTCTGGGACGACAGCCATGCAGACCAATTTGAGGCAGTGTGCGGCGTATGGTCTGAGCACTGACAGGTTGACCTACCACCCCCTCAACCTCTGCAGCAATGCTGGCAGCACTCATACATCTATTTTCCAAAGACAACCTCTGGATATGACGCTGAGCACATGCACTCAACTTCTTTGGTCGACTATTGCGAGGTCTGTTCTGAGTGGAACCTTCCCTGTTGAACCGCTGTATGGTCTTGGCCACCGTGCTGCAGCTCAGTTTCAGGGTGTTGGCAATCTTCTTATAGCCTAGGCCATCTTTATGTAGATATGCAAGAAATTTGTGTTTGTGGAAAGGAGTGTAACTATATTGAAAACATGTGAACACAGGGGTATCATCCGGTATATAGTAGCAAAGAGGGAGAATGGGTGTTGGGAGTTTAGATATACCCCTGTGTGCACAATAACATAGAAACAGATACTAACAACAAACAATGGGGGTCATTTACTAAGATGAATGCACTGCACTGGTTCAGCCCTTAATTGGTGCGCTGGATAAATCCTTAATCCAGCGTGTGAACCAGCGCAGACACAGGAGTACCTGCATGTGAGAATGTTTCCAGCGTGATGGGATTGCGCTGGTTCTCGGTGAGGTACATCTCGCGCTCGCTGCAATAGGAAAAATACTCTTCCTATTAAAGCAGCGCAAGAAAAAACGGTTTGGGTTCCCCCCAGGGGCATACCAGGCCCTTTGGTCTGGTATGGATTTCAAGGGGAACCCCCTACGCCCAAAAAACGATGTGGGGTCCCCCAAAGTCCATACCAGACCCCGATCCAAGCACACAGCCCAGCCGGTCAGGAAAGGGGGTGGGGATGAGAGAGCGCCCCCCCTCCTGAACTGTACCAGGCCGCATGCCCTCAACATGGGGGATGGGTGCTTTGGGGAAGGGGGCGCGCTGCGGCCCCCCACCCCAAAGCACCTTGTCCCCATGTTGATGAGGACAAGGGCCTCTTCCCAACAACCCTGGCCGTTGGTTGTCGGGGTCTGCGGGCGGGGGGCTTATCAGAATCTGGGAGCCCCCTTTAATAAGGGGGCCCCCAGATCCTGGCCCCCCACCCTATGTGAATGAGAATGGGGTTCATGGTACCCCTACCCATTCACCTAGGGAAAAAGTCTCAATAAAAAAACACACTGCACAGGTTTTTAAAGTAATTTATTAGACAGCTCTGGGGGTCTTCTTCCGGCTTCGGGGGTCTTCTTCCAACTCCGGGGTCTTCTTCTGACTTCAGGGGTCTCTCTGGTTCTTCTCCACTGTCTCCGGCCTTTTCTCCCGTTGTTTGACCTGTTCTCTGTGCTCTCCGGGTCTTCTGCCTTCTTTCTCGGACTGCTGCCTTCTGCCTTCTTCCCTCTTCTCTTCTTCCCTTCTTCTGATGTTGACACGACGCTCTCTCCGGCTGGAATGCTCTCTGAGCGCTCCGCTCTGACTTATATAGGCGGTGACGCCGCCCCCTTATGCCGTCACAGTCCCTGGGCATGCTGGAACTGTGACGTTTTAGGGGGCGTGCTCCTCGGGTGATGTTGACCACACCCCCTAAAACGTCACAGTCCCAGCATGCCCAGGGACTGTGACGGCATAAGGGGTTGGGGTCACCGTCTATATAAGTCAGAGCGGAGCGCCCAGAGAGCATTCCAGCCGCAGAGAGCGTCGTGTCAACATCAGAAGAAGAGAAGAGGGAAGAAGGCAGAAGGCAGAAGGCAGCAGACCGGGCTCCTCCGCTATAGCAAAAGAGTGGCAAAAGAGCAGAAGATAGCGGAGGAGCCCGGCGGCAGAAGACCCGGAGAGCGCGGAGAACAGGTCGAACAACAGGAGAAAAGGCCGGAGACAGGAGAAAAGGCCGCAGCACGCCCCCCTTCCCCAAAGCACCCATCCCCCATGTTGAGGGCATGTGGCCTAGTACGGTTCAGGAGGGGGGGGCGCTCGCTCGTCCCCACCCCCTTTCCTGACTGGACGGGCTGCGTGCTTGGATCAGGGTCTGGTATGGACTTTGGGGGGACCCCATGCCGGTTTTTCTCGCGCTGCTTTAATAGGAAGAGTATTTTTCCTATTGCAGCGAGTGCGAGATGTACCTCGCCGAGAACCAGCGCGATGGGATAACATTCTCGCGTGCAGGTACTCCTGTGTCTGCGCTGGTTCACACGCTGGATTATAAAATCAGCAGAGCTTCTCCTCATTTCAGATCTTCCCCTCAGATCTACAGCGACTGCACTTCCAAGTGCGCTTTCAAATGCACGTGCAGTGCACTTGTAGTGCAGAGTGGATTTGCTTTTAGTAAATCAACCCCATAGGCCTTTATGGATTTGCGTTTAGGACCTTTGGCAAAAAAATGGCAAAAGCTCCTAAACTCAAGTTTAGGAGCTGCTAGTGTAGATGGCACCTTAGAGGGAGAGATTTCCTATAGTTTTCTTGTGTGTCTCTGGAACGAGAAGTAAAAAGAAATCACCCCAGAGGGACACATAATAAAAAACTGACAAGGGTTTTACCCATTTCCTATTCTATCCAAATGTAGCGCTGGTAGATTTGCAATCTACCGCAGGTTAGGTAAATATAGTGAATTGTGTGTTCCAGCTTGGCTGACGTTGTGTGTGCTTCCGTGCTGACCGGTGGGTGTCGCTGTTACCACTGGTCAGTGTTGGAAAGGCAACGTGTCGAAGTGTATAGATGCTCCTCTGTCTCGGAGACAAGCTCGGTAGAGGTGGTCCTCCGAGTTGCATTCTGGGAAGAGGGTATTTATGGGACAGACGCCATGTTCTGGGGTTTTTTTTACAGCCACCTGCTGGCCCTCCTGACCGACAGGTATGCGTTAAGGAGCTACCTCGTGGTCCTCCGATCGGGAGGCCCACGATGCTGCGGCACAGGGGTGGGTCCAGAGGCTTGTCTGGGGCCTACCACCGCGGCCGAGGAATGGTCCTGAGCTGTCGGGCCTGTGTGACGAAGCTGGGCGGCTGAGGAGATCCCAGGGGAGGACCCGTCTTGGAGAGATCACGCAGCGTGCAGATATATGGAGGGGCCTGGTGACTCGGTTGCAGGACGTATTAAAAAGAAGTAACCATACAGCATAGTGTTGCCGGTTCGGCTTAAAGGTTCAGGCACTGTGACTGACTTTCACTGCAGAGAAAACCTGATACATCCTGTGGCAGAGGATCGTACGGATTTACCCCCCAAATGAGTCTGTGGCAGAGACTTTTGATTCGTGCTGCATGCTGGCTGTTAGACCGGTGAGAGAGGCCTATCCAGACGAGCAAGGAGTGTGTCCCACAAGGGGAGCGCATTCCGTCTAGTTATCTGAATTTTACCAGAACATTTGTTGCTAAGATCCTATAAGAAGATATTTGAGTTTCTCCTGAAAGTTTCCTTTTACGCCTCTTTCCTGATACTTCCTAAAGTTTGTTTGTTCAATAAAGCATTGAAAACGTACTCCAGTGTTGGTGCGTGTGTCGTCTAGCAGTAAACTCAACGGAACCACTAGACCCGGTACCGGTGAAACCAAGGGAAGCAAAGTGAAGGTAACAGACCCGCTTAAACTAGCAGCTCCACGGTGAGTTAGTGCTACACAAAGCTAAAACAAAGTTGGCTTATACACTAAGGGGGTTATTAACTAAAGGAAAATCCACTTTGCACTGCAAGTGCACTTGAAAGTGCACTTGCAGTGCACTTGGAAGTAAAGTCACTGTAGATCCAAGGGGGACATGCAAGGAAAATAAAAAACAGAGTTTTAGCTTGCACGTGATTGGATGATAAAATCAGCAGAGCTTCCACTCATTTCAGATCTGCCTCTTATGCCCCGTACACACGGTCGGATTTTCCGATGGAAAATGTGTGATAGGACCTTGTTGTCGGAAATTCTGACCGTGTGTAGGCTCCATCACACATTTTCCATCGGATTTTCCGACACACAAAGTTTGAGAGCAGGATATAAAATTTTCCGACAACAAAATCCGTTGTCGGAAATTCCGATCGTGTGTACACAAATCCGACGGACAAAGTGCCACACATGCTCAGAATAAATAAAGAGATGAAAGCTATTGGCCACTGCCCCGTTTATAGTCCCGACGTACGTGTTTTACGTCACCGCGTTTAGAACGATCGGATTTTCCGACAACTTTGCGTGACCATGTGTATGCAAGACAAGTTTGAGCCAACATCCGTCGGAAAAAATCCTAGGATTTTGTTGTCGGAATGTCCGAACAAAGTCCGACCGTGTGTACGGGGCATTAGATTTAGAGCGACTGCACTTCCAAGTGCACTTTCAGTGCACTTTCAAGTGCACTTGCAGTGCAAAGTTGATTTGCTTTTCGTAAATAACCCCCTAAAAGTGATACACTATATTGCCAAAAGTATTGGGCCGCCTGCCTTTACACGCATGACCTTTAATGGCATCCCAGTCTTAGTCCATAGGGTTCAATATTGAGTTAGCCCACCCTTTGCAGTTATAACAGCTTCAACTCTTCTCAGAAGAGTGCGGCCAGTGAAGTTTCTCTACCCCAAACTCGCTCATCCGGGTCTTTATAGACCTTGCTTTGTGCACTGGTCCAAATCATTTGGTGGAAGGGGGAGTATGGTGTGCGGTTATTTTTAAGGGGCTGAGCTTTGCCGCTTAGTTCCAGTGAAGGGAACTCATAAGGTGTCAGCATAACAAGACATTTCGGACAATTTCATGCTCCCAACTGTAGAGCAACCCCCGCAGGAGCCACTGGTGAATATTGGTCATCTTGCACCCTGCACAGCCAGGCACATGAATTTCTCAATTATCCCTGAGACAAGAAGCAGATCTTGCATCCCAGGGTTATTATGGGATGCCCACTTCATCAGTAGAATTCTACAGGGATACATCCGGTATATACACACTCCTCTTCTTCTACCTCCAGCACAAACTTGCTTGAAGAACTACAACTCCCAGGACCAACTAGCACAGTTGGCTTGATCTAACACACACTCCATTAGATCTGTGTAAATTCCCCCTTTTGGTGTAGCAAAAAGAGAGGTCTTTGGTGCCAGCTGTCCTATCCTGTGGCTACTGCTTCCAGTGCCACCTCTTTAAGCAATGCCAGCCCGCCTGGCTGCAGCTGCCTGTTTTACTAGCCCTCCTGGCTACTTCTCCACAGTCCTCCCAGACTGACTCTGCATCCAACCCAGACTGCTTGCACCCAGTCCCTTCAAGCATGCCTCTCAGTTCTCTGACTGTATAACTCACTAGCCCACTTGGCTATCTTCCTCTCTAGAGATTTGCCCTGCAGTGCCCTCCTGCTGTCCTCTCCTTGCTCCTGTGCCTCCTGGTCAGGATCCCTCTGTGTGTCATAAAGAGGGGTGCCTTCCGCAAACGAGCCCAAGCCTGAGTCCACCCCCCCCCACACACACACACACAGACTTGGGAGCTACTCTCAAAGGCCCGACAGCCTAACACTTCATCTCTATCTTCCAACCGAACTCCACACCCTCCCCTGCTGGGCTGACTCTAAGTATTTGAGGGGGTCTGCCCCTGCCAACCCTGTTGCTGGGGATTGGCCAGGGCCCTCAGAATACTCCAGATAGCTCCTCCTGGACTCCTCCTATCTACTTCTGGAACCTCTTCCAAGTGTAGCGCTGGTAGATTTGCGATCTACCATATGTTAGGTAAATTTAGTAATTTGTTTGTTAAATAGGTTAAGTTTGCCTCTGTTTCAGCTTGGCTGACGTTGTGTGTGTTTCCAGACTGACT
Source organism: Aquarana catesbeiana (assembly GCF_042186555.1). NCBI lineage: Eukaryota > Metazoa > Chordata > Amphibia > Anura > Ranidae > Aquarana > Aquarana catesbeiana. The sequence goes on from NC_133324.1 coordinate 391,674,154, forward strand.
GGTGGGTGTCGCTGTTATTACTGGTCAGTGTTGGAAAGGCAACGTGTCGAAGCGTATGGATGCTCTTCCGTCCCGGAGACAACTCGGTGGAGGTGGTCCTCCGAGTTGCATTCTGGGCGAGGGTATTTATGGGACAGACGCCATGTTAGGGGGTTCCTTTTACAGCCACCTGCTGGCCCTCCTGGCCGACAGGTATGTGTTAGAGAGCAATCTCGTGGTCCTCCGTTCCGGAGGCGCACGCCACTGCGCCACAGGGGTGGGCCCAGAAGCTTGTCTGGGGCCCACTACAGCAGCCGAGGAATGGTCCTGAGCTGTCTATTCAGAGGGGAAGAAGCTGGACAACCGAGGAGATCCCAGGGGAGGACCCGTCATGGAAGGATCACGCAACGTGCTGGTCTGGAGAGGGGCCTGGTGACTCGGTTGGAGAACGTATCCTAAAAGTAACTATACAGCATAGTGTTGCTGGGTTGGCTTAAAAGTTCAAGCACTGTGACTGACATTCACTACAAGAAAAACCGGTAAATCCTGTGGCAGAGGACCGTACAGGTTTATCCCAAACAAGTCTGTGGCAGAGACTTTTGTTCGTGCTACGTACTGGCTGCTAGGCAAGTGAGAGAGGCCTATCCAGGCAAGCAAAGAGTGTGTCCCACGAGGGGAGCGCATTCTATTATATTATCCAAATTCTACCAGGACATTTGTCAAGAACCTTATAAGAAGATATTTGAGTTTCTTCTGCGGTTTCCCTTCTGCCTCTTTCCTGCTACTTCCTTAGTAAATCGTTTAATAAAGCATTGAAAACGTATTCAAGTGTTGGTGCGTGTATCGTCCAGAGGTAAACTCAACGGAACCCTAGACCCGGTGCCAGTAAAACAGAGGGAAGGAGAGTGAAGGTAACAAGCCCGCTTAAACCAGCAGCTCCACCGAGAGTTATTGCTACACAAGTTTCATGCAAGCAGGAAGGAGTTCAGAGAAGCTGCTGCCAAGTCATCCAGCCTGAGTCATTCACCCAACCCAGAAAAACACACAGGCTTAGCTGCCAGCCAAGCCTGAAAACTTACCTGCACTAACACAGAACTCCTGCGCTAGAAACGCTAGGGGGTGCTATACAACTTTGTGGGAACAGTTTGGGGATGGCCCCTTCCTGTTCCAACATGACTGTGCATCAAGCAAGGTCTATAATGACATGGATGAGTGAGTTTGGGGTGGAGGAACTTGACTGGCCTGCACAGAGTCCTAACCTCAACCAGATAGAACACTTGTAATGAATTAGAGCAGAGACAGTAAGCCAGGCCTTCTCATCCAACATCAGCGCCCCGACCTCACAAATGCGCTTCTGGAAGAATGTTCAAACATTCCCATAGACACACTCTTAAACCTTGTAGACAGCCTTTCCAGAAGAGTTGAAGCTACGGACTAAGACTGGGATAACATTAAGTTCATGTGCGTGTAAAAGCAGGTGGTGTCCTAATACTTTTGACAATATAGTGTATGTTAACTTTTACTCTTTTGGAATCTTGTTACTCATGCAAAATTCCAAGGAGCCTTTGTTCCTATTGTAGCTTTTAGAGGGGCTGCAGGTATTAACTGGTTCTTCCCTAATAGTACAGAGGCTGTCAATATTAGCACATAGCAACTAGAAGACAATCTTCTCCTTAGCTAGATGTGAATGTTGGACAGTCTAAACCCCCACAGCTGAAGATCATAAGGTAACTTTCTAAATACGTAAAGACTTCACTGCTGGGGGACCATGAGGCAAGATTCTGAACAGTCTAAGGCAGGGATCCTCAAACTACGGCCCTCCAGCTGTTGCGGAACTACACATCCCATGAGGCATTGTAAAACTGACATTCACAGACATGATTAGGCATTAGGGAATTGTAGTTCCTGAACAACGGAAGACCCCTGGCCTAAGGCCTCAGAGCTGAAAACCATGAGGTAAGTTTCTTTGGCATCTGGTTGCCTTGCATCCATGCACAACTACTGGTAGCCAGCATGATTTCCAGAACACTGCAGAGTCACAGGAATAAATGTAGGGTCTTTACAAGCCTACAGGAAAGCTGCCACCTTCCTCTGGACACGGTCCAGTGAGTGAGACAATCCTTCTCCAGACCAAATCCCTGGTAGTGCAACTAACTTCTCAGGAGATCCATCCAGGATCTCAGCCCTGGTACCACTGAGGGCTCAAGAACCGCAACAGTCTATAGACTGCTAAGAGGAAGTGAACCCTGATGAGTTTTTCTTCATTTCTTCTTCCCTGCAAAGTAAAGGCATAATGTGCTAGTATGCATCGCATACTAGCACATTATATGACACTTACTTGCAAACAAAGCATGCGCCGTCCCCGCTGCAGGCCGCATCCATCTTCTCCAGTTTTCCTTCAAGGGCCGCAGACTCTGGTTGTGTGACTGGCCAGAGCCGCATGACGTCACTCCCATCACGGGAGCCACCGGTCACGGCACACACTCCTGAAGAAACAGCATGGGCAGCCATTTCTTCAGAGCGCATGCGCCGATGACATCATTGGCGCAGTATACAGTAAATTTCTCCTAAACGCTGCACATTTAGGAGATACTTGCCTTACCTATAGGTACAAATTACACAGGGGGGGTTACAACCTCTTTAAGGGCAGCAGCCTCTCAGGCTCTGGAACTCTCCTGGGGAGAGAGAACCCAGCTCTCCAGTGCCACAGACTATTTATCACCCTTCCAGACCCTCTCTGGGCCCTCCTCTCCAGGTATTGGCTGAAGCATGATAAATATTTAGGCTGGTTATTTGAATATCCCACCCTAAGCTCTGGAAGCTTCTTCCAGAGGCAGAGGGAAGCAACCAAACTCCTAGCTTACTTTTCTATACACAAATGTATCTTTACTAGATGTGTAGAACCATGATCTAAAAAGGGCATAGTCTTTTTCTCCTTTAACCGCTTCCCGACCGCCTCACGCAGATATACTACAGCAGAAGGGCACGTACAGGCAGATTAACGTACCTGTACGTTGCCCTTTAAGAGGCGGCTCTCAGGCGCTTGCCGGGAGCTCCGTGACCGGGATTGCGGGTCCCGCGGACTTGATGTCCGCGGGCATACCTGCGATCGTCTCACGGTGAGGAAGAACGGGGAGATGCTAATGTAAACAAGCATCTCCCCATTCTGTCTAATGACACTGATACTGATCACGCTCCCTGTAATCAGGAGCAGTGATCAGTGATGTGTCACACACAGCAACTCCCCCCCCCACAGTTAGAATCACTCCCTAGGACACACTTAACCCCTACAGAGCCACCTAGTGGTTAACCCTTTCAACGCCTGTGACATTTTTATAGTAATCAATGCAGTTTTTTAGCATTGATCGCTGTATTAATGCCAATGGTCCCAAAAATGTGTCAAAATTGTCCGATGTGTCCGCCATAATGTCGCAGTCACAATAAAAATCGCTGATCGCCGCCATTACTCTACTGGCGCTATTTTTTTGTTAATAGCGCAAAAAATAAAAACCGCAGAGGTGATCAAATACCACCAAAAGAAAGCTCTATTTGTGGGAAAAAAGGGCGTTAATTTTGTTTGGGAGCAACGTCGCACGACTGTGCAATTGTCAGTTAAATCGACGCAGTGCCAAATTGCAAAAAGTGCTTGGGTCGGGAAGGGGGTAAATTCTTCCGGGGCTAAAGTGGTTAAACTGTATGTAAAACCAAATTATTTCTTTTTAGTTTCTGATAAACTTGCGAAGGGTTAGCACCTTATCCAAGTTTTTATTGCTGTCTGTGTCTCCACTGGCTAAGATTTAGCTTTTTTTCCAAGTGATCATTGTTATAAGGACAAAAAAATAAGCTGCCGTTTCAGTTGCCACTAGAACGTGAAACACGGGTAAATTTTCAAATGCAGACACCTTTTCAACTAACAGATGCCTAATGCCCCGTACACACGGTCGGATTTTCCAATGGAGAATGTCTAATCGAAGCGTGTTGTCGGACATTCTGACCATGTGTGGGCTCCATCGGACATTTTCCATCGGATTTTCCGACACACAAAGTTTGAGAGCAGGCTATAAAATTTTCCGACAACAAAATCCAATCGCGTCAATTCCGACCATGTGTGGCCAGTTTCGACGCACAAAGTGCCACGCATGCTCAGAAGAAATTCCGAGACGGAACAGCTCGGTCTGGTAAAATTAGCCTTCGCAATGGATACAGCACTTTCGACACGCTGCAATGTAAAAAATGGTTTAATACAGCGCACTCTCTTCTTCTTTATAATGTGAGAAGAATGAAGTAGTTTTGCTGCTTATATTCACACAGACTTCTCACAAACTTATTTCTTTATTATTTATTGTGATTCCCTCAATATATTTTGATTTTTCACATCTGACCAATTTTTTTTGTTTGTTTTTAATTGTAAAAAAAATTTTTTCAAGTCTGTTTTTATTTTTACTTTTTTTGCTTTTTATTCCAGAATATTTTTATGTGTGTTTTGTGTGTCAAGTTACCACAACACCATTATTATCTTGTATTATTTAATCTCAATGAGATTGTTTGGTGTTGGTGTCTCATGACTGTTGCAAATTGAATGTTAACAAATATAACAGACTATCATTCTGAGCCCAGCATTTTTCATTCTTGTCCCAATTTTTTGTGCCCACTACTGTCTATTGATATGTAAAACACTTTATTAAATCAGCAATTAGTGATCAATAATAACATATAGTAAAGATAATTTTATTTATTGACCAGAAATCTGAAGAAGAATGCTATACCTGGCTCCAGCTGGGCTCCTCCACTTCTTCCTGGCTGGAAGTCCGAGGTTGGACATCGGAAGCCTCAGCTGGGGTGGAAGGAAGAGTGGAAGGAAGGGTTGAGAGGGATTCCCTGACTCCAGTGTGGTCTGACAGAAATCGCAGTCTCTCATAGTACCTGGGGACATAAACATCATCTGCTGCAGCTCCGGATCTCTGGGAATCCGTGACCTTCTTGCGCTCCCTAAGATAAGTGCTCCTCAGGCCACCAATTTTGGTTTTTAAATAGGGGATGGTTGCTGTGGGGACCACCGGCTTCATCAACTCCAGCAGTTTCTCCAGCGCTGTCTGCCTCTTTTGTTTATTATTGTAATGTGGATGTCTCACCTGCCACAGACAGGGCAGCACCCTGTACTTGTCTATGAACAGAGGGAAGAAATTGTGGTCATTGAAGCCATCCATTTTATCTGCAAAACACAACACGAGACAAACCCTAATGTCAGGCAAAACTCTCCTATTCTTGTTACAATATAGGCCTCAATCTAGAAGCTGTATAGGCCCAAGTTTAGATCTTACCTTCGTTATCATGATCGGCGCCTCTGATACTCCTTCCTCCGCTCACAGATCATACGTACTACGCACGCGTGTTACGCTTTATACACACTGCGCATGCGTGTAACTCCGCCTGCCCCTGACGTTCTTTCTACTCTATTCCCCACCCCTTTTCATTCGGCGCAGTGGGGGAAGAGCACATGGCGGAGACACAGCAGGTGCGTGCTAATTATAGCAACGAGGAGGAGGGGGAGGAAAGCCCGGAGCCGGAAACGTCTGAATCCAGAAGGAGAAGATTTAAGGCATCAAATATGTCCTTTGGGGAGATGTTGGAGATGGTCGACATCCTGAAGAAGGCCGACTATGATGGGAAGTATGGACCTTACCCCAACCCCAATGTCAGAAAGGCCAAGATCATGGCGAAAGTGGTCAAGAGTCTTCACAGGAATTTCGGGGTACGTCGATCGAAAGAGCAGCTCAGGAAGCGGTGGTCGGACCTGAAATTAAGAGAACACGAGCAGTACCGAAAGATCCGGAGAGTGCTGCAAAAAAGTAAGTAGTTGTCCTATGTTGCTATTCTTTATGTTTCTTACGTTCGTGCTGCTCCATGTGCTTTTCTTAACTGTTATCCAGTTTAAAAGGTCAACTTTCATGTTCATGGGCACATTATTCGTTCGTATCAAACATTTTTCTTTTGGCCTATAAAACACCATTGTTTTGGCCATATGCATTTGACCACATTTTTTAGGGCCTACTTGTATGAAAATAATTTAGTTGTGTAGATGGGTTGTTACTAGAATGAAATGCAAACTAGATTCTGTGTAAGGAGAGGACACTCAGCAGCAGTTTTCACATCTGGACGCTGGAGCACTAGTGTGGGACACAAGAACACCCTTTTTATTAGGGGGTCCACACAGGTGCTCCAGTGTATACTATAGGGGGGTCTCCATCTGTGAAGCTTGGACAAAACAGGTAAAGTATTGTAGCTTGACTAAGGACACTAAAAATTCTACATCTTGGAACTCTGCCCAAACAGACAATTGTACCCTACTTCCAAGCAATGTTTCATATTTATAGTTCTGCCATCAAATATCTGTGTGCTAAGTATACCATTTTTTCACATGGGGGAGAAAAGACTCGGAGGACACCCCCCATCCGAGGAGACCAGAGACCCCCCATCTCTGGAAGATGGGGAAATCCCCCAAAGACAAGAAGAGCAGGATGAGGAAGACATGTTGGAAATAGTCACCACAACAGGTGAGTGTCTGCGACCACAGGCTCAGGTAAGAGATGGATGCCGGCATCTTTATAATACATGTTTTTTTTTTGGTTTCTATCTTTTTAGGTGATCGTGATGTTGTGGATCCAGGGCATTTCACCTCGGAAAGTGCACAGATCCTGATTGGGGAGATCATGGGGTGTAATAGGGACTTGGAAAACATCAAGAAAATCATCAATGATGTTCTTCAAAAAAATAAGAACATCATTGATGTTTTGGGGAGAGTTTCAAACCCCTCCAAAGCCCTTTCTTTTATGGTGTGCTACAATTTAAACATTTTTTATATAATTGGGGAAAAGCCAAGTTTTGAAGATGCACACAGTGTGTCAACATGTGCTATCTGCCATCACGGGAGATCAATAGACGCGTTTTGGGGGTGCAACCCCTTCCTCAATAATAAAGTAGCTGAGAGGAAGGGGTGGCTCCCCCAACACACGTCCCTTGATCCCCCATGACGGCAGCTAGCACATGTTGTCATTCGGCTATTTGTGTGCATCTTCAAAATTTGGCTTTTCCGGGGGTGACTTCACCCCATCTGAACGCAATATCAAACACAGTTCCTAAATACTCATGTCTGATATTGCCTTCAAGTTCTACCAAATGTGAACTTTGTAAGTTCTAGATTTGTGTCTTTCTTGTTGGTTTTAAACATGCCTGTTTTATCTTAAATGGATATTTCTACTTTTTCTAATGTGACCCCAAAAATTGTTATACAACAAACATGTTGGTTTGTTTTAAAAACCTTGTCTAAATGCACATGTGATTGTGCTGGTATTAAAAAGATTGTTAATCAAGAATGTGTGGATTATTGTCTCAACGCTACAACACTTTTGTTGTGCTCTAATTGGTGTTTTCAGTGACAATGGGTGTTATTTCCTAAGGGCAAATCCACTTTGCACTCCAAGTGCAGTTTCAAGTGCACTTGGAGTGCAAAGTGTCTTTGCCTTTAGTAAATAACACCCAACAATGCTTTGTATAAGGTTACACAATCACGCCATTTTCAGGACTCAACACATTTATGTCAGGGCCAGCTAAAACAAACACAAGCAGTAAATGAACCACCACTCTTCTGGCTCTGGCCAGCCAGTAATTAAAAACCCTCTGGTCCAGGGTGAGGGTCCTCATCGGGAATGGCCGCATAAGATGGTCCCCCAGCGCAAAGGCTTCATCCGCAATGAAGACAAATGGGAGTCCTTCTGGAGGTGGCAAGTCCAAGCTGGCATTCTGGAGACGCCTGTAGAACTCGGTCTGGGCAATGACTCCACCATCGGACATCCGGCCATTCTTCCCCACGTCCACATACAGGAACTCATAAGTAGCCGACACCACAGCCAACACCACAATACTATTGAACGCCTTGTAATTATAATAGTATGACCCCGAGTTGGGTGGTGGGATGATGTGGACGTGTTTCCCATCAATTGCCCCTCCGCAGTTAGGAAAGTCTCACCGCTGGGCAAAGTGGGAGGCCACAGTCTGCCATTCCTGTGGCGTGGAAGGAAACTGTTGAGGAAAACAAAAAAAAATTACCATATTTATTGGCATATAACACGCACTTTTTTCCCCTTAAAATCAGGGGGAAATCGTGGGTGCGTGTTATACGCCGATCCCCGCTAATTGTGATCTATCGGAGCGATCGCCGCGATCGCAGCCGACATTCACATAGCGTGTAGTTTTAAATATGGCACCGCGGAGTTCGGAGGGACTCGGCAGAGCTGAACGAGCGTCACCGAGATACACATAGTCGAGTGTTCTCGGTTCTTTCCAGCGCCGCTCACAGTCACGCCCAGTCCCGCCATTGGACCTGTGTTATGTCCATCATAGGGCGGGACTGGGCGGGACCGTGAGCGGCGCCGGAAAGAGCTGAGTACACTCGACTATGTGTATCTAGGCGGCGCTCGTTCAGCTCCGCCGAGTCCCTCCGAACTCCGCGGCACCATATTTAAAACTACATGCTATGTGTATGTCGGCGGCAATCTGTCCAAGCATGTAATGGACACTGGGGGCAAGGCTGCACTGACCACTGGGGCAAGGCTGCACTGACCACTGGGGCAAGGCTGCACTGACCACTGGGGCAAAGCTGCACTGACAAGGCTGCACTGACAAGGCTGCACTGGGGCAAAGCTGCACTGGGGCAAAGCTGCACTGACAAGGCTGCACTGGGGCAAAGCTGCACTGATAAGGCTGCACTGGGGCAAAGCTGCACTGACAAGGCTGCACTGGGGCAAAGCTGCACTGACAAGGCTGCACTGACAATTCTGCACTGGGGCAAAGCTGCACTGACAAGGCTGCAATGGAAACTGGGGCAAGGCTGCACTGACACTGAAAAGGCTGCAGATGGACACGATAAGGCTGCATTGATGGGCATTTTAATGTAAGTTTTTTTTTCCTTAAACTTCCCTCCTAAAAGTTTTTTCCTTAAAATTCCCTCCTAAACTTGGGGTGCGTGTTATACGCCGATAAATACGGTAGTCTTTTTGCACATAAACATGGAAAGCAGATTAGACACAAACATTCTTGGCCAACATCAAGATAACATTTATTTATAGGAATTTTTAAACACCAAAGTATAAGGTACACCTATCATATCTCCCCCCCCACTCCTGGGCCATTATGGGGGGGGGGGGGCTCTTGGACAGGTAACCCTCTCCACTTCATTGGGAGATGAATGCCTAAATAATGGGTATTACTTTGAACAGCCCCTACTTAGTTACACTATTGGCAGCCCACTGGACAGGTAAGAAGTGTCATAATACAAAGATATCAATACACACTGTACACATTTTAGCACATTTGGACATTCTGCTATTACCTATCAAGATAATAATAGGATGAAAAAACTTTAAACAGTACCATTTGAAAGTATGCCGACAGGCCCTTGCATTACATGCTTTGGGGAATTCATCCATAAATCTGACCACTAAAGAGATGGGTATAGTGTGTATGGGTTTGGCAAAGTCAGCAGATAGATGATTGAGGATAGATAGAGAATTGGTATCAGCTGACTTAGCAGTTGGGGGGAGGGAGGGTTCCAAATGATTTGGGGATCCCCCCCCAAAAAACCTCTGGCACTCTTCCTGAATTTAAAGCACAAATCACATTTCAAAACATTTTAGGGGGTGTTTGGGGTAAAGCACTACTATGGAGCTGATAAAATACATTGTTAAGTGACTACATGAGGTGAATATAGGGCCAGGAGAGCATGCTGGGGAGGTAAGTGAAGGCAAATATGTATGAAGGACAACAAAAATAATTACCTAAAAATCCAGCATGCATGAGGACAAAGGGGACATTCACAACATATTACAATCATGGTAATTAGGGAATGAGGAAAGAAATACAATATATTAGCAAACATTAAATACAATAAAATGTGATATTAAAGGATAAAAATCTTACCTTCATATACTCCTTCTGCAGGACCTGTATGATGGCAGAACAGGTCACTGGGATAATGACCCCCAGAGCCTGGGGGGAGATGCCTGTCGAGAACTTCAAGTCCTGCAGACTTCTCCCCGTCACCAAGTACCGCAGGGTGGCGACGAGCCTCTGCTCCGGAGTGATGGCTTGCTTCATGCAGGTATCCTGCCTGCTGATATAAGGGGTCAGCAAAGCCAACAAACGGTGAAATACGGGGTCCGTCATCCGGAGAAAGTTCCTGAAATCATCAGAATTATTCTCACGGATATCACGGAGCAAAGGCATCTGACAGAACTGGTCACGCTGAAGCAACCAATTCTTGGTCCATGAACTCCTCCCCACCCTGTTCATGGACTGGACTTGTGTCAAGGTCAGGACCCCAACACCAAACCCCCGCACAGCACGAACTCTACGAGGAGTATGTATATGCAACATGGCTAGAAAACGGTCGGCTGCTCAGAACGAAGTAACAGAACGCACTAAAGAACAGCAAGGCCTGTGAAGAGCGACCTGAAAAACAGTAACGAACGAACAAGAACACAATGACAAAGTCACACGTAGCTTGCTTGCACGCACTGAAGAGCAGACACAAACAAACAAGCACAAACTGAACAGTAGAAAACGATCTGAAAACCACGAGTCTGAAAAAGCGGGAATCGTCTCTCACCAAACTTTTACTAACACGAGATTAGCAAAAGGACCCCAAAGGGTGCCGCACTTGGTTCTGAAATGGCCTTTTCTAGTCTCGTCGTACGTGGTTTACGTCACCGCGTTCTTGGCGATCGGAAATTCCGACAACTTTGTGCGACCGTGTGTACGCAAAACAAGTTTGAGCAAACATCCATCGGAAAAAATCCTAGGATTTTGTTGTCGGAATGTCCGATCAATGTCCGACCGTGTGTACGGGGCATTAGAGGGGAAAATCTTTTACTTTGAAGATTTCCTCTTCTTGTTGCAGCACCTGGACATACAGTGAAAGGAAATCTCCCCCATAGGACAAAGACAGCAATAAAATAAATTGACAAAACAAAAAATGTTGGCAACCAATGTCCATCAATGCCTAAACACATTGCTCCTAGGTGTCAGAGTGAATAAATATGTCTACAAAAGTTACTTTGTTTTTCAGCCTTCGTATGAGCAGCCTACTTTAGAAGTATAAGACGAATCCAGCTTTCATTTACTATAGTGATGCCTTGCTGTGTGCTAACAGCAGAGGCTGCTAGAGCTCCATGTGGAGAGCTGAATGTATGCTAAAGCTACCATTACTGTACATAAATTGTAAGGTTCAATCAACTTACTGTTATCTTTTGAGAGTGAGCATTCTATAAAACATGAATGTGTAATTCGCCTGATTAGGCAAGGCAAAAGAAACCTGAAAATGAAAAAATACACAGGCTTTGGCTAAACTCTCCTTAAGGTAATACTTGTCCCTTGGCTGTTACATGAAAAAGCTTCAACATTTTTTCTGAATAGGGCGCTGTTCACATCTGTTGATTTGGGATCGTGGGCGGAATTTGCGTGATTCTGCTTGCAATGCCAAATTACAATGCAATTGTGGCAAAACGCTCCATGCATGTTCGAGTGGTATTCATTTTTAATAGCACCTCAAAATGCGGTGCAGTTTTGCTGCGATTGTCACGTGATAATCACGTGGCAGTTGCAGGAAACCGCATCGTGCAACGCTCGTCACCCAAAAGAAGCTCCTGCTTCTTTTTTCGGCGACAAGCAATGCTGTTTACCGCGCAACTCTGTCAGGTGACAATTGTGGCACAACATTTGAGGTGCCATTAAAAATGAATGGCATGTGGCGCGCGGACAGTATGGATGCCTAGTTCACAAGCCCATCTCATCAGGCTGGGATTATAGCATCTGACGGCACCTCCAGGGATTGGTGAGCCACGCCAAACCTGCCTGCACTCTGCCTCTTGCCCAGCGCCATGTCCCTGAAGAAGAAGGGGGACAGGCGCCCGAGAAAACTCACCGAATTTATGTATCAGCTGGCCGAACAGCGCCGCGACTAACACCTTGTCACGTGGTCCCGCTGTCTTCTCAGTCACAGCAGGGAACCCCCCCCCCACCTTCCCAGACCATGTATAAATGACTTCTCCAGCCCGCTACATCTCCACCAGGCACTCCTGCAGCTGACAGCCCAGCCAAAGCCAGGATCAGGCTAAACTCTGTATCAAAGCTGCATGATGTGAACCAGCAGTTTGCCATTCAGGGATCTCAGTTCTCTCAATCAGATCCCATAGCATCCTATCCTACTGCAGGGCAACCTATCATGGATAACACATTAAAAGACATGCTGATGTCCCTGCGGAGCTCCCTTCAAGCAGACATGCTCACCCTGCTTCAAAAATTTGATTACTCTGTTACTACCCTTGAGAATAGGATTTCTCATGTTGAAACAAATATGGGAGCCATTGCCTCTACTGTCAATAATCCTGTTGACGCAAATGACTATCACGTTGAGGAACACCAGTGGATCAAAGAGAAACTGGCAGATATCAAAGATATATCCTGCCGCAATCATTTAAAATTCCATGGTGTCCCAGAACCTGTGCAGGCTCATGACCTATCTGCATATGCTAGGGGCTTGATTAAAGCTCTACTGCCAGATTTAAAGAACATCGAACTGTCAGCCAATGGCATCCATAGACTTCCTAAACCCCCCTTCCTATCGAAAATCACTTCCTAGGGATGCAATACTCCACATCCATTTTTTCCATGTCAAAGAGCAACTCATGCAGAAAGTGAGATCACTGGGTACCCTACCTGGTCCCTATTCACAGCTGCAGCTATTCGCAGACCTATCTCGACATACTCTGCAATGCTGCAGGCAACTTAATAACAAAGGCACACCACAACCACCACAATGGGTTGCTCCAGATAAAATCGCAATCACACACAATGGTTCCAAGCATAGTGCCATCTCTCCAGGAAGGTTTACGTCTCTTGCAAAGCTGGGACATTATTCCTCATGCCTCCACATAAATGGAACAAGGTACAGCTGGATCACATCAGGAGCAGCCGCTCCCGCAACTTCTAGCACAGTGGTCTTCAACCCTGTCCTCAGGGTCCACTAGCAGGCCAGGATTGCAAGATAAATGAAATGCATCGCAGGTGATATAATTTGCTGCTCAGTAAATGCAGTATTCTAGTCTGCATCTCCCCAAGGTAATACATAAAACTTGGCCTGTTAGTGGGTCCTGAGGACAGGGTTGATGATCACTGTTCTAGCAGGAACAAACCCCGCTAGCACTTGCCCTGGTTTATCCTGCAACTCTAATATCCCACCCAATGAGTGTCTCTTCCTTGGCACTATAGTGCCACTGTTTAGGAAACAAGTTGGGCATTGTGCTTTTTTTTTATTGTTTGTGGTCTGTTCTTTTGTGGAAAAGACTCGCCCTGCTTCTCGTCAGCATCCTACATAGAAGCTAGTTGCCTGTATTATAGTTACTGTCGAAGTTTCTGACAAGCTACAGTTTCACTATTACTCCTGTTCTGCTCTTACTCCTTTGTGGTGTTCTCTAACAGCAATTCTTTCAATGCCTGCAATCTCAACCTCCATTACCCACAACTTTTCCATCCACATACCATCCAATATGATCATCAAAATCTTGTCTCTCAATGCCAAAGGACTCAACCACCCAGCCAAGAGAGCTTTATTATGGAAACTAGCAACACAATTTAACTGCAATATTCTTTGCATACAGGAGACTCACTTTCATGCTCACAACCCACCGAAATGCTCCAATAAGAATTTCAACATTATTTTTACTGCTAATGCCCCAGCATAAAAAGGGCATCCTTGTTGCCATCAATAATTCTCTCTCCTTCCAACTACAAAACTGCGCCAAAGATGAAGAAGGGCTCTTCCTTATTCTTTGGTGCTCTATAAATAATGCCCAGTACACCATTGTAACTGTATATGCCCCAAACATGCATCAACTACATTTCCTACACAAACTTCACAAGAAAGTTAGCAGTATCCAACAGGGCTCTATCAACTGGTGTGGCGATTTTAACATATCTCCGGATCCTCTCCTAGACGCCTCATCACAACCTAAAAGATGTAAACCAGCTCTGGGCCCTCATCTACCAACCTTTCGACTTTAAGATGTTTGGCGCTGCCAACATGTGGAAGAATGCGATTATACGTTCTTTTCACCATGCCACAATTCTTACTCAAGAATTTACCTCTTCCTCGTGGATCAATGGACCCTCCAGAAAGTATCAGACTCCTCCATACTCCCCACCACTTGGTGGAACCATTCTCCTATATGTGTTACTATAGAAGACTGTTCCAGATCTCCCCCTGCCTACCTGTGGCATATGTACACAAGGCTTCTGCAATCTGACTCTTTTGCAGCTATACTCCATGACCAACTTCAATCCTTTTTTAAGCTCAAAGACTCAGTGTCTGACCCGAATAGCCTATGGGCCGCACATAAAGCTTTTATGCATGGCCTATTCATCCAATTGGGGGCAAGGGATAAAAGGCAAAGGAGGCAGGACATAGACAACCTGTTAACAAGTATTCAGACCACTGACTCTGTAAATAAGCAGTAATCACATCCCAATCTCAAAAATAAATTGATCAAACTAAGTCTAGAACGAAGGTCCCTTCTCCTTGAAAACTTTGACAAGCTCCAGAAATGCTCAAAAATGCATTTTTATGCCTCTGGCAACAAGGCAGGGAAGCTCCTAGCCTACCAAATCAAAGGGCACCGCATTAAAACCCACATATCGTATCTATACCACCCTATCACCCTATTCCACAGGAAATAGCGGATGCTTTTAGCACCCACTACGAGTCCTTATATAACTTAACCCTTTCATGCCTAAGCCTATTTCTGACATTTGTAGCTTACAAGTTAAAATCCGTATTTTTTGCTAGAAAATTACTTAGAACCCCCAAATATTATATATATTTTTTAGCATAGATCCTAGAGAGTAAAATGGCGATTGTTGCAATATTTTATGTCACACTGTAATTGCGCAATTTTTTTAGAAAAAAGACACTTTCATGAATTAAAAAAACAAAAAAAAAACAAAAACTAAACAGTTAAGTTAGCCCAATTTTTTTGTAGAATGTGAAAGATGATGTTACGCCAAGTAAATAGATACTTAACATGTCATGCTTTGAAATTGCACACATTCATGGAATGGTGACAAACTACGGTACCTAAAAATCGCCATAGGCGCTTTACAGGTTCTCATTATGGAGGGATCGGGGGTCTAAAAGACCCCATATCCCTCCTTTGCACTTCAAAGTATTCAGATCACCAAAAACTGATTTTGAATACTGTCATTTTTTATTTATTTTTTTTAAACGGCCCCATTGGCAGCCGAGTAAACAGGAAGAGACGTTGTGACATCACTTTCATGTTTACAGAAAGAAGACTGGAACAAAGCCGTTTCTGGCTTCCTTCCAGTCTCTAGCCGGAAGTGGCAGATCGTGGATCGGGTCTCCCGGTGGGACAAAAGGCCCGGTGAAAGCGGCGGAAGAAGGGGCGTCCCCGCTTGCTCCTTCGGCAAAACAGCCGAGCGGCTTTTAGCCACATCGATGGTTATCCCGGAAGAGCCGACCACCCGCTTTAAAAAACGGTACTGGGATGATGCATGTGGCTGCATGCATCATCCCAGTATAACCCCTGAAAGCCGAGTCCGCATATATGCGTACGTTTGGCGCTAAGGGGTTAAAGGTTGATCCTTCTATATCGCAACCCATTACCTTCTCCATTTCCTCCTTCTTAGAATCAGTTCTACTTCCCCGCCTAACCCCCGACCAATTGGAAGCCCTCAATGCTCCCTTCACTTCTGGTGAGATTGAGAATGCAATTGACTCACTTCCCAACAATAAATCCCCAGGTCCTGATGGATTTGTCCGAGAGTACTACAAAAAAAAAAAATAAATAAACCTATCCTGACTCTTCATCTTACCCATCTGTTCAACACTGCTGCTTCCTCTGCCCCATTCCCTAAGGATATGCTTACAGCAATGATGGTCACACTGCCGAAGTCAGGCAAGGAACCCACCTCTTCTCAAAATTTCCGTCCTATTTCGCTCAACTACGATCTAAAATTATATGCCAAAATCATTGCACAAAGGTTGATTGATCTACTCCCATCCCTAATCCATCCCAACGAGGCGGGGTTCACTAAAGGACGTCAGACGTCTAATGCTACCTGTAAAGTGATTGACATAATTCATCATGCTCAATGATGAGGAATGCCTTCTCTGCTTCTCTCCTTGGATGCAGAGAAGGCATTTCGACAGAATTAACTGACAAGATTTAACTTTGACATTGCAGAAATTTGGCTTTCAAGGCCACATACTTACAGCATACTTACAGCAATATTGGCATTATATTCCCAACCCACGACTTATGTTTATTGCTCTTTTTGTTATCCAAGCCATTCTCATTAACCGATGGCACAAGAAAAGGGCGTCCACTCTCTTCTTTAATCTTTACCCTCACGATGGAACCCCTCGCAGAAAAATTAGGTCCCAAGCTGATATAACTGGATTTACTAAAGGTCCAAAAGAACACAAAATTTGTGTTATGACTTATGTTATCTAACCCTGGTCCCTTCCTGGCTTCAGCACAACATATACTGTGAAGTGTCTTATTACAAGGTAAACAATGCTAAATCATTCATTATGCCCCTATGGTTCCTACAGGGTTACCTGGGGGCCAACCTAACTGCCTCAGTATCTTCTTTGTTTAAGGCCAACTTCACTCCCTTCCTAAACAGTTTCCCTAAGAAACTAGAGCGAATTTCTAAAATTACACTCCCCTGGTCAGGCAGATTAGCAGCATAAAAATACTTCTTTTACCCCAGTTGCTTTATCTTTTCAGATCACTTCCTATCCCCATGCCCTTTTTTACTTCCATGCAGAAGTATTCTTGGCAAATTCATGTGGCAGGAAAAAAAAAAAGTTAGATGCGCACAGGATAGCCTCATGAAACACAGCTCTGTGGGAGGTACAGGGTTCCCAATCATTAAGGACTATTACACTGCTTCCCTCTTATCACAACTAATAAATTGGTTCATTCCCAGCTCCACCTGTTTATGGTATGAAATCGAAGCCCTACAAGTCCCTGGTCAACTCCTGAGCAATTGGCTACTTAGTACACCTAAAGTGAATACACAGCAGGTGGCCCTTTCCCCCCCACCATTAAAGCTACTGTAGCGGCATTCACTGACCTTCTTGCACATGCACCTAAAGGGGACAAGCCTTATATCATCCCCTCGTCAATTGCAACACTCTCCCTACTCATCCCTTAACTCTCACTGAAAACAAGGCAGGAAAAAGGTTTACATTTCATCTCTGACCTCTACTCTAATAACCTCCTTAAATCATTCACATCATTGCAAAAAGCATTTTTACTCGAACCTGCAGATTATTACAAATATATACAAGTAAGCCACTGTCTCATCTGTAACCCCCAAATTCGTATATCTTTGTACGCAGGGGCCTGGAATTACCCGTCCGGTAATGACCCCTACTCTAAAGGAATTACACTATTCTGCAACTTGCTACAAGTCAAAACTTCCTTTAGAAAAATAACACCCATGTTAAAATGGGAAAAAGATATGGGTCAAACTTTCATTGACGCCCAATGGTTAGCTGCCCTGAAATTCAGCCTTAATGCATCTAGATCTTCCAACCTACATGAACTGGTTTAAAAATTTACGCTACATTGGTATATCACGCCATCCATAATCCACAAACTTGACTCATCTACCCAACCCCTCTGCTGGAGGAACTGTGGCGCTATAGGTACGTTGCACCACAGCTTATGGGAATGCACCAGGGTATACACCTTCTGGAAAGACAATGACTTTTATCTGAAATAACCACAGTACATACCTAGCCTTCTCCTTCACTTGCATTACTAGGTATAGGCCTCGACAGTTTCCACACCCTATTTATGTTGCATTGCTTCTCATATCCTCCTAGTGGCTATGTTGACCATCGTTCACCACTGAAAAGCCCCAGATGCGTTTACCAGAAGTGAGGTGGTATCCTTGGTGCACACTTATGGCTCTTATGAGGGTATGTTTGCTTATTCTGAAGGAAGCCTGCCCTCGATTCAAGCTAAATGGTCTCAATGACTGGAATGGTTTCAGCAGAATTCTTTCAACTTTCTTTAATTGTCACCACTTACGGTTTATAGTAATCAGCTATATTTCTCCATCAAATTGAGTATATGCAGTAGACTTGATCGCTTTTGTTATATGACTCACTTCTTTTTCTACTCCCCCTTACTGTTTTATAAGCGTGGCAACCACTCACTCATTATAGCTAATATATATGGTTAAAGGAGTACTACAGAAGATAACGTTGCTCCCTCCAGGGCACAGTTTGTCCCCAATGGGATGTCCAGGGGTGAAAATAATACCCACTACCATACTTATCGTCAGAACTTAGTAGTAACTCCGCTGTTTATTGTTCATTTATGCTCGATTTATCTACCCTGTCATATGCACTTAATAGAAGATCCTTGTCAACATAGCATAACGTATGACAATCAATTTCTGTTCAGGTTTAAAAAAAAAAATTATATATATATATATATATATATAACAGTCAATAGGTGGGTTACCTTCTTTTCTTAATGCTCTGTGGAGCATTTTTTTTTTTTTCGATGCAATTCTTCTTTTACTTCAAAGTATTTCAAACATATAAAGTGCAGGCGTGCAAGCCACTGTACAGTATCGAGCATAAACTGCTCTTCATCAGGCTTCTCTGGCTGTGTGTGATACACTGATACAAAATCATTCATTTATCCACAACCCAAGAGGTGCCACACAGGTGTATAGCCTAATCATCTTAATTAATTGCAATCCATGATAGTACAATTAACCCCAGCCTTGCGCGCCTGCACTTTATATGTTTGAAATACTTTGAAGTAAAAGAAGAATTGCATCAAAGCATTCGTCCCGTCTTTTTTTCTATATATATAGCACCCAAACACGTGTTGTGCATTTTGCCATGGTCGCAGTGCAGTTTGGAATAGTGAGCAGAATCGCAGTGATTCCACCCATGATCCCAAGCCACCAGATGTGAACAGGTCCAAGTGTGGAGATCAGAACTGCAGCATGTAGCTGCATGCTTTTTCTGGGTTAGAAACTCAGAAATTATAGGGGATATGGGCACACAGACAACTAGCATTTTCAGAAGGCAGTCAGCAGCCTTTGAATTTTTCTTATATAAGTATACTTTAAAAAGGTATCCACAGACATAAGATAGTGCTTGGAGAATAAAACCATGTGAGAGACCTTTTATAGAATGATCATGCATTCTCACATGGGGAGCATGCCCTGTGCATTCCCCACCAGTACCAGCCTTATCCCCAGGGAACAGAAAAGTAATCATCAGTGCTCTGAGGAAGAGGGGACGCCATTGAAATGTGTCAGCATCTGATTGGCCTCTTGTCATCATTGGGGCCAACCTGGGACTCCAAGCCGAACCATGTGATAGCCATTCTGAATTTCCTCTGAGAAGAGCGGCAAGGCGTAGTGAGCACCAGATATCCTGGGCAACCACCAGAGACTAGGAACATGAAAGGTTTACATGTTCACATGTTCCTCAGTTGCATGCTATAGAGTCAATTAGCCTATTTTAGGTACCACAGTACCTTCAGCTTATGAGGAGGCAGGGTGAGAGTGGGAAGATAGTCAATGTGTTAGCTTATGTTGGAGGAAAACAATGAACCCCACTGATAACTTCTTTCCCTGAAAACAAATCAGAAAGGAAATGTCTGTAAATATTATAGAGAAAAAATAACGTCAGGTATCCATTATCTCATGTCTGTTGGCACATCACTCTTCTTATTTAAGGATAGACCTGACATGAGACAGCAGCGAAATATAGGGTATGGGCACTAAGGAGACATGATAAAGAAACCTACATATGGTAAAGTAGCATCTATCTAACAGCTTACTTTTACAAATGAATAAAAACATGTAGGGATAACATCACATATAACATACATCAAATAAAGCACTGTAGAATGTGTGTAATCAATTTTATTACAATGGAATGTCAATTGTCATCGAGACATTGAGGGTACACATAATTATGCCGGTGGTCACTACATTCATCAGCTTTAATAGTTCTACAACTTGCTTTGAATTGGTCAAACATTTAAGCTCCTCCAATAAGTGCCAACAATATGGTTTGATAATCTCCTTTGACTTCATCCTATTAATAAAAAAATACAAGTTAATAGCAAATAATGATACAAATATCGCAAAACAAGCATTTGTTTGTGCTTATGCATTTGTGTTTTGTGACACTTTTTCAAACAAATATATATATATATATATATATATATATATATATATATATATATATATATATATATATATATATATATGTGTCTGTTAAGGCTCATTCACACATATGGTCAGGTAAAAGCAGGCAGTTGACTCAGTTGATTCATGGCTTTACTGATCACCCACCTAAAGGGCATGCAGCCATTTGGGGCCATGATGAATAGCTCCCTGGCCACAGCAAAAATTAAACCCCATATTGCACGTACCGCCAAAGAATGCAACCTACTTAAATGTATGGCACTGTGCAGTTCATGGTTGCAGCTTGGTGGTTCAGTGCAGTGATTCACCATGAATTGCTTTTCAGAGGGTCAGAAAAGACTGCTACACATCAGAATGAACCCTTATAACTGTCTCTAGATAAACAATTGTTGAATAAATACAATAGACTTAGGGACTGGTTGAAGAAACCACTGAGTGAAGATAGGGACACTCCAGCCAAAGGCTCAAATTAGTATTGAAGAGATGTTTGGGGAGGGGGCAGCAGGAGAGATAAATACAAGTATTTGTAAGTTTGGAGTATTGCAATCTGCTTTAGAGACTTCTGGAATTTCCATAGGGGCTAAAAAAAACCCCGTAAAATCTGTCTTTTTGTGGATATGATATTTATGACAAACCCAAACCATGATATTCCTAAATTATATGAGCTAGTTAATCAACATGCTTCAATCTCTGAGCTACGAATTAATGCCACTAAGTGTGAGCTCTTACCTGGGGCGGGACAAACATGGTGGCAGGAGGTTAGTTTTGCAGTGGTTAGTACGATTACATATTTGGGAATTAAAGTAGGGAAAAACTCCAACATCTGTATATGCATTACATTTTCCAGTAATTATTCAAAAAATGTGCAGATAACTGACAGTTTGGGCACCACTACCTCTAACTATTTGGCCACATACATCTAATAAAAATGTAAAGTTTTGCTAAACAAATGTATCCAATGCAGACGCTTCCCTTTCTTAATAAAGTGGTTGTAAAGGCACAAGGTTTTTTACCTTCATGCATTCTATGCATAAACGTAAAAAAAAAAAAAAGTGTGCAGGAGCACCCCCAGCCCCCCTAATGCTTACATGAACCCCCTCTCGATCCGGCGATGTCCACAAGAGCCTTGCCTCTCCAGGGACTTTCAGTCCCGATTGGCTTTTGGCAGCAGCGGGAGCCATTAGCTCCCACTGCTGTCAATCACAGCCAGTTCGGCAATCAGAAGACAGAAGGGATGAAGCCGCTCTATAGTTCCCTGTGCGAATGGACACAAGGCTCGGGAGCGCGCCAGCTTGGGTGCCCCCACAGCAAGCTGCTTGCTCTGGGGGCACCCGGCAGGAGCGCCAGCGTGGGACCAGAGAAAAGGAAGATCTGGGATGCTCTGTGCAAAACCATTGCACAGAGCAGTCTAGTATAAACAGGTTTGTTAAAAAAAAGGCTTTAATATCACTTTAAGCATAAAGATGTATACGTGTTGAATTTGTCATTTTGTAAATTTGGCAGGATAAGAAACCGCGACTTGTGTTTAAACATAAATAAATTGTATTTGCCCAAGGCAGAAATGGCCTTACCTAATACATAGTTATACAACCAATCATGCCTGTTGAGACATGCTATAGACTGGATTGTGGATAGATCCAAGTTTTCAAATAACTGAATCTAGCAGCCCTTTTGCAGTGTTCACCTGCAAAACTGCCTATATTGAAATCGGCACAACATCTTGATAAGGGATACTGTGTTGGCATGGATTGAAGAGGAAAAAATATACTCAAATCTTCGTATTGTACAAAATATCTTCATATTAGAGGTATTCCAGTATTTTCTGAAGGATAACATATGGCTTTTGGCAGATGGGTAAATCTGTCTGTAAAGTTTTGAGACATTTACATCAATTGTTTGAATTAGATTTGGGAAATCCATAGACTTTTCAGGCTTTAAGTCAGAAATATAATATTCCACTATCAGATTTTATTTTATGCAAGTGTCTTCTTATTGGAGGACCATCACATTGCATCCTATACAGCACATGTTTACTCCCTTTTTGGACATTAGTGGAAACTGTAGATTTATCGATAGGAGTCATTTATCCAACCCTGACAAGGCTTACAGCCTTTGACTTGGGTATGTCTAACTTCCCAATGGTCTTGGGATTTTAAGATGGATAACATAATATCTAAAATACTCCAGGGATACAGAAGGGTCTGCAAAATTATAATAAATCAAACATGGCCTGAGAAGCAGTATAAGGTAATGCATCAAGCATATTTACCAGTTCCATGCCATGACCAACAGAGCAGGACTCGGGAGCAAGCGGCTTGCTGTGGGGGCACCAGCAGGGGACCTGAGAGCAAGAGGATCAGGGCTGCTCTGTTCAAAACCAGGTACAATAAGTATAATAGGTTTGTAATTAAAAAAAAAAAAAAAAAATCCAACAACCCCTTTACAATCCCTTTAACAGCACAGGAGAAGCAGGTGTTATAACCTACTTAGGTGTATACAAGTTGAAAATCTAGATTATTGGCGATCGTACAGTTTGTTTCTTCTTTTTTTTTTAAGACTTTATATTGTACATTTTAGATTCTGGATTTCTATCCACCTATGAGAAATGTCTATATGATCTAAGAGTTGTTACAATGAGAAGATAATGGTAAAAGGAAGTATACAGGACTTGTGTGGATAGAATTTGTTTGGTGATTTAGAGAGATGAGCTAATAAAAGATTGGGATAATGCATTAATAATGTATACTATTAAAACACCCTTTTTTTATATAATATAAGTTTATATAATTATCCAGTGATTGACATATTGATACTGGAAGTATAATTGTAGTATATTGTAGATATTGGATTCTGTCTTTTTAATTTGCAATATATTAGTGTTTGTGATGGAATTTTTTTTTTTTTTTTTTATCAAAAAATTTTTTTTTTAAAAGAAAGTTTGTATAAGTGGCAACGTTGCTTTATGGTGCCAGTAAGGTCTGATTGTAGCCATACAAAAAGTAATGTCAGAGGTGCATCGCCCAACAGTAAACAACAAGCGTCCTCAGGGGACAAAGTGATCAGACAAGTAGACAAGCTGCATATGGGCCCCACTCCCTCTTTTAGATCTCTAAACAGCACTTGTTGGGCTACAACATTCCTGCTTAGGGCAGGCAATTAGTGATCAGCCAGACAGACACGCAAAATTGTACAATACTGTTCATTTAAGGCCAACTTAACACGTTATATTTTACCAACACCCTTGTTGGGTCACCAAGATTTGTCAAAACATCTTCATAAAATGTGAAGTTAAATTTGTCCATCCTCAGTAGATGTGCTTGATCATCAACAGCCTTTCCAACAACTTATCATTCTCCCCCATAATACAGATTTGCATCCTATAGCATGCAGGTCTGTTTTTTTTTTCAGTCACCCTACCACCATCCTTGTAGAAATAAATATGCATAAACTTGAGTTCCCACTTCACACTTAGCAACACCAGTTCATACATCTGCCACAAACTTGGAATAGATTTTGTGTGTCAGACTCTGCTCATATTGTACCCGTCATTAGGCACACACATGCTTGCACTGCATTAGCAACATTGAAGCAACAGCGCTCAGGAGCAACATCCAGCTGGCAATATTGAATGCACATGTATGTCAGAGCTTGTGGATGGAATGCAGGCTGTTTTACATTACATGCTAGGGACTTTGCTGCCAATTTCTGTTGTTGGGGTCACTAAGCTGTGTGGAGATCCAAGGGTGAGAGCTATACAGAATAAGCATCATTGATCTCTAATTGAAGATCATTGCGGACTGGTAAGAGGCCCCACTGTCTTATAAGCACCTTGAGCACAGAGCACTTTGTTTTGCACGTAGATGGACTTTAAGATTATTGACTTTTAATTATGAGGGATTCAGTTACTAATTTATATATGCATTTACTTTCACCTTTTAGATATGCCATTATGTATTGTGTTTTTACTGATTCATTTATTTAGCCTCATTTGCATAGCCCTGATGAGCTTTTTTATTATGAATTTGTCTTTTACCATGCACATGTGTTGGAGTTCACCATATGAATTTATTGTTATTTAAGGAAACAGTACACTTTGTTTGTTAGTAGCTATATATAGCTGTTCTTTTTCAAACCTGGTTTGGTTACAGTAGTACAGTAGTTGACGTCACAGACTGAGTGGTGAGATCTGAATGATGCTTGCAGTTACAGGCATCATTCAGATATCTTTTACAACAGGTGATTCCCTGCACCATAAAAACAATCATAGCGGCTTCAGCCTCTTGATTATTTTTACAGGCAATGGAAAGGGTAGGCAGGAAAGCCAAGATAGTTTTTATTTATTTTTATCTTGGGCTTTTCAGCCTAGAGGCGAGATTTGGGGATTTAAAGACCCCGGATCATGCCGTAAAGAGGACCTGTCATGCCATATTCCTATTACAAGGGATACGCATTCCTTGTAATAGGAATAAAAGTGATTAAAAAAAAAATTTAAATAAAATGTAAAAGGAAAGTATAGAGCCCACATATGTAAACTGCGTTCAAACCACATGTGAGGCATCACCGAATGTTCGAGCGAAAGCAATAATTCTAGTGCTGGACCACCTCTAACTCTAAACAAGTAACCTGTAAAAATGTTTAACCACTTCAGCCCCGGAAGAATTTCCCCCCTTCATGACCAGAGCACTTTTTGCGATACGGCACTGCGTCGCTTTAATTGACAATTGCGCGGTCATGCGACATTGCAGCTAAACAAAATTGACGTCCTTTTTTCCCCACTTTTCCCCGCTTTTTTTGGTGGTATTTGATCACCTCTTTTTTGCGCTATAAACAAAAAAAAGCAATATTTTTTACTTTTTGCGATAATAAATATCCCCAAAAAAATATATAAACAAACAAATTTCTTTCTCAGTTTAGGCCGATATGTATTCTTCTACATATTTTGGTAAAAAAAAAAAAAAGAAAAAAAAAAAAACACGCAATAAGCGTATACTGATTGGTTTGCGCAAAAGTTATAGCGTTTACAAAATAGGGGATAGAGTTATGGCATTTTTTTTTTTTTAATCATTATTAGTATTGGTGGCGATCTGCAATTTTTATCATGACTGCGACATTATGGCGGACACATCGGACACTTTTGACACTATTTTGAGACCATTGTCATTTATACAGCGATCAGTGCTATAAAAATGCACCGATTACTGTATAAATGCCACTGGCAGGGAAGGTGTTAAACACTAGGGGACGATCAAGGGGTTAAGTGTGTCCTAGGGAGTGATTCTAGCTGTGGGGGGGGGATGGGCTACCACTGACATGATAGCGATCACTGCTCCCGATGACTGGGAGCAGTAGATCCCTGTCATGTCACTAGGTAGAACAGGGAAATATCTTGTTTACATCTCCCCGTTCTGCCGCACCTTGACACGGCGCGCGACCCACAATGCCATGTCTTAAAGGGACGTACAGATACGCCCATTTGCGCAGCCGTGCCATTGTGCCGATGTATATCATTGTGCACTGGTCGGCAAACGGTTAAAAGCGCCGCCTATGGGGATTTTTAAGTACCGAAGTTTAGCGCCATACCACAAGTGTGTGCAATTTTAAAGTGTGACAGGTTAGGTATCCATTTACTCAGCGTAACATCATCTTTCACATTATGCAAAAATCGGGCTAACTTTAGTGCTCCCCCCCCCCTTTTTTTAAATGCATGAAGCAGTTTCTTTTTCCCCCAAAAAAACTAATTTGAAAAATACCGTGCAAGATAAAAAAAAGCCCTATAGGTGAAATGTGTGGTACAATCATCTTTCATACGGCGGTGCATTTTGAGGCTACACTGTGTTGTCCACACTGATTTTTGTTCCTGTTGAAACATTTTCTCCTCCCATTTGTCTTGACACTTTACTTATTATAGGAGGCTGATAAATTATACAATATAAAGCACAGAAATGTTGCATTCCTTTGGGAAATTAAAATCTTTTAAATTACCAAAACGGCCTGGCGCAGGGCTGTAGTAAACATCCTCTTGTATTGGGGCCTGATGTCATTCATTTCATTTTCTGAATGGGACACAACATTTCGAATCAAAGCTCTATGTTTGGTTCCAGAACCCTGTGTACAACACAAAAAAGAAAAAGAATTTCAATCACAGAAAAGGATAACATTGCTTCATTAGCAGCACAGTGGCTGACAATTATTGAGTCATGGGTGGCCCCATTAGCACCCTCCCTGCCCGGCATCCTTTGATCTGAAATTCAAAGTAGCCAGGCAGAAAACTTTCAGCTAAACAGTGGCTACATTCACTCAGATGCATCCACTATTTGGGTATTCTTACACCTGTGGGTAACAGCTGTCAGAATACAAAAGGCAGGGGAGGCTCCTCCAGCCATGCTGTTTAGTATGGATGGTGTAAGCAATAGATTTTTATTGTTCAGCCCATGTAGTGCATGGTCAGCTTAAAAGTTTGAACTTTTAAATCATGTCTGACACTACCGTCAGTGCTTTATCACCGACAGCACCTTTTCAGGCTAAGTAAAGCGAACTGTTGGGATGATTTACTAAAACTTTGACAAAAAAAAACAAAAAACTGGAAGCTGGTTTGTATGCAGCGCTGCACCAGATTATGCATTCTCCAGTTTTAGTAAATCAACCCCAGTACAAACTCCTTTAGATAGAAATTGATTGGATTGGATTGTATAGGTTTGTTTACATATTGCATAATTTTGGTAAAATTTAATGAGCTTGTACAGGGATTGTAGTGTATATGGCCACCCTAATATTTTCTTAAAATAAGCCAGTCACACAAAACTACAGAGCAACATCATACAGGCAATATAGAATGTATCATCCTCCACTGAGGTCCCTAGCACAGGGAGGAAGACTAAGAACTTAGGGTCCCATGTATAGAATCAAGGTGTTGAAAAGGTTGAGAAAGGCTGACTTAAAGACTAGAATAGGTACTTGTAAACACCACGAGATGACATTCACTTCAGCACAGTTGTTACCTTAGGAACACTAGGTTAGGTCAGATTCATTTAAGTCAATTTATGGTTTTATGTACAATTAGAGCAGTGAGTGAACATACCTTGTGCAAATTGCAATGGAATATAAATAGGACTTTTAAATGTATGCTTTATTTAAGCTATTGTGAAAAAGGGACTACTGCCTATTGTGGAAGCTACCGCAGCTTTTAAACCTTGTCTTTTGTTGGATTTCTTTGCATGTACTAGCATCTGTTTAGAAGGTGTGGTTGCCTTGATGTAAAGAAATGGCTTACAGCCAGGATTTATATGTAGGACACACAAGCTTTAGCCTAGGGCTACCAAGCAATCACATATGTCTTCAGAATATTAATAGTTTCTGATCTTTTGCTTAATTAAACTGTACAGGAATATTTTTTTTACTATAGCAATTATTTTAAAAATGCACGAGTCACAGGCAGAAATCGTGTCGCCAGGAAGCAGAATGTTGCAGAAGAGAGGTTGTATCAGTTCATGTATGCCAGGGGTAGGCAACCTCGGCACTCCAACTGTGGTGAAACTACAAATCCCATTATGCCTCTGCCTCTAGGAGTCATGCCTGTAATTGTCAGGGTCTTGCAATGTCTCATGGGACTTGTAGTTTCAAAACAGCTGGAGGGCCGAGGTTGCCAACCCCTGATGTATGCAGTTCCCTTGTGATAGCTTTTATTGTCTTTGGTATGATCAGGACATTCTAAAAGTCAAAAACAAAATCAGCTTTGGCCATGACCATGCCCAGGTGTGTTATAGATTGTACTACCCATGTCATGTCAAACAGCCCAATTTGCCAGTGTAGGAGCAACAATGGCTATCTACTAACATAATCAATTTAGGACCATAAATGGCAAACTATGGTTTCATAGATTATTTTTCGTTCCATTTAACCCAATTATGATTCCAAACACCATACCTTCATTGCCAAATGAAGCCTTTCTGCAAAGAAAGCAGCTCTGCATGAAGTAACTTTCACTGTTCAAAGAAAGAGAACACAAATTAGGCATGCAATGTTTGATTTTTGTTCTCAACACATGAGCAAAGTGACTTAGCAGGCAGTAATTTGGCCTTACAGCATTGGGATCCTAGGTTCAAAACCCTGGCCAGGACACTGTCTCCATGCGGGTTACATGGGTTCTCTCAAAGTACTCCAGTTTCCTTCCACACTCCAAAGACATGCTGATGGGATAATTGGCTTCTGCCTAAATTGGCTCTAGTGTATGTGTATGTATATATATATTATATAAATATATATATATATATATATATATATATATATATATATATATATATATATATACACACATGCATTATAAGGGCCTTAGATTGTAAGCTCCCTGAGGACAGGGACTGATGTGACTTTACAGTATGTAATGCACTGTGTAAAGTGTCAGCGTTATATAAATTACTATATCATAAAACTCAGGCTAGGCGTGAAATAAAGCAAATAAAACATGTAAAAAGATGTGATAAGGATAAACTTCTAACAACTGGTGCTGCTGCTCACGTGCAAAACACTTAAATCACCTACATATTATGGCACAGTGCAATCACAATAATTATTATTATTATTATTAAAAAAAAGTGTCCTTTTAGTGTCCAAAAATAATATAAAGGATGTGATATATCCACTCAGTGGTAAACCTTTATAAAGTTCTCCATGCTCTCAAGTCAATACAAGTGCCTTAGTGCTCAAACATCAAAGTGATGTGTGACCCATACCCTTTCATGTCCTCACTCACCAGATGAGATGGACCCTTTGCCGATAAGCATAAGAGTCTAATGCCCAATTTCTGGTGAGGGGGTATCTTGTCTTCAACATCCTTCTGGCTATCCCATAGTCCAGTAATGTGGGATATGTAGCTACAAATGAATAGCAATGCCGCTTGCAGCAATAGGAAGCAATGGGGAGAAAAAACACTCATAGTGTAGTAATTTGTTTATTGGAATAAAAGTAAAATTGCATTCACACAGTTGTAAAAATGCATCCACTAAAAAAAAAGACCTTAAAGACGCCTTGTGGGAGGGGTGAAATGCGTTGACAGAATTTCCGCTTCCTGGTGACTTCACGTCTGTGTGGAGCGCACACAAACTAGCGGTGTTCCCAGAAGGAGTTCAAAACCACTGCCCATTACAGCATTTGTCTTTTTTTAAAGCGGATGCATTTTTACAACTGTTTTAGTGCAATTTTATTCCAATAAACAAAATTACTACACAAGAGTTTTCTCTCCCCATGGATTCCTATTGCTGCAAGCAGCATCACTATTCACTTGTAGCTACAAATCCCACATTACTGGACTACAGGATATCCAGAAGGACTTTCCAGAGCTCTTTGTACTGTGTTTGCTGCAGAGCCTTCTCCAGGTCAAGAATTGTGACACCACTTCTGGAGTGAGCAAGACCATCTGGCCTTAAGTAAATCTTTTTTTAAAGCCATATCTTGACCCTACTTGAGTCAAAGATGTAGGACTTGCCTGGAATGTGGATTTCAGACACTGGGTTCTGCATTGGGACACTATCCAAACCTCACAAGTCACAAGATTCATAGCTTTTGGACAACCTCTGGTGTGACCCAGTTTCTGAGTAGTAAGGTCAGCTGGGTTGAAAGACTGGGAGCTACCCATTGGGCACTATTTAAAACTCCCACCATTGTATTCTTAGTGGCCAATGCTGAGAGTAATGGAGTGTGCATGCACAGCATGTCGGTGCCCATGTTCTTTCTCCTGCCATTCAACCTTGAGGAAGCGCCTTACTGTTGCTGCTGCCACGTTTTTTTTTTTTTTTTTTAGACACCTTGAGGATCATACAGTCTGCATTGCATTGCATAGCATGCATTTTAAAAGGCAGTGGACGGTGCCATTGCAATGGACATTCTATGCCTATACTTCTCCTTTGTTAAAAAAGAAAGCTTCATTTCTGTGAAAAAAAAGGGTATACATTTCATTTGCATACAAAGTTGCATGACCATGCAAAAAATGCCCTGTCAAGAAGGGGGGGGGTCAAACCTTCAAGGTCAAGTGGTTCAAAAGGCTGTGGAGAAGAGCGTGTTCTATAGAAGCAGCAACATTTTGGGTTTTTCCCAGAAAAGTAATAGTGGGGAAGTCTTCCAATGGGGACACTAGTTCTGGTGACCTGGGGTTCCCAAAGGATTCCCTTAATTTTCAGAGATTTCCTCTTACTCCCTGTTTGGCTATGGGACAGGAAGTGAAGGGAAATATCCCCAATGGGATACAGATGGTAAAAAATAAACCAAAATATATTCGTTAGCCTACATACCAATGGCTGTAAGAAGTTTTTCAATATCTCCTTTAAGCTCCAGATCCATAGCTTTGCCGACATCATGCTTACTATATTTTGTGTACCTCTGGAAAACTGCGAGAGAATATTTAAAACATTTACTAAGAGTTACTGATGTTGTCCATTTTACATATTGCAGTGCATAAATAATTAGCAGCATAGCCAAAATCAAGGCAATATAAGCAGATATATAAGTTTATAAGACTTCATTCCATGCGTTTTCTTTTTTTTAAACATTCATTAGATGAATGTCATAAATGAAAATATACCACCTTTGGCCACCAGATGGAGCTAATTCTAGGGATTACTATCCTTAAGGGGGTTGTAAACCCTCGTGTTTTTCATCCTAATGCATCCTATGCATTAAGGTGAAAAAACTTCTTCTAGTGACCGGCACCCCAGCCCCCCTGAGACGCGCTCTTTCTCTCCTTGGGGTTCTCCGCTCTGGATTGGATAGATTGATAGTAGCGTAGCCATTGGCTCCCGCTACTGTCAATCAAATGCAATGACATGGGCGCCGGGGGGTGGGGTCGATTCCTACATTCGGCATCTGTGGACGCCAAATGCTGGACTCGGGAGCACGCCCGCAAGGTAACCCCCGGGAGAGTAGCGTAGCTTTACAATCACTTTAATGCATGGAGTCACAGAAATCATTAAGGCCCCTTTCATCGGCTGTACGATCAAGTCCACCTGTCAGTTTTTCAGGCGGACCTGATCGGACCTTGACCTTGCAGTCTCCTCCATGGAGCGGTGGATGAAAGAGACAGCAGTGTCCTCAAATTTGTGTCACAAAGTACTGCATAGATAAAACTGAAAGCTCATTGCGCTTAAATTTTGCTTTTCCTGCCCCCTCCCCCGATCAACATGCCAATTACACTTTAAATAGAGCTTTTCGGTTTGAAATACTTTTTTTGAGCCATTTGACATCACTGGGTCTGTACTTACTGTATATATTCAATGCATGCAGATCACGACTGGTGGGAATGGTGCTGTACATAGCTTGCTTAAAACATTAGCACCCTCTGCCAGTACTCCTCTCATAAGGAGTACTGGGATGGCCTGGCTTTTGGGAGGAGTTATGCAAATATCAAAAGGTGGGTGGGTGTCAGGCTGAAGGAGTAGTAGGCAGGTCCTAGGCAGAGTACATCTGTATACAGACCATCCTAGATAACACCCACAAGTGATGCTGAGGCTCCATAAATTAAGAAAACTGAAACCCAATGGATGAAAGGGGTGGGCCAAGGACAGTCAGGCTGGGGAAGGTAAGGGCTGCATGAAAAGGGCTTTAAGTTAGACCCCTTTCACACTGGGGCGGTTTTCAGGTGCTTTAGCGCTGGAAATAGTCTCTGCTAAACTGCCTCCCTATCATTCCAGTGTGACTTTTCACGCTCGGGTGGTGCGCTTGCGGGTGTTCCGAAAAAAGTCCTACAAGCAGCGTCTTTGGCCAGGTTGGGAGCGCTGTATTTAGTGCTCCCAAAATGCTCTGCCCATTGGAATGAAAGCGCCGCAAACAGTGGTAAAGCGACGCTAAAACAAGCGTCCCACCAGCTCTCTCTGCTCCATGTGCTGCTCTCTCAAGGAGCACATGTCGTTCAGTCCATCCACAGTAATACAAAGCCCTGGGCTATACTCTGTGCATCATCCACGTCTCAAAGTGAAAGTAAAAGCTTTAGTTACAGTACCTACCCATTGGCCACACTCCGCTGATGCATTTTACGCCAATTTGGCCAAATTTTAGAGCCGCTAAAATTAAGCCCAGATTAGGGTGAATGCGTCAAAGAGACATGGTCAACGCATGGACAGTGTAACGGGCTTTTACTTTCAATTTGAGACGTGGTTGATATACAGTGCATGCAACCCAGGGCTTTGTATTTCTGAGACCTACTTTATGGGTTATGTTTAGTGTTACAGTTGGAAAATTAAGTGTTGGGCCTCCTTCAGGCTTCTGCAATACACTGTGGTGCATTAGCACATGCCTTACTTTACCCTGCTTGGGGCTAACACAGCCCATTAATTTTGAATGGGTTTCCAATGCACCTCAAACTGGACTTGACCATTTTTTGGTAACACACCAAACCACAGTAATGTGTTGCCATGGGTTGTATTGTGCTGCAATGCAAGTTTGTTGCTTTGGTGTGCCATTCATAACGAGTAGAACCACAATGCACTAATGCATGCACGGAACAATAGTGTGCATTGCGATAGAGCGCGTTACTGCAACACATATATGAAGCTGGTCTTAAAGTGGTAGTAAACTCCGCTTTATACATTTTTTTTTACCTGCAGTTAGGCTTATAATAAAGCCTACCTGTAGGTAAAATGAATATCTCCTAAAACGTGCACCATTTAGGTGATATTCGCTTGTTTGGCAGCCAGTAATTTCACCGGCGCAAGCGCTATGAAGGAACGGTATACACATGCCATTTCTTCAGAGCTCTGTGCTGTGGCTGTGACTCCCGTGTCCATGCGTGGGAGTGGTATCACCGTGGCTCAACCATTCAAGCAGCCGGAGTGTGCAAACCCGGAAAGAAGACCGGGTGAAGACAGAAGCCCTGTCGGCAGTGCCTGCACGTCCCCGGAGGGCTTCGTTTTAAGGTAAGCCCTTCACAATGTGCTAGTTTTGATGCATACTAGCACTTCGTGACATTACCTTGCAGGAGGAAACATTTTTGTTTTTTCCCCCTTAGGCTTACTACTGCTTTAAGGTCTCTTTTTAGGGGATGAATAAAATCGGACATAAGAATAAAGGCGTCTGCCCAAACCTGCAACAGATTTTAGTATCCTTTGCCAAAATGCCAGGCAATTTCTGACAAGCAAAGCTTGATGCTAGACAACCTGTTCCCAGTAACACATCACTATAAAGAGTTACCTAAGTGGCAGGGCTTTTTTTCAGCGGGAACGTGGGGGGAACGCAGTTCCGGCACCTCCTGCACTGAATGTATGTAATGGCAAAGGGTGCTGGAGTGTGGCTGGGAGATCTATTGTTGATGGGAGGATTCCTGTTGAGGGAAGGGTCTATTGTTGGCTGCTGGAGGGTCTATTGATGCTGGATGCTGGGGGGGTCTATCATTGCTGGGGGCCAATTGTTGCTGGGAGGGATCTACTGATGAGAGAGGGGTTTATTGTTACTGGCTGCTGGAGGGTCTATTGATGCTGGCTGCTGGGAGATCTGTTGTTGCTGACAGGGGTCTGTTGTTGCTGGGGTGGATTTGTTGTTACTAGGGTGGATCTTTTGTTAATGGAGGGTCATTTTGTTGTGGGGGGTCTATTGTTGAAAGGGAGGATCTATTGTTGAAAGAAGGGTGTATATCTTAATGCTTATTAATAAAATCTATACAAATCACTTCGCACCACAAAATGATACTTGGTTCTGTATTCTCTAAAAAGGGCCGTACAGGACGGTGCTCAGAGGTGGATAGGGGGCGAAGACAAGGGGTGACTTGAAAAGGGGAATTCCTGAACCTATTCTCTGAGAAAAAAAGCCCTGCTCAGTGGTAAATAGGAATATGTGGGAGGTTCTATGTGTACACTGTGCCTGATCAGAAAAACCTAGTACAGAAGTAGAGGAAATTAAAAAAAAGTATATACAGTACACACACACACAAACACACTCAAATACACATACATATCTGGTTGTAGAAAAAGCTAATCTGCCACCCTTTTTAATCTCCAAATACCTTCTAATCTACCCAATTTACCTTTCTGGAGATGGGCATAGCTGCGACTAGTCAATATGTGGATGAGAACAGGCACATCTGCCTTTTTTTTTTTTTCACCAGCTTCAAAAAGAGCCTAGGAAAGATAAACAATAAGGAGCATATTTTTAAAACTGAATCTGACATTCAGAAAACACTGTCTGCAGGAGAATCAAGGTCCATATGTTTTAAATGACAGCGATTGATTCTCCACCAGGAAAGATTTGGTAAAATTCATCTTCATTGCTTTAGATGTAGACCGCCAAGTTACTTTTGTGCAATACCCACAATTTTAAATGGGTAGTGCATTAACAATTTTGCAGCTCATCCCTAAAGCAATACTCAAGGAGTCACAGCACAGTTCACACCACATGCAGTCTAGTGTGTTTTTTTCTGCATTAACAAACGCATGGATAGTAGGGAAAGGAAGAAGGAACATGCTGCATTTTTTCTGCACTGGAATGCGGTAAAACCCACTGGACTGCATCAAAAACGCACTGGGATGTGCATGCAGAAAAGCATCCGGACTGCATTTCTATGGTGTTAACTGACCCTCAATCAACATTAAAGCCCCGTTCACACTTGAGCGTATCAGAAACGCTGTAAAATGTGGAACATGTATTTGGGCGCCATTCATTCTTAATGGCACCATAAATGGAAAAATGGTATGTGGAAGTATAGTGGCGCCATGCCAAAACTGTGGGTGTGGTCAGATTGCATCAACAGTGAGAAGGGCTTAAAGGGCCATATGCTTTAATGACTGCCACAAGCGAGTATGTAGCAGACAGTACAAACCTCAGTATACTCATTTTAATAAAATAAAACAGTTCTATTGCATATCTTTTACTACTACACACAGCTAACCATAAAGTGATATTAAAGTCATAACATGTTATACTTACTAGCTCTGTGTAATGGTTTTGCACAGAGCAGCTTGGATCCTCCTCTTCTTGGGTTCCTCGCCGGCACCCCTTGCCCCTCCCTTTTTCTGGGTGCCCCCACAGAAAGTTGCTTGTGTTCATTTACACATAAACTCATTGCTCAACTCTGCTCCCTCCATCTTCTGATTGACTCATTGGCTGTGATTGACAGCAGTGTGAGCCAATGGCTTCCGCTGTTGCCAACAGCCAATCGGGAGTGCGAGTCCCCAGACAGCAAAGGCTCTCGTGGACATCGCTGGATCGAGAGGGGGCTCAGGTAAGAATTAGGTGGGGCTGGGGGGGCTGCTGCTCACAGAAGGTTTTTTACCCTTACGCAGAAAATGGTGTACCTTTACAACCACTTTAACAAAGAATGTGTTGTACTTTGAATGCAGTAGTCAAGAGTAAGAAATGTAAAAATACAGTGAGGGGAATTTCTCAAAACTGGTGCAGTCAGAATTTGGAACAAAAACAAGAGAGAAAAAGAGAGAGGGAGGGTGCACTAAAAACTGTTTCGCAGTCAGAATTTGGATCAGCTATGCATGGCAACCAATCAGCTTCAATCTTCAGCTTTAAAAATTAAAAGCTATGAGCTGATTGGTTGCTATGCACAGTTGTTCCAAATTCTGTCTGCTCTAGTTTTGATAAATTCCCCTAAGGGCTAAGCAGACAGGTCCTGTATGCTGATCCACTTTTTGCTGCATCTACCAGACAGCTTCACCTATAGAAGTGGGTGCACAGATCTGAATGCAGACCCTGTGCCTTCGGATACATGTATCCTTTCCTGTCTGTGTCAACTTTTGACATTCGACTGTCCATGCAGCTGCTGTGTCTTGACTTTGACTGGACTGCCTGCACAGGGATGCACAGAACATCATGCATCCCCACCCGGTACACGGCCATCACACTGGGCATGTGCTCCATGTGAATGAGACCCAATTGTCATGTGGGTCAGATAGCAGGAAAGAGAAGATGTTGGGTAATTAAAAGAGAAGTATGGGAATTTTATTTATGAATCATACTTGCCTAGGTAGATGCTGCATCTGTCCCCAACCAGCTCGAAGGCTGAGAACCAAGTAATCAGCCGATTACTCAGTTCCCAATGCTCCATAAGCACAGAGCTGGTGACTGTCAGTCTCTGGCTCGGCTCGGCTTTGGCTGTACTTCTTTAATAAATCTATCACAAGACCTGTCTCTGTTTCTGTTTGGCATTACTTGTGACAATTGATAAATGTCCCCATTTAGGTTGTAAACTCACCTTCCAGGGCCCAGGCAGGCTCTTCCTCAGCCCAGGCTTTAAATCCAGGCTCTCTCTCCCTGAAGCTGGAAGGCCAGGCACCCTCTTTCCTAGTCCATAGGGCCTCCACGATCCCCCTCTCATAGTCCAGGGCCTCCTTACACCTACTGTCCTAGTCCAGGGTCTCCAGACACCCCCTCCCCTAATCTGGGACCTCCAGCCACCTAGTCCAGTATCTCCCTTGTCCCTCACCTACTCAGGGGCCTTTGCACACCAACCACCATTTCCTAGTCAATGGCCGCCTCTGCACCCACCCCCCTAATCCAGGGCCTCCTCTGCACGTCAAAGGCCTCCTTTACAGCCCACCCCAAAATAAGAGCCTCCTTTGCACCCTGCTCTCCGAATCCAGGTCCTTATCAACCCCACTTTTCAAGTCCAGGGCCTCCTCTACATCCCCCAGTCCAGGGACACCTCTGCACCCCCCAAACCTAGGGCCTCTGCATCTGGCGCCCCCCCCCCCGCCCCCTAGTTTCGGCTCTGGCTGTCTGTGTCACCATTAGGGTGATTCACTCTCTCCAATTGTCCTGATCGCCAATGTTGCCAGGATTAAAACTGAGGGTAAATCCAAAATTTTGACTTCTAACTAAAAAAAATAATAACAGAGGCGAAATCTTCCCATGGGAAAATTTGTTCCCATTACAGTTGTCTAAGAGAGCATTACCCTCACACTGTAAAGATATCCTCATATATATATACATATATATATATATATTTTTTTTTTTTTTTGCGTAAACTGTTGGCGCTATATAGATCCTATATAATAATATTAAATGATCTATTATACCTTAAACCCAACAGGTTGTCCTTGTAGGCATTCAGGTATATGCGTTTCTAAATTACATCTACACTAGATTACCAAAAGCATTGGGAATTGCCTTTACATGCACATGAACTTTAATAGCATCCCAGACTTAGTCCATAGGGTTTAATATGGAGTTGGCCCACCCTTTGCAGCTATAATAACTTCAACTGTTCTGGGAAGGTTGTCCACAAGGTTTAGGAGTGTGTTTATGGGAATGTTTGACCATCCTTCCAGAAGCGCATTTGTGAGGTAAGGCACTGATGTGGACAAGAAGGCCTGGCTCACAGTCTCCGCTCTAATTCATCCCAAAGGTGTTCTATCGGGTTATGGTCAGGACTCTGTGCAGGCCAGTCAAGTTCCCCCAACCCAAACTCACTCATCTATGTCTTTATTGACCTTCCTTTGTGCACGGGTGCGCAGTCATGTTGCAACAGGAAGGGACCATCCCCAAACTGTTCCCACAAAGTTGGAAGCATGAAATTATCCAAAATGTCTTAGTATGCTGGCGCCTTAAGAGTTCCCTTCACTGGAACTAAGGGGCCAAGCCCAACCCCTGAGAAAAAAAACCCACACCATTATTATTATTATTATACACGATTTATATAGTTTATTTGTATAAACAGTTTATGCAGAACTTTAGAGGGGGGACAGCTCAATTACAGTACAGTTCAATACAGAAGGGGCAGGAAGGCCCTGCTCATAGAGCTTACATTCTAAAGGGAGGGGGTGGTGGTACAAAAGGTATAATCCCCCATAATCCCCCTCCAAATGATTTGGACCAGTGCACAAAGCAAGGTTCATAAAAAGACATGGATGAGCGCGTTTGGGGTGGAGTAACTTGACTGGCCTCAACCCGATAGAACACCTTTGGGATGAATTAAAGTGGAGACTGCAAGCCAGGTCTTCTTGTCCACATCAGTGCCTTACCTCACAAATGAACTTCTGGAGGAATGGTCAAACATTCCCATAAACACACTCCTAAACCTTGTGGACAGCCTTCCCAGAATTGTTGGAAGCTGTTATAGCTGCAAAGAGTGGGCCAACTCAATATTGAACCCTACGGACTAAGACTGGGATGCCATTAAAGTTCATATGCATGTAAAGGCAGACGTCCCAATACGTTTGGTAATATAGTATATGTTTGCATTTTCTGCAGAGGGAGGTCTTTCCCACTTTTTTAAACATTATAATTTTTTATTTTCATTTTTTAGACACTTTTTTTAAATTGTTGGAGAATAGGAAAAGGCTAGACCCTCTGTCAAGTTTTGACTGAGCAGTTTTCAAGAATTTTAATTTGAGCACTTTAGCATGCATACATGAACATTTCAGAAACATATTTAAGAGTTTTACATGTGTATCCAAGCTTCACCCATTGTCTATAGGACCAAAAATGCCCAAACCTGCCTTAAAGTAGCTCATGGAGCAGCATCAGGCTTTAAACTCTAGGCATCTGAGAGCTCATATGTGAACTGTCACCATTGAAATACGTGGCGTTTTGGATGCTGAGTGTTTTGGCGCTTCGAGCCACAAAACGCTCAAGTGTGAATGGGGCAGTAAAGAAGTTACCAAAAACCTATAGTGAGAGAAATAGAGAGATTTTTATTGCTGACTTTTTGAAAATGTGTACTGCCTGTCTGACTACTTCATTATATTAATACTTTACAACTGTTGCCCGCTACACTTGTTTAGGAACTGAACACTTGATTTAGGAAAGCCAGAACCTTTAAAAGCAATGTTATTTATCTATGTGTTTATTGATTGCAACAAAAACCTATATAACATTTGTTCTACAGTCGAATGTTAATTCTCGTGTCACAATAATGTATAACTGCAGACACTAGGTGGCTGTGTTGCATAAAATAAATGACTGCTGAATTACTGATACATCTTATACCTAGCTCCATCTAGAATGTAAACTTTGACATTAATATTATATCTATTTCTAATAAAGAGATTTTTTTAAAGCATAACTGTACTTTTAGGGCAATTACATACATACACTGTGGAGCTACTGGATGCCACACAGCCTGCTCTCCGAAAGTCACCTGGCTCGGCCACACATGGACAGTAGATTTCCCATTTATGCCTATAGAAGGAGGCCCCACAGTTAATATCTCTATCTATTGTGGACATGTAAGTGGGTGACTACTTGCCATAGAAGAGGCATTCTGAGTTTTCTTTACCCTTAGCGTTTACCCTTACCGTTTTTTATTTCACATAGAAGATTTGGTATTTTAGGACTTTACACTTTAGTTAAAAGTTAGTCCACCCAAAAGTAATATAGTGGGGCGCAAGTTCCCTGTTGGCTACTTATAATCTTATGAGGACTTCAGCAGTGAGATCTTCATGCCTCTGTTCTCCCCTCACCATCCTTTTGGATGTTCCTGCACACCTTGGAGTGTTCTCACTCCTCTTGCTACATTTTCCATGGCAAAAAAATATGGCAGTTAAAATCAAGCAGGGGTAATAGGACTCCCTTGTATAACTACCACAGTTGAAATATTAGAACACAATCCCAGAAATGACACTACTGTATTCCTCAAAACATTTATAAAACACATTTTTTAAACTCACCAGTACCTACCCAAAACCGAAACATTCAAATTAATTGCTATTTAATGGATTCTAATGTTCAGAAGTTAATGGCTAAAAAGCATAAATTGTTAAACTGTACTGTCCACTAATAAAAGATTATTAATTGCCAAGAATGGGTGTATATTATATTCTTTTTAAGAACAAGACAAAATAGCCCTATGTACTATTCGCTGCCAACACCAACAGGATACCCCTGCTCATACATGTGCCCCATTAATAAAGGCTGCTTATAGGCATACAGATCTCTCAGAAAGGGAAACTGGCAGTGACAGATCTGTAAAGTTTAAGGCGCCTTTCACACTAGCTGACTCCAAAGTTACGCGATTTTCAGTGCAACTTTGATACAACTTTGAAGTGACATTGAGAAGACTTTTACACACACTGGCATTGAAGTCGTGTCAAAGTTGGATCAAAGAAGTCCAGGAAGAACCTTTTCTGAAGTTGCAGTGATTTCAGTAGTGTCAATTGGAACGGCTCCCAGAGATCTGTGGCATTTCACATGTCCTGCAACTTGCGGTCAAGTCAGATCCTATATTGCACAAGTATGAAAGGAGCATTTCACATGATGGACATTGGTTGGTTCAAATATTTTTTCTGGGCATGCCAAGGTAATATATCAGCACCAGACTTCTTGGCTCCAATTTCTGAGCACAAGTAATCTAGTAATCTTCAGGGCTGGATTTCTGCATAGCCAAACTATAGCCAGAGGCAGCAGACAATCAAGTGCACATCATGCTGCTGGCTGCCGATAATACATTTCCATATAACATTGAAGGTCCCCACCTGACAACCTTTCTGCCTGTAAAATCCAGCAGGGTCCCCGTGGTTAACATACTGATAGTAGGCAAACTCCCAATTTTAGCCTCTCCATCCACCTTGACGTGCCTTGTGTAGATATATAATCTGATCTGGTTAATGTCATGCAAAGTCTAGCTTGCCAACTGGCAAAGATAGGCAGCACAAGACAGCAAAACCATAAATCCCACCCTGGTCATGCAGAGAACTTACTTCTCGAATTCTTAAAAAAATGTAAGAAACCTTTGTGTAATTCAACTTTATAGCTTTTAAAAGTAGTAAAGTTCTGCCCTTCCTATAGTCCTCCGTGCTTGGAAGCGATGTCTTGCCCACCAACTCTAAACACTATAGTGCCCTGCTCACATTTATGGTTCACTATACAAGATTCCTGCAAGATTCTTACTTCCTAGGACCTGCCACTTACAGTTCACTGGATTTATTGAATTCATATTTGAATTCATATTTGAATTCATATTTGTTGGGTATCCACCTTCTTTCTAACCTTAGGGAGGTCTGGCTGTTATCTTTGTCCTGCCACCATACAAGATTTAGTAGCCATCCTAAGGCTTATGATCAGTTATTATGCTGATGTGCTAAAGTATCTGCCTTAAGAGCCGATATTGTGTATTGAACCCTACCTGTTTGGATATTACTTTTGTAACCCGTTTCGTTTAAAATAAAAGAAAAATTGGAAATTAAAAGTACTAAAGTTCATTGATTGAATACTAACATTTAGTTGTACTTGTCTTACAATTATTTCGTCACCCTCTGTGCCATATCTAAGAAGCTAGCTCCTCACTGGGTGACCATTGAGAAGCTTCAGCCTACAACCAAACCTGGGTATAGTGACATAATTGGCCCACAATGATTTCTAACCACTAACAAGCTAACAGCAGCCTTGATGTCTGGTTCCTACAACTACCTAAAGAGTGATGTGCTCTTAAAGACAATTATTTGGTTCTTGAAATTCAAATGTAATCCTTGGTAGTTACTATATATGCAGCCTGACGGCATTACAGTAATAATAAATACGTTCCTTGATCTATGTTTTTTTCCTAAAATACTAAGGGGTCTATTTATAAAAAAATCACTGGATGAATGTCAAAAGCATTTGCTCAACCATAACAAATATTCCTTGTATTTTGTCTAACAGGTTAATTTGATCGTCAATTCCACATCAGCTGAAATACCTCAATCAAGAAAAGACAGTAATATAGCCACTTGATAGATGTAATTACTTTTATTTTAGTATTGAATTAGAGTAATGCCCCGTACACACAGTCGGATTTTCCAAGGAAAATGTGTGATAGGACCTTGTTGTCGGAAATTCCGACCGTGTGTAGGCTCCATCACACATTTTCCATCGGATTTTCCGACACACAAAGTTTGAGAGCTTGCTATAAAATTTTCCGACAACAAAATCCGTTGTCAGAATTTCCGAACGTGTGTACACAAATCCGACGCACAAAGTGCCACGTATGCTCAGAATAAAG
Source organism: Aquarana catesbeiana (assembly GCF_042186555.1). Classification (NCBI taxonomy): domain Eukaryota; kingdom Metazoa; phylum Chordata; class Amphibia; order Anura; family Ranidae; genus Aquarana; species Aquarana catesbeiana. The sequence goes on from NC_133324.1 coordinate 391,716,362, forward strand.
AGATGAAAGCTATTGGCTACTGCCCCGTTTATAGTCCTGACGTATGTGTTTTACGTCACCGCGTTCAGAATGATCGGATTTTCCGACAACTTTGTGTGACCGTGTGTATGCAAGACAAGTTTGAGCCAACATCCGTAGGAAAAAATCCTAGGATTTTGTTGTCGGAATGTCCGATCAATGTCCGACCATGTGTATGGGGCATTAGGACTCCAGGTATTCCTACCATTTCTGAAAAAAGGAATAAATAGGATAATGTAAATGCATAAAACATAACAGTACTATCTAGCACTGTCTTACCCTGGCATCATTATCAACAAGTTCATCATTCACACGGGTATCTTCACTTCGCGAAGCCTACAAGACATTAAACATTCTATGTTTAGAGAAATTTGTTACAAAAATCACAAAAGTAATAACAGTAAAAAAAAAAATTAAAAAAAGAATTACAGATGTATTCCCCATTCCTATGAAATACAAGACCATATTTCCATATCTGGAGCCTGTAGGCACAGATTCTAACCTGACCCAGGATAGTAGAACAGTTTTTAAATTAAAGTGAAATTCAAGGCAATACTGAATCTTAAAAATGCTCCTTCCCCCTTACCAACACATACAGTATCTCACGAAAGTAAGTACACCCCTCACATTTTTGTAAATTATATATATATATATATCTTTTAAGGTGACAACACTGAAGAAATTACACTTTGCTACAATGTAAAGTAGTGAGAGTACATCTTGTATAACAGTGTAAATTTGCTGTCCCCTCAAAATAAAAAAACACACAGTCATTAATATCTAAACCGCTTGCAACAAAAAAATGAGTGCACACCTAAGTGAAAATGTCCAAACTGGGCTCAAAGTGTCAATATTTTGTGTGGCCACTATTATTTTTCAGCACCACCTTAACCCTATTGGGCATGGAGTTCACCAGAGCTTCACAGGTTGCCACTGGAGTCTTCTTCCACTCCTTCTCTCCTGGTGGAGAGTAGAGACCTTGCGCTCCTCCACCTTACGTTTGAGGATTCCCCATAAATGCTCAATAGGGTTTAGGTCTGGAGACATGCTTGGCCAGTCCATCACCTTTACCAAGGCAGTCGTCATCTTGGAGGTGTGTTTGTGGTCGTTATGTAGGAAAATATCTCTGGTACAGTGCCTATTTTTTTATATGCTTTTTGGCCACTGAGTCCCACTCTATTGCAGTGAGTGGATATAAATATAAATATAATATCTGGGGGTACATATGTGTACCTTTCATTCATTTGGTTCCCACCCCTTTTTGTTTGTTATATGTTGGAATACTGCCCTGCGGCCCAGTCTCCAAAGGGAGGGGCTCTATTTCAGTATGTCACAGTACATGTTGGTATTCATGGTTCCCTCAATGAGCTGTAGCTCCCCAGTGCCACCAGCACTCCTGCAGCCCCAGACCATGACACTTCCACCACCATGCTTGACTGTAGGCAAGACGCACTTGTCTTTGTACTCCTCAGCTGGTTACCGCCACACACGCTTGACACCATCTGAACCAAATAAGTTTATCTTGGTCTCAGACCACAGGACATGGTTCTAGTAATCTATGTCCTTAGTCTGCTTGTCTTCAGCAAACTGTTTGCAAGCCCTCTTGTGCATCATCTTTAGAAGAGGCTTCCTTCTGGGATGACAGCCATGCAGACCAATTTGATCCAGTGTGTGGCGTATGGTCTGTGCACTGACAGGCTGACCACCCACCCTTTCAACCTCTGCAGAAATTCTTGCAACACTCATACGTCTATTTCCCAAAGTTTCAGGGTCTTGGCAATCTTCTTCTAACCTAGGCCATCTTTATGTAGAGCAACAATTCTTTTTTTTTCAGATCCTCAGAGAGTTCTTTGCCATGAGGTGCCATGTTGAACTTCAAGTGACCAGTATAAGAGAGCAAGAGCGATAACATCAAATTTAACACACCTGCTCCCTATTCACACCTGAGACCTTGTAACACTAAAGAGTCACATGACACTGGGGAGGGAAAATGGCTAATTGGGCCCAATTTGGACATTTTCACTTAGGGGTGTACTCACTTTTGTTGCCAGCGGTTTAGAAAATAATGGCTGTGTGTTGAGTTATTTTGAGGGGACAGCAAATTTACACTTTAATACAAGCTGTACACTCACTACTTTACATTGTAGCAAAGTGTGAATTCTTCAGTGTGGTCACATGAAAAGATATAATAAAATATTTACAAAAATGTGAGGGGTGTACTCACTTTTTGTGACATACTGTATGCTGACTAGGCTGGCTCTGAGGAAGAGGGGATCCCCCTGGAAACTCATCAGCCATCTGGAAGGTCCTCCGGCTTACTAGGAACCGTGTCGGTGACCTGGTTGCTTTGTGGTCATTATGGACCACTATATGCTTTTATCATTGATTTGTTTAGGAGTATATTTCTTATTAATTTACGATTAAAGATACCACTTGGGTATTGCGCAAGGCTGGTGCGCCCACTTTTTTTTTGTTTTACAGTGTCTCCATTGGGTTTCCCCCCCATCCCATAGAGGAAAGCAAAGCCTGTACTTCCATGAGAACAAGATTTTGTGATTCACCCACCATTACATCACCCTCGAGTGCAGGATATTGTTGTTGGGTCTTTTCTGCAAATATGTCGACTGACCTATGTAAGAATGATGTATACTCATCTGTTTTCGGGGGATCCAGTCAGTGATCCCCTGTGGCAGCCAGTGGCAACTGTAGGAAAGAGGAGGGAATGCTCAGCAACAGCTGGTAATGTCTGACAACACTAACATCACTTATGGGCTTACTAAGACCCATCCATTGTCGGCGCTCCTTCCTCTCCCCTTCAGCCACCGCTAGCTGAAACAGGGGAGCCAAATCACGTGACTGGAACAGAGCGAGCTGAAAATAGGCAATACTGTATATACATCTTTCTTACACAGGTTAGTTAGCAAAGGTGTTGGAGCACTTAAGATTAGTTGGGTATAGCCTGAAATTCCACTTTAACTTACCAAGACCGCTTCATTTCAACAGGCAATAGGATTGAGAGGCTGCCAACTGGTATATGTCATTTTATAGCTTATAAAGTGAATTTTACAAAGAATAATGGTGAGATGAATGTTCACAGCAACAACTTTTTTTATGTATAAAAAGAATAGAAGAAAAGCCCTTTATTTTAGTGCATTTAGGTCAGAAGTCCACTTGACCATGCAAGTCCAAATCAGTTAAATTTTATGGAAAGCAATACAAGATGCGTAGGCTTTTTCTGAGTGCCATTACCTATGAGGAGGAAATAGGGAGACAATTAAAGTAGATGGTGCCAATTGTACACTGCATTATTTTTTGTTATAGCTACAAGTCTACTTAACCTAATGGTAAATCCAGCCCTGCATGAATACATTTAATAGCAAAAGTTTATACTGATATGGAGGAACATACCTCTAAAAGTGCAAGCAGACCTTTTTGGAAATGACCAGATGTATCTGAAGTGATATCCTTTGCCAATTCAGTCTTAAACTCTGCAGAATAAAATGGGAACTTTTCAACATACTATTTCTTACTATATGCTTGAGTAACTTAGAATTCATGTACATGTATTATTCATGTATATAACTCATATCATACACAACCACGTGCTTGTATGATGTCACATACAAGCACGTGGGCTGGATGCGAGAGGTGGATCAGCAGGATGAGTGCCAGGACAGGTAGATGTGTCTCATCTCTGCTTCCTTTCACCACTCTGCATATCACACATATCATAGATGAGAAGAGGGTACAGTGGTGGAGCAGATGAGCAGAAGGGTACAGTGGTGGGGAAAATGAGCAGAAGGGGTTCAAAGGTGGGACAAAAGAGAAGGAGGTACATTGATGGGGCAGATGTGCAGGAGGTACATTGATGGGGCAGATGAGAAAGCGGGTTACAGAGGTGGGGCAGAGGAGAAAGGAGGTACATTGGTGGTACAGATGAGCAGGGGAAACAGAGGTGGGACAGATGTGCAGGAGGTACAGTGATGAAGCAGATGAGCAGGGGGGTTCAGTGTTGGGCCAAATGAGAAGGGGTTTACAGTGGTGGGACAGATGAGCAGGGGGTTCAGTGTTGGGGCAGATAAGAAGGGGGTTCAGTGGTGGGACAGAAAAGCGGGGGGGGGTAGAGCAGTGGGGCAGAAGAGCAGGGGGTAAAGAGGTGAGACAGATGTGCAGGAGGTACATTGGTGGGGCAGATGAGAAAGCGGGTTACAGTGGTGGGGCAGATGAGCAGATGGGTTCAGTGTTAGGACAGATGAGAAGGTAATTAAGTAATGAGACAAAAAGAGCATGGGGATACGGGGGTAGAGCAGATGTGCAGGGAGGTACAGTGGTGGGGCAGATGAGAAAAAGGGTACATTGATGGGGCAGATGAGCAGCAGGGTTACAGTGGTGGTACAGATGAGCAGGGGGAACAGAGGTGGGACAGATGTGCAGGAGGTACAGTGGTGGGGCAGATGAGAAAGGGGGTTACAGTGGTGGGACAGATGAGCAGGGGGTACAAACGTGAGACAGAAGAGCATGGGAGTATGGCGGTCGAGCAGATGTGCAGGGAGGTAGAGTGGTGGGGCAGATGAGAAAGGGGGAACATTGGAGGGGCAGATGAGCAGGATGTTGCAGCGGTGGGGCAGATGAGTGGGGGGGTACAGTGGTGGGGCAGATGAGCAGGGGGTACAGTGGTGAGAGAGATTTGCAGGGGGTACAGTGGTGGGAGAGATTTGCAGGGGGGAAAGTGATCTGAGGTGTAAAGGTGCATGAATTGTGGCTGATCTTAGGCGTGAGAGTTTACAGCATTTACTTTATAAAAAACCCTTTTCGTGATTGAGAGTGTGAAGTTGACATTTTTTTGTTATAAAATCGGCACTCTCAATTTCTTTGAAAATATTTTTCGGCACACTGCTCAAAAGGTTGCCTACCCCTGATGTAGGCTAAAGAAAGTGTGCACCACAAAGTGTGCTACAGTAATTGGTGATCCTTGTTAAAGGTTGGTATAAGTTGTCTTCAAGAACATGGATTCTAACAGATACATTTTGAAGGAAGTACTTTATGAGCTATACATTACTGCTCTGTACAAATGATATGGATTGAACTAAATAGAATACTAAAACCCATATAATGCCATCACCTCTAATATTTTTCCAGTTCAGCCTTCACAACACATTTCAGTTTTACATTCTAGCAGTATAGTTGTATTGCAGCACTGAGTGAATCGGTCTGTGCCTGCCTATATGTTCTGTGCCCAACATTTTCACTGATCGCCAAATAAATCATATTTGTGCAATAGTCATTCTTTACGTTATTGGTGCACGACGTGCACAGATCCACTAGAGATAGAATCAACAAATCTGACCATGGCTAAAAATATAATGCAAAGCAGACAGTAATATGAATATCACATTAACAAAAGCTTTCAGCAAACACAAAAATAGAGCTGAAATTTTGCTAGACTTTACCTTGCATACTTACTTTCTTTGTAGGCTACCTTTATGGCTTGGATCTCCCTGTTTGTTCTTGATGCTAGAATTTCAATCAGTGTATCCTCATCAGTTCCGAGTCCCTTTAAAAAAAAAAATAAATAAAAATTATGCTATAAATAACACTTAAATTAGTAATGTCGGTAACAAAAATGCAAGGTTTTATTTTAAGTAGCGATTGTGCTATGAAAAAAAATTAAAAAATATTTAAAGCATAATTTTATTTGTAAACTAACATTGCACAGTATGACTGCGAACATTTATCTACTGATTCTCCGGAATGTGTACAGCTAAATTAGATACGAGATATCATTATTTATTTACTCTAGCCAAGTCAGATATGATAAGTCATATGATTTGTGCAGTGTTTACATTACCTTGGTGGCAAATTTCAGCTCCTCTGCATCATATTCTGCTGGAGTTTTCAGCAAGGCCAAAACAACCTCCTCATAATGGCCAGAAAGAGCTTTCTTTAGAGCTTCTTCCAGAGGCTAGAAATACATTGGGCATAGTCAAAACCTGTTCATCAAGTTACAGTAAATACTACACTATACTGTATGTAAGGGATCACAGAAAAAAAAAAAACGCTACAGTCTAAAAATTCAGTGAATTTTCGAGTCAAAGGATCAGGGTTTATGGCAACAGGGATTCAACAACGCATCTGTAAGACAATACTGAATTAAAGTAGGTCTGCAAAAATGCCAAGTAACAGTGTGTTTACCAAAAGCAAACAGACAATGTGTCAATTGTGACAGCAAATCCAGCATACTTCATTACAGGGCGGCAACCAAAGCACGTACAGCTTAAAATGCCTTATTCCTAGAGGCTGGATTGTAATGTGTTGGAAATCAATTAAAAGGAGAAGTACAGTCAAAGCTCATGCTACATTAGTTTCAATGCTAAGAGCCCAAAGCAAGATTCTAGAACTTTTTTTGCCAAAATCAAATGCAACTTCTTTTTTTTTGTAAGCACCCCCCCCCCCCCCATCTCCTATTACCTTTTTTTATTCCCAATACTTATTGCCACCCTAACACTTAACCTTTAGGGGCAAAGAAGGGCAAGTTCACCTTTTCGGGCAGAATTTCACTTTTCATAATAGAAGTGTTTTGTAACAATGAGCTTATCTCTCACTTACCTCATCTACTGTATAGAAGCTTTACATTTTCATCTACTGTATCCATTTGTATTTTTAAAAATGTTTTTAGATTCCATCACTTCCTGTAGATCGTATCCCTGCATTCACTTCCTTTCTGCATCACAGGAGAGGGTGCGATAGGGCATCTTCACCTATCTGGACCACACCTCCCTCATTACTATACCACCTCCTGTGTTATTTCTGCCCACTTTCAGTACAATCAGATTGTACAATATCCTTTTAGATCAGCTATGTTGTGCAAGGGCCTGTCCGATTGGATATAAATTGAATAGATTGTTCAGGTGGGTCCAGCTATTCCATAGCTTTGGTAAATTTAAAGGAAATTGCATAGTGTATGACCCTCTTTATACAAGTACATAGAAGGGAGTGGATGTAAGCACTCAGTTGTCAGGCCCAGTCACACCTCTGCCTAGCAGGGACTCACATTTCCGCATGCCTTTTTTTGGGGGGTTTTTGAGAGTTTCTGCTCATCATGCATATGGCAGCTCATTCACTTGAATGGACTGCCCTATGCATGACAAATGCCCCCAGAGAAGCTCCAGAACTTTATTTTGGAGCGGAGTGTGGTGCATTTTTACAAATGCATGCCCGCTATCCAAGCTTAGGGTGCCAGTAACATTTAATGACAACGAAAGCATGATGCACATTTCCCGCAAGTTTTGAAACACACAGCCTTAGGCATTTTCTGTGTGGTTTGCCATGCATTCTGAAATGCATAGATGTGAATAGAGATTTTTTGTTGTTGTGTAAACACACCAATTTTACTTTTAGGCCCCATACACGCCTAGCATAGTGGGAGTACATGGTTTTTGACGTGTTTTTCCCTCAACACACGTAGCACAGCCTATTGATTTCAATGGGATACCCTACACAGGGCAAAGTAGCTCACGGGACATTTTGGGGTGTTGCGTTTGCACATTCAGTGTTTTTCAGTGTTTGTCGCTCATTTCTTCATGCGGCAAAATATAATTGCTTCTGTGTTTGGGGTGCTGTTTATTAATGTCACCGAAAGCTCAACTAGTTAATTTTAGGTGTATAAAAAGGTAGCCATACACTACAATCTGTACAATTTCCTAGATTTACCAAAACTATATAATAGGAGAACACACCTATCTATCCAAATCACTCTGTATCCAATCAGGCAAGCCCTTGCACTACATTTAAAGGATATTGTACAATCAGATTGTGTAGTGTGTGGTGAGCTTACATGACTTCCAGGACACACTTCTCCTGTTTTCAGTACTACAGCTCTATCTGCATATACTGCGATCACTCAGCTCCTGCATACTCTGCCAAATGAGTGATCTATGCAAGATAAAAAATAAAAAAAATTGATGGCTATATATTTATTGAGATATCCGATTGCATTGGAAAACCGTGCACCTGAGGTGGTAGGAGGGCGCGAGGTAGGTGGGAGCGATCTCCTGGAGAAGGGGGAGGGCAGGTGCAGGGTGTGCGTTAATGAGGTCAGCTGGTAAATTACTTCCTTCTACTGGTTCTACCATCCTGAATACCAAATTCAGGACAGCTGATGGAAGAGTTTTCAACAGGACACTGAGGCAAGGCCTAATCGAAGATAAAATAATATGCTATTCTTTGCTGCAAAAGAAGTACAATAATGATATATTGGTACATGGGGGAGCTGAAATTTAGAAAAAAAAAAAAAAAAGGAAGAAGGCGAGCCTTTAAAATGCATTCTTAAAATTGTTGTAAACCCCCGATTGTCACTTTTACCTATAGGCAAGCCTAGAATAAGGCTTACATATAGGTAGTGGAAATATCTCCTAAACGTGCACCGTTTAGCATGCGCTGTGAAGAAACGGACCTCCGTGCTGTGAAGAAACTGACCTCTGTGTTGTTTCTTCACAGACCTCCATGCCGTTTCAGTCATGTGCCTTGACTGACGGCTCCCGCATGCATGCGTCATGCGGTGACGTCATGCGGCTCCGGTCAGTCACAGAGCCGAAGCCCACAACCCCGGAAGGAAGAGGGGCGAAGATGGATGCGGCCACCAGCTGGGACAGCGAGGGCTTCATTTGCAGGTAAGTGCCACATAATGGGCTAGTATGTGATGCATACTAGCCCATTATGCTTTTACTTTGCAGGGGAAAAAAGAGGAAGTAAAACCCATTAGGGCTTACTTCCACTTTAAAACGCAAGTAGAATTCTTAAACTCTTTGCAGAAATGTACCACCTCCTTGTTTTTTGCATTCCAATAATCAGCTCTGGAACCAATATAGTCAGGGATCAAAAGGTTTAGGTGCTGCCTACGATTGGTGCTCACCGCTATAAACCACAGTGTTACTTGGCCAGCATTTCTTGGCTCATTCATAAAAAATTAGGGAATTATTTGGAGGTTGTATGTTACCGCAGCAGACAGAACTTTATGATTGTAAGAGGCTGGATACCCAATATTGCCTTTTTTTTACTGGCCACCTTTAGGTTATACTACACATTTATCAGTGGAGCCCTAAAGGTTTTTGAGTAATTTTCTTTTATCTGGTTGTGGGTTTGTGTTCACTGTCCTAACTCAGAGAGAACAGGGTATGGCTGGCCATACATTATACAATGCCCTTGTTCAAATTCCTTTAGGATTTACCTTAAACTATGTAGTGCAAGGGCTTGCCTGATTACTTATTGAAAGTGTTTAGGATTGACCTCTTATTATATGATTTTGGTAAATCTAAAAGGAAAATTGTATAATGTATGGCCAGCCTAAGTTATCTTCAGGATTATGATTGTGTGCTGTGTTCAAGTAAAGAGAAAATGGGAAGCAAAGCCTTCACATATGTAGATTGTTGTTCAGTTACCATATTGGTACAATACCTTTCCTGTTGTACTTTGGTAAGCAGCCTTAATGGCTTGGCGCTGTGCATTAGTTCTTTTGGTCAAAATATTGGTGATAGTTGCCTCATCAACACCTTAAATAGCAAAAAAAAAAATCATGCATTTAGTTGGATTTGGAAGCATTTAGCACATTTGTACAGAGCTATAGCATTTTTTAGCTGTCCCTCAAGTTCCAGATTAAATATTTTTCATCCTTAGAGAGAAAAATTGGCAAAAATACTGCAATATGGCCACTACCTGGAACAAAAATGATCACAAGAAATAGACTTATTTACTACTGTATGCTCCTCAGCTCCATCTATTGGCCTTAATGCAGTATTTTTCTGATTTACTTTCTGTATGAATAAAAACAATTTGACCTGGAGAGGAAATAGTCTAATTACATACACGTTTGCCTCATTCATACAGAACAAATGCACATGCAGTTTCACAAGATGAATAGCTCAGCAGGTTGTTTATAAAAACTTCCCATAGTGTTTTATATGAGCTGGTCTGCAAAAAGGCTGATCACTAATTTGGCATTGCTGTTTGGACAAAGATACTTCTCAGTGTGCGAGACTGCCAGCAGTTAGACTGATAGTTCAGGTGATAAGTTCTAGAGCTAGGGTAGCAATTAAGAAGTTAGAGCAGTATTAAACCCAAAAGCAAACATTAGAATTGCAGCTTACCAATTCTTAAGCCTCATACACTCGATCAGATTGTTGGCAAACAAAACCGTGGACTTTTGTCCGAAGTGCGTTGGCCAGGAACTTGTCTTGCATACAAATGGTAAGGAATTGTTGGCCAACAAATACGAACGTAGTGACTTACTATGTTGTTTTTCAGCTCTTTAGCGCCACCCTTTGGAGGAGATAACGTGTTATTTATTATTATTTATTTATGATTGGCCTTAAAGTTATTGTTTTGACATTTTTTTGGTTGAATAATGATTTGATTTGGTATATTTTCTAGATTTTTGGATGCATAGAATTAACTTTTTGGTTAAGTTCTACTGGTAGATAGCATGTCTAATTTTATTTGGTTTCTTCTTTTAATGCACAATAAAAAAATTGTGTAGAATAATACTTGGCTATGTGTTTTACTTCAAATGACAGTTTGGGAGTAGGCAGTTACATTTAAAAAAAAAAAAATACAATGTAAAATTAACAAGGGACACCAACATAGTATCTTTGATCTTAAAAACTACGGGATAATGGTGTTGTGGTAACTTGCCCAAATAAAAAAAAAAAAAGAAGAAGCATAATATTATTCTTGATATCACTAGAAAAAAAAAAGACTTTGAAAATTTGTTTGCAATAACTCCATCAGTATCACCAGCAAAGCAGCTTCATTATTATCCCATTAAAGTGGAGGGCCACCCTGAAAAAAATTTCACCAAAAATCCTAAAAAAAAAAATTTGAATTTTTTTTTTTTTTTTAAACTTACCTGAACTTACCTGAACCCTTGTTGCTAGGCTAATCTGCCTGTTCCTATTCCACAGCGTGTTCTGCTCCTAGCTGAGCAGCCCCATTGCCTTCTGGGAACTGTGTGTGTTCCCAGAAAACCACGGGGCCATTCACAGATCGCCGCGCCGCTCGCGCGTGCGCAGTAGGAAACTGGCAGTGAAGCCGCAAGGCTCCACTGCCTGTTTCCCTTACCTAGGATGGCGGTGCCGGGACCCGAGAGCTGAGGGACGGGTCGGCCTCGGGTGGCTGACATCGCGGGCACCCAGGACAGGCAAGTCTACTTATTTAAAGTCAGCAGCTACACTGTCATTACGAACTCTAGTTTACAAGACAGACCGCTTCTGGCTCGTCCTTGCTTCCAAGCATGCGTGTTTGTACTTTGGACTTTTGTACACACGCTCGGAAAATCCAACAGACATTTGTCCGCGGAAAATTTTAAAACCCTGCAATCCAGCATTTGTTGGCGGAAAATCCGACAACAATTGTCGGATTTTCCGCCAACAGCCTGTCATCACACATTTCCCATCGGAAAATTCAATCGTGTGTACGATGCTGTAGATTTAATGGCTGTATTATTTTTCTTTAGGCTTTCCTTTTATTTTCACCTGGTGATCCAGCCAATAGATCTGTTATTTTTCAAACAAAGTATTTACCACTGCCAGGGGTGCTTACCATGATAAACTTTTACCCCAAAAGGAAAAAAATGAACTGCTTGAAGTACGAGCTGGAATTTGGTTTCGATGTGCTAATGAATTTAAACCTGCTAGTGAATCCAACACTTCCCTCCCCAAAATTAACAACGCTGCTGCCCAAATGCATAGCTCAACTGTCCCTGATTTGCAGCAATGTCCCTCTGTCCCTCTTTCCTCCTCATTTGTCCCTCATTTTGCTCTGATCTATATAGATGTATATAAAATGCACTTTTTATATATCAAAAAGTGTTTTCCAGCACTAAACCTTTCATCTGATTTCCAAATGGCTGCATTTGTAAATTCCAACAGCCAATATAAAGGAATAGTAGTGGTAAAAAAGCACTTGTGGGTTTAACCAATCTTGTTATTTTGTACAATTCTCCTTTAAGTGGGCGTGGCAAGGGGTGTGTCCTATGCCTGCATACTTTTGCTGAGAGTTGTCCCTCATTCCCATCTCAAAAAGTTGAGAGGTATGTAAAATGTGCCCCCGTGCATGTTAATCCACAATGGAGGAACTCTAATATAAGATAGGAGTTACTGGCCAGAACACCAGGGGAAAAAAAAAGCCTTAAAAAAAAAAAAAAAAAAAAAGAAAAGTAATGCAGCCACCACATTGAATGATTGTGAAGCTACATTTTTGGTTTTGGTTTGGGTTGAATACCGCTTTAATATTAATTTTAGAGGTTCCTCTACATGTTTGTTTGGGGCTCAGGAGTAAATTTAAATAGAAGGTTAAAATTTGAGGTGGAATATGGTTAATGCGTTTCTAAATTGAAGAACATAAATGTAATGGCTGTAATTTCCTTTATTTTCACCTGGTAAACTTGAGAACACCACTTCTTGTCTTTGATTTTTGTGTCTCCTGTACTCTCTACTGTATGTATGGAAGGAGTCATGGTTGTTATACAGGCTGGACCTCAAACATGTCTGCCTCTGTTTATTTCAATTACATACAGGTTAATAGGACTGGTGGTTTACAAAAGAAAGAAAAGATTGGTTGTGCTTTCTGTTCAGCTCCCAGGAAGCAACAAGGACCCCGCATTTCTGGCAAGATCAGTGGTATTAGCTGAAAAAGTTGTGAGCCACCATGTCTAAGGACTAGTAAACTGCAATTTATATTACATTTTTGTTTATGGGTATGGATTGTTTAAGTGATATGCCCTGTACACACGGTTGGATTTTCCGACGGAAAAAGTGCGATCGGATTGTGTTGTCGGAAATTCCGATCGTGTGTGGGCTCCACCAGACTTTTTCGGTCGGAATTTCCGACACACAATGTTTGAGAGCAGGCTATAAAACTTTCCGACAACAAAATCCGATCAGTTAAATTCCGATCGTGTGTACACAAATCCGACGCACAAAGTGCCACGCATGCTCAGAATAAATTAAGAGACAAAACCGCGTTCATAACGATCGGATTTTCTGACAACTTTGTGCGTCCGTGTGTATGCAAGACAAGTTTGAGCCAACATCCGTCGGAAAAAATACATGGATTCTGTTGTCGGAATGTCCAATCAATGTCCGACCGTGTGTACAGGGCATTAGAATTTTCTCATAAAGGTTAACTACTGGCAATTCCCCATTCCCACCGGGATGGATTTGAAAGCGCACTACTTCGGCACAATTTCAAAGCCGCACATCAGTGCGATTTGCACTGCCGATTTCATTTAACAAAAGTCTATGCAAGTCGCAATGAAATGGGCAACTAGTGCAGGAACCCGTTTCACAATATGAACTGTCAAATCACATGACAGATCGTAACAGTGGGAACGGTGGCTAAGGGTTAAATTGTAAGAGCTAGAAAATAGAAAGGTCGTAGTTAGTGGTAAAATACTAACGCATATACAGTTTTTTTTTTTTTTTTTTTCTTTAAGACTGTTGAATGCTATAATTACTTTGGCGCTAGACATAGTAAATTTACAAATTTCAATAATCAACACCATAAATACCTTTGGTTTTAATGGCCTTGTCTAAGGCAGTGACATCTGCAGATGCATCATAGGATGGAGCTGTTTGAAGACCGCCAGAAACTTGTTGCTAAAAAAGGTGAAAAAAATATTAGTACATAAGAAATAAAGAACAGCTGAAAATATGTTGATATGACTAGGCACACTGCAACTTGCATTTAACAACTCATTTATAAAAATGCTGTGATGGGTCAACAGTGCCCCACGGAGTTCTACCTAAAGTCTAAAGTCAGGAGAGCTTTATCATTGGAGGGGAGCTGGTCATGACTTTAACAGGTCACATTACTGTAAGGTGACCAAAATTCTTAAAACTTAAATCCATAGACTTTTTTTTATTGGCAAATGGTAAACTATTTTATAAGCATATTTTCCTCAAATTATATATGCAGCGTATGTGGTATGTTTATGGAATTATTGTATAATATACATGTTATTTCTCACATTTCATCCATGATATATATATATATATATATATATATATATATATATATATATATGATACTTCTTAGAATTTTTTGAGATATGACTACCAAATGTTAAGACGATAAGAGAGAGAAAAAAGTGCAGAGTTCAGGAGCGCGCTACATAAAGAATGGAGGGCTCAGGAGTGCCCATCAATGCAAAATGAAAATTGGGCGCCACCAAATTTGTCTGACCACCCTATCCGGTCCACTAAAAACAAACAGAAGGGGATCTGTTCCCCTCCATCTAGAAGGATCGTATCAGATCGCAGTCGGGTGTAAACCAACCGCAGAGTTAGTTTACATCCGATCACCCATAGAGCAGAGTGGGCTCTGCGGAGGGCATGCGTGGTGCACCGTACAGCAACGGACAGGCAGGTAAGCAAGTTAATGCAGGAGGAGTGTGACCTCACAGCACACTAGCGCTAAACCACTCCACAGGAAAGCATTCTTAGTAACACTGCAACTACTGTTGCTTAGCCATTTAGTAACAGTAGTTGCAGTGTCACCAAGAATGCTTTTCTATGGGGTGGACAGGAGGAGCAGAGTGGTTTAACGCTAGTGCCCTGTGAGGAGCTGGTACCACTGAGTAATAAGACAACTGTGTGTGACATTAGACTTGATCTGCATTGGCAACCTTAGAGCTGTGGTACCTGGTGCGAGCCGCAACCCGCACACTCCCTAGGTACACCACTGCCCCTCATTCTCCCCCCAGTACTGAGCTTCCCTTACACAGAGCTCCCACCCTCCTTCCACCCTCCTTCCAGGAATTGTGTACAGATCCTTGCAACATGGGACCATGCATGATCATGCTGCAACATGAGGTGATGGTCATGGATGAATGGCACAACAACGGGCCTCAGGATCTTAGCGCTCCACATGCATCAATAAGACTTGGCCCAACATGACCCTGTCACCATTTCACTGGTTTTCCTCCTTTGGACCACTTTTGGTAGGTCCTGACCACTGCAGACAGGGAACATCCCACAAGAGCTGCAGATAGGAGTTGCCCTGACCCAGGTGTCTAGCAATTACAGTTTGGCCCTTGTCAAAGTCCCCCAAATACATGCACCCCCCCCCCCCCCCCCCCATTTTTCTGCTTTCAACACATCAACTTCAGGGACAACATGTTGATTTGCTGCTTAATATATCCCACCTAATCTCAGATGCCTTTGTAACAAGATAACCAATGTTATTCATGTGTTACCTATTATTCATATAGGTTAGATAGAAAGATAGATGAATAGGTAGATCGTCAAGACTACCTGCCACCCCCTATGCCCTTGTTGGGAGCAATGTCCAGTTCTATGTGACAGAAGGAGAAGGTACCAGCATCCACCTGACCCACATGTATTGTAAATTGGTCCCTTAGATGTTGAAGGTTTTTTTGCAGTTGCACTATCTGTACAAATGATAGGTCTTCCTCTGTGCAGGATTTACTTGTGCCTATTCAATTAAACTATACCTGGAAATTATTGTACAATTTTCTTTTTGTGATCCCCCATATATAGTATTTTGTTTGTAATGTTACAAGGACCTTTCCACCAATTTCCTATGATTCCTTGAGAATACTGCACAGTTTCCACTGTGGAAGGCACTACACCTCCAAGCAAATTTGGGTGGCCAATTGTCTTTCGGGGTCAGGAGTTTGAACATTCTTTATATGGGTTGTTTTGCCTTCCCCTGGATGAATTAGGGGTAAGGTGCTCCGACTATGCAATTTTTGAATGGTTCAGCTCGACGTGCGTTTCCTTTTCCAATCTAGGTCACTAAAGGTCCAGAAGTGGGTTTTTTGTTTTTTTTTAAAGTGACACTGTATTTTTTCTTTTCACTGAAGTGAAAGTTATGTGCCAGGAATAATGTACTTTTTCTAATGTGTTAATTCAAAAATTGGCGACAACTACTACCACCACCGATATTATATTATTATAATGGTAATATATATGAATGAATCTTTGCTCATTTCTGAATATACATACAGTGGCTTGGTCCGAACAGCTATCCAAGAATAAGGCTTGACTCAGGAACTCGGAAATGAATGACATTGTAACTTGGAGGTCTGTAGAAACAAAATATACTTCATGTTTATAAGTACAATATGACAGATTCTTCTTAAAATTATGTTTAAAGTAAAACTTGAAGTAAATAGCAGGATGCACATTTGAAATACATATCTTAGAATTGTTTTAGGTGCCAAAGAATTTGGCACAACACGGGATACACAGTATAAAGCAAAATATGCAGTACTACTTCTATTAAATAAACCATATGTGATGAAAATAAAATTAGTGTCAAGAAATGTTCCACTCAGTGTATAACATATATAGAAAAATGATATGTTTACATCATACAATGAATCAAAAATTACAACACAAATCAAAGGCCCATCAAGTACCAGTGAAAGCATTCCCTCCTCCAGGCTCGGTAACAGACTCCTCCACTTTTCACATGTAACCATCTCTCCCAAAGATTGATGTATATGAAAGAATAACTAAAATACTACAATAGTTAAAACTATTTTATGAAAAAGAACAACTCACTTAACGGATGGGCAATGCATTAATTGCTGCTGTCAGTACCAATTATCAGTATTACCATGACAACGTTAACACTGTGGGCAGCTAAAGCTACCTACAAGACATATCAGAATTTTCAAAGATGGTGCTGGCTTCAGGAATAAAGGCCTTTGTCTGGCCTGCAGTGTTTTTATTGCAAACTCTACATAAAATGTGAAGAGTTTGGTTTTGGTAATGTTTTAGAATTGTATATGTTGGGTAATAATTGATATTGAAAATAGGTTTCTGGCTTTAGTTCCACTTTAAGGCTGCTTAGTTTGGATATTAAATCGGTTCAGTGATGGTGCAAGTTTAAAATATGGGGTATTGGGGGAAGCGCAAAGCACTTTGGACGGCATCCTTGGAGAAGAAGTTAAGAGTCAAAATATTGGGGAGTGTCCTATACTGTATTGTCACTTACTTTTTGAATGCAATAGATGTATTACTTTCTAGCTCCCTCTAATTAGGTAGGTGCTGGGAGGTAAGATTTTTGTTGAGTGCAGGTAAATTTAGGCAGGCCTAGCTTCCCTGTTGGTTTTGATCTGTGTGGGCTGGGAGTGGCTCAGAGTAGCAGCTGTGACTCACAGACAGCATCACTCATTGTCACCTCCCTTTTCCTTCTAGAGGATTCTAGAAGAGAGGTGGAGCTGTCTTGGGTGTTTCAGGGAGCCCTGACCAATCCCCAACTAGGATTGGCAGGGGGCAGGCCTCCTTAAAATGCCTGAAGTCAGCCCAGCTGAGGAGGAGTTACATAGTTGACGAGGTTGAAAAAAGACACATGTCCAACCTATGAGTGTGATTTTATGTCAGTATTACATTGTATATCCCTGTATGTTGTGGTCATTCAGGTGCTTATATAATAGTTTGAAATTATTGATGCTCCCCGCTGAAACCACTGTCTGTGGCAGAGAATTCCACATCCTAACCACTCTTACAGTAAAGAACCCTCTACGCAGTTTAAGGTTAAACCACGTCTTCTCGTTTTAGCGAATGGCCGCTTGTCTTATTGAATTCCCTTTCGTGGAAAAGTTTTATCCCTCTTGTGGGGTCACCAGTACGGCATTTGTACATTTAAATCATATCCCCTCTCAAGTTCAGTGCTCATAACCCTATCTGATAACCAAGGTCCTCCAGTCCCTTTATTAGCTTTGTTGCTCTTCTCTGGACTCTCTCCAATTCCAGTACATCCTTCCTGAGGGCTGGTACCCAGAACTGGACAGCATACTCTAGGTGCAGCCGGACCATTATTGTTTTATCTCTGGAGTTAATTCCCTTTTTAATGCATGCCAATATTCTTTTTGCTTTGCTTGCAGCAGCTTGGAATTGCATGCCATTGCTGAGCCTGTCATCTACTAGGACCCCCCAGGTCCTTTTCCTTTATAGATTCCCCCAGAGGTTCTCCCCCTAGTGAGTAGATTGTGTTCATATTTTTGCCAACCAAATGCATTATTTTACATTTTTCTACATTAAACCTCATTTGCCATGTAGTTGCCCACTCCATTAATTTGTTCAGATCTTCTTACAAGGTTTACACATCCTGCGGAGAAGTTCTTGCCTTGCTTAGCTCAGTATCATCCGCAAATACAGAGATTGAGCTGTTTATCCCATTCTCCAGGTCGTTTATGAACAAATTAAAAAGGGTTGGTCCCAGGACAGAACCCAGGGGGACCCCACTACCCACCCCTGACCATTCCTAATACTCCCCATTTATTACTACACTTTGAACTCGCCCCTGTAGCCAGTTTTCAATCCACGTACTCACCCTATGGTCAATGCTAACGGCCCTTAATTTGTACAGTATATGTTTATGGG
This sequence comes from Aquarana catesbeiana, assembly GCF_042186555.1. NCBI lineage: Eukaryota > Metazoa > Chordata > Amphibia > Anura > Ranidae > Aquarana > Aquarana catesbeiana. The sequence goes on from NC_133324.1 coordinate 391,734,787, forward strand.
GAACTGTATCAAATGCTTTTGCAAAATCTCTATACACATTACACCTACGGGCATTCCTTTATCTGGGCTGGCAGGGCCTGAAGAGGACTTACTGGGAGCAGTAGTCCACCTTAGGACAGCTAACACTAAGGACTTCCTATTCTATTTTTGCTACACTAAAAAAAGGGAGAGAGAGATAGAGAGAGAGAGAGAGAGAGAGAGAGAGACAGAGAGAGAGATGTGCTGGAGGAGACTAGAGTAGCTAACTATAAATAGTTGTCTCAACTGATTGATACACAATCAACCAATTGCTGTTCTATTTGGCATCCCATGTATTCCTATCCCTTTCCAAGTTCAAATAACTCAAAAAAAATACAAAACAATCACATGGACTGTCCATGGTCTCCAAAGTGACTGGGAAGTGAATGCCAGGCTAGGTAGAGTGACAGGTGAGCCACATCACTTAGCAGCCCCTGCGGGGTACTGATACACTCGTCATAATAGAATTATTGTTTTAAATATTGTGTGTACTGTTTTAAGCACTCGGTGCATTAGACATTAGGGTAAGGTTTTTATTGTTAGAGTGAAGTTTATTATTGGAAGGAGCTCTCGGATGGCAAGTCGGCAAGCCCAGATCAGGTTCCGGACCCACCAACCCAGATCAGTGATCTAAATGAAGCTGCTAGAGGAAACACAGATGCTGAGGGATCAGAGCCACATAAGCTGATGCTTCCTGTATAGCGCCGGCTCCTGTCACAGGGTGATACCAATTGCACTCCGCCTGAGACAGCAACAGGTGGAAATACCTGTAGCAAGAGAGATTCCTGAATGGAAGATTATTAAAAGGTCAGTTTAGATTATAAAATCAGTGTATATATGGGCTGCTCTTCTGCGGTGGTCACCTGCAGGTTACTTGTACAGAGCCATAAACTTCTGTAATCCAGGAGGTTTGGTGTACTTTCAGAAAGTGCACCACAGCTGCAGGATACACTGTAATAAAAAAAAAGTCTATGGCAAAGTGCAGCTATCCCACAGGAAAGCCACTGGTGCATGGTGCTGCACCCGCGGGAAGGGTAAACTGCAGCGCATCAGTGTGAAAGCAGCCTTAGACCCCTTTCAAACAATCAGTCTGATTGGTTCCGCCTGACTCGATCAAACCCTCTATTCACCTCTATGGAGTGACAGATGTAAATGGACGTGTCAGTTTACACCCTCCTACCTCCAATCAAAGCAGGGGAAAAAAAAAAAAAAACACACACAGAAGGGGGATCTGTCCCCTTCCATTTGGGCAGATTGGAGGGCTCAGAGTAGAGCGGGCTGTGTCTGTATCCTATCTGCATATGCAAAGTGGACACGGACCTGTCATCCATTCATTGTGGCCCATGACCAGTTACCAAGTCGCTTAAGTGGTCTTCTCTCTACAAAAAGGTTGGGTACCCTTGCTATAGAGGAATGTGGCTTTTATTTTTTTTATGTTTGAGGTTACTGCTCATTATACCATGAAGAATGATCTTCATTAAAAAGGTGGGTAGCTGAAATGGCTGCACTCTATGGAGATAACATAGCTCCCAACTATCCCTGATTTTCCAGCAATGTCCCTCTTTCCTCCTTATTTGTTCCTCATTTTGGTCTGATCTATATAGTTGTATATAAAATGCACTTTTTATGTATCAAAAAGTGTTTTCCAGCACTAAACCTTTCATCTTATTTCTAAACTGCTATATTTGTAAATTCCAAAAGCCAATATAAAGGATTAGTAGTGGTAAAAAAAAGCACTTGAGGTTTAACCAATCTTGTTTTTTGTATAATTCTCCTTTAAGGGGGCGTGGCCAGGGGTGTGTCCTATGCCTGCATACTTTTGCTGATAGGTGTCCCTCATTCCCATCTCAAAAAGTTGGGAGGTATGAGATAGTCTAGTTGGTCCAATTCTTTCTAATAAAGATATGCAAGAAGAAACTTTAGGCAGTGCTTTTCATTTCTAAATTCCTAATTTTAGGACCTTTATAAAACAATATGGAGTATCAGATATCTTTGTTTCCCGTATTGGTTTTAAGATCTCATACACTGTATACTGCAGCAGCACAGTCTATTGTCACCAATCTGTTGGGTTTCTCATTTGTTTGCCTTCATTGTAGACAGGATACCTCTGTCTTATAAATATTACTATGTGTACTCTAACAAAATAAACACGTATCACAGCATTGTTCCTCAGTCGTGTTTTATTAATAAAAACAATGCAAAATTACAAATCCTGTGGCTCAATAGAATGCAATATTTGCATGACATTGATGTTGCTTTGTAGTCATTTGTAAACTATTCTTTATAGTAATGCAAACTACCACTGTGCATTTTTCCAGCAGTGAAGTGTAAAACCAATATTGTTTACACCCAATTTAATAGGCCTCTAAACCAAGGATGTAGCTTCACTATAGCTGATCTCCCTTAGTACACAGAACATGGAAATGCAATTTTAGTAAATATAAACTGCTAAATATATTTTCTCAGCAGTATAGCGCAGCCGTGTGACTTCTATCAGTTCCTAGTAAAGTTTGTAGGAGACGTTTTCATTATCCCCTGTCCCTCTGTCTGGACAGTGCTGATTGGCCCTGTGCTGATCACATGCACCCTCTCAAATAAAATAAAAAACCCTCTAGCAATACACACCAAACTGAGCATGTGCAGCCCATCCCTTTGGCTCTGTAAATTTCAGGTTATTTTTTGGAGACAGTGGAAGAAGAGGAGTATCAGACAGCCTTTATACACAATGCAAAGGATTAACCCCTTAGGTTCCACAGTGAGTATAACAATCATGCTTTAGTGAATATACAGGCTGATTTTACTGTTGTGGGTTTAGTAACAGGAGAATGTTAACTCCTTGCACTATATGGCAGTATTCCCGAGTGTGGCTTGGGGTTAAATTTTCAGTACCATTAGTGGTAACCCCGAGCCACACTCGGGATTGCATTGCAGAATCCTGATCAAGGTAACTTACCTTGTCACCAGGATCCTGCGATGTCCCCCCGCTGTGTCCTACGCCAGATCCTCCGCCCGATGCTCTGTGTGCCGGGCTCCGTTCCCAGCGGCAATTTAAAAAGAAAATAACAGTAATGTAATCTGTAAGATTACAGTATACTGTATCAAATCATTTCACCTCCCTTTTACCCCTAGTGCTTTGTCCAGTGCCCTGCATGCAGTTTTATATTATATGATTCCTTTACGTCAAAAAGTAAATTAGAACACTTGCAGAATTTAGCAAAAGTGATTCGTGGGGAAGTTCATTTTATTATTTTTTATAATTATTTATGATTTCATGTTTCAAATGTTATCATACCTGGGATGTCTACTAGACTCTTGTTTGGACAGGTTTAAGTGTGTTTATTACTAAGAATTACAGGCCTATAATATAAAATGCCAAATTTCTATGCAAAACATTGTACCGCTTTGAGACGCAAAAATGGGACATAATCATACCGCCAGGGAAGCTACAATATGCTTCCCTAGGTGCCATTAACACTTCTTATAGAGATACCCTGCATCCTTTGTGAGATGACTATTCATTACAGCTAAATGCTAGTCCTGAAAGTTAGCTGTAAAAAACTTTTTATAGCTCTGCTAGAGAAGTGAAGTGACTCATTTCCTGTTATTTTAGAGCATATTTGCAGATGATTAAAAAAGATATGCACAGCATTAAAATGATCACTAGCTTAAAACAGATGTACCATCCGATATATTTTTTCATTTTGAGTGCTTGTATGCCAACATGAAAGTGTAAAGCACCATACACAGGATCAGAATATCATACAAAAATAAGTAAATAAATAAAAATAAAATGCCACTTTTGAAGCGAATGTACGATAATCTGATCAATAGTATAAAGCTGTCGTCCCAAATTTTTCGGAGGGACAAACATGAAAATTATCATACAAACAAAATCATGCGATTTAAGTTTAATCAGTACCGTTTCATCCGAAAATGCAATACAAATACACTACAACACATTACATAACTTCCAAATTTGTATTCTGTCGTACGAGAAAAAAAAAAAAAAATAAATAAAACAGAAAAAAAACCAACCCCATGGACAATTATCTGTCTGATAATCTCATTGTGTGTACTAGGCTTAACACTTCCCAGTATGCACTCTCAGACAGATGACAGCACTCCCTTGTCAGCTGTTTTTCATGCTTTAAAGTAATGTCAAATCAATTCATAGATTTAGAGATAGACACCTATAATAATAAATTCTCCTCTTTTTCTAAAGCTGGGTACACTGGCCAAAAAATCAGACAAGGATTGGTACGGCAGGAACTGGCCAACTTTCTGCTCATGTGAAACCAATTTCTTTCGAGTGAGGAGCTGTACACAACTGGCTTCTGTCAAACAAGCATGCTGGAAAACCAGTATCCGATCAGCCATTGGAAGTCCCCGTCAGAACACAATAGCTCAGCAGGAGATCGGCGCACTAACATTGGATGCGTTAGTGCAACGTTCTGTAAGGTTTTTTTCCATTCAGTCCCCTGGGTTGAACGAAACAAACTTCCAGTGTGTACCCAGCATAAGAGTTGAGTTTGGCCATACCCATTCCATTTGACCATACCCATCCACATTAAGGCTACTGGGGCTGCCAAACGTTATCGATAAAGCGCCACTTGCTTTAGCGGCGCTTTTCGGCTGCTAGCGGCCGAAGAAGGGGTTAAAAGTGCCCGTGTTGTGGCGCTGTATACTGTATATTCCTAATGTGAAAAGTCACACTGAAATAAACGGGAGGTACTTTACAGGCATTTGGAGGCCATATCCAGTGCTAAAACGCCTGAAAACTGCCTTAGTGTGAAGCCAGCCTATGATATACCCTTTTGGTCAGTGGGATGGCCTATCACAATAAAATGACCAATTAGGTAGGCTCAGGTAGTAAGAGTGGATAAGATATTTAATCAACTTTTAAAAGAAAAGGGTTAAACATTGCATGTGCTTTTAGCTGCCTGTGTCTGAATATAATGTTAATTCTGACATGCAATAATCCTATGGTTCCTAATTTGCATAAACAAGCAACAACATGCTAAAAATGAAAGTTCTGCAATACCCGTAAAACCACAGAGATACCAACAAGCCTGGACTTATTCACAAATCAATAGGATTTAGGTCTGTAGTTTAGGAGAAAGCAAATGAGCCATTTTACATTTTTCACGTACATCAGTGCAAAAAATATCACAACACCAAAGGCAAAATCAGAGCCACATTACCAAAAGGAAATTCAAGAGACATGCCATAGGAGCCAGAATTAGTACATTTTACCACAGCCAAAATTATGTAGATTTAACAATTCCCAATATAGGCATGATATCAAGGCAAATGATTTTTAAAAGACGTAGCTCTATGGTGGACTTCCAATTGGATACTGTTAGTCATAGCTCCCAACGGTCTCTGATTGCAAGGGACTGTCCCTGATTTGGAGCAATGTCCCTCTTCCCTCCTCATTTGTCCATCATTTTGGTCTGATCTATATAGTTGTATATAAAATGCACTATTTATCTTTCACAAAGTGTTTCACAGTGCTAAACATTTCATCCAGTTTCTAAATTGCTACATTTGTAAATGTCAAAAGCCAATATAAAGAAAAAATTAGTGGTTACAAAAAAAAAAAAAACACACACACACACACACAGAGCACTTGTGGATTTAAACCAGATTCATGAAATTTGAGCTGGGCACATACAGTGGGGCAAAAAAGTATTTAGTCAGCCACCAATTGTGCAAGTTCTCCCACTTAAAAAGATGAGAGCGGTCTGTAATTGTCATCATAGGTATACCTCAACTATGAGAGACAAAATGTGGAAACAAATCCAGACAATCACATTGTCTGATTTTTGGAAGAATTTATTTGCAAATTATGGTGGAAAATAAGTATTTGGTCACCTACAAAGAAAGCAAGATTTCTGGCTCTCACAGACCTGTATCTTCTTCTTTAAGAGGCTCTTCTGTCCTTCACTCATTACCTGTATTAATGGCACCTTTTTGAACTTGTTATCAGTATAAAAGACACCTGTCCACAACCTCAAACAGTCACACGCCAAACTCCACTATGGTGAAGACCAAAGAGCTGTCGAAGGACACCAGAAACAAAATTGTAGACCTGCACCAGGCTGGGAAGACTGAATCTGCAATAGGCAAGCAGCTTGGTATGAAGAAATCAACTGTGGGAGCAACAATTAGAAAATGGAAGACATACAAGACCACTGATAATCTCCCTCGATCTGGGGCTCCAGGCAAGATCTCACCCCGTGGGGTCAAAATGATCACAAGAACGATGAGCAAAAATCCCAGAACCACACAGGGGGGGGACCTAGTGAATGACCTGCAGAGAGCTGGGACCAATGTAACAAAGGCTACCATCAGTAACACACTACGCCGCCAGGTACTCAGATCCTGCAGTGCCAGATGTGTCCCCTGCTTAAGCCAGTACATGTCCGGCCCATCTGAGGTTTGCTAGAGAGCATTTGAATGATCCAGAAGAGGATTGGGAGAATGTCATATGGTCAGATGAAACCAAAGTAGAACTGTTTGGTAAAAACACAACTCGTCGTGTTTGGAGGAGAGAGAATTGAGTTGCAACCAAAGAACACCATACCTACTGTGAAGCATAGGGGTGGCAACATCATGCTTTGGGGCTGTTTCTCTGCAAAGGTCCGTGTACATGAAAGAATGAATGGGGCTATGTATCGTGAGATTTTGAGTGCAAACCTCCTCCCATCAGCAAGAGCATTGAAGATGAAACGTGGCTGGGTCTTTCAGCATGACAATGATCCCAAACACACTGCCCGGGCAACGAAGGAGTAGCTTTGTAAGAAGCATTTCAAGGTCCTGGAGTGGCCTAGCCATGCATCGCATACTAGCACATTATGTGACAGTATCTGCAAACGAAGCCTGCGCTGTCCCCGCTGGAGGCCGCATCCATGTTCGCCTGTCTTCCTTTTGGGGCCACAGACTCCAACTGGCCAGAGTCGCATGACTTCCCTCCCGTGCATGGAGCTGCCAGTCATGGCACTCGCTAGTGAAGAAATAGCATGGAGGGCCGTTTCGTCAATGCACATATGACATTGGCACAGTGCAAAGTAAATATTTCCTAAATGGCGCACGTTTTAGGAGATATATACTGTACCTATAGGTTCAACTTGAAATGGAGGTTTACAACCACTTTAAAAGCTTCCAAAACACAGAGATTGGTGTTTTCACTTGCTTTTGACTTTTTAAAAATGGTGCAGTTGGCATCCAGGTAAACTGGAAGTGAGGTCAGGTCATCCGTTCCAGGCTTTGTTCAGCTCTCTGACCAGCCAGCATGTCCAGTGGAATGGGAGAGCTACGGAAGATGGCAGGAGTTGGGGGGGGGGGAGAAGGACATCCCCTCTTGCTGCTTGTAAAAGCAATCCAGCGGCTAGTTAGATGCTAGGATTGCTTTTACAAGAGCCCACTGCTGGCTCTAAAAAAAATATGCTACCGGGATGATGCCTACAGCTGCAGGCATCATCCTGGTATAACCATCGAACATCCAGTGACCTACGGGTGCGTCCCTGGTCCCGAAGTGGCTTAAAGGAATTATAAAGTCTTGTTTTTTTCCTTATAAAGATAACAAAACATGTTGAAAACACTCTGTTGCAGTGGATTTGCATAGAGCAACCCAGATCCTCTTCTTCTTGGGTCCCTGTTCTGTGATCCTGGCCCCTCCCTCCTGTTCAGTGCCCCCACAGCAAGCAGCTTGCTATGGGGGCACCCAAGCTGAGTCCTAGCTCTCTGTTTCCATTCAGACAAGGAACCCTGACCTGGCCCTGCCTCCTCTCTCCCCTGAATGGCTAACTGACATTGATTGCTGCAGCAGCCAATGGCGTCGCTGCAGTGTCTCAGCCAATTAGGAAGAAGAATATTGACAGCTGAGACACTCTTGGACAACTCTGTACAGAAAGGGACCTCAGGTAAGTCTTAGGGGGCTGCTGCACACAGAAGGCTTTTTAGCTTAATGTAAAGAATGCATTAAGATAAAAAAAACCTTCTGCCTTTACAACTCCTTTAATATAGTCTGAGCCACGCATATGAAGTTCAGACCACATTTTAAGGCACCGATCTTTAGCGTGATGAAGTAAATCCTGTGCACATGTGCGGGGGGTTAGGTCATCGGGGGGCCCTGCCCTGGCATAAACCTCCTGCAAGCCCATTACATTAGAAAAAAAAATAGCAGTTAATACAGTTTTTAGCCTAACACATTAGGCATAAAAAAAAAAAATAAAAAAAAAAAAATTCACCAGTAAACTAATTGTTAAAATTCTTCCCAAGCACTTTAACGAAGTTCAGTGCTACTGGTTTTTGCTCTCTCAGTGCTGCTTCTCTGAACTTCTGGTCTTCACAGGAAAGAGTTAACAGTGGACAGTGCAGCCTCTAGCCAAACTGTTAGCTTGGAGGAGGGAGGAGCTAAAGAGTACATTGTCATCCCAGGCTATGGGGCTATGTTCTTCTATTCATGCACAGGAAGACATAACTAATCCCTGCATGCAAGGGTGACTTCTTAGAATGCTGCTAAAGAAGGGAGCCACCCTGAAATGGGAAACCTGGGGCAGTGATTGTGTCACCAAATTAAATACTGCATACTGAGTAAGTGATTACATCAGCTTCTAAAAAGTGTTTAAAAATCTGAGGATTTAATATCACTTTATGATGGGACCTAGAATTACAAGGCTTGCAAAGTGGCCACCGATACATAATCAGTCAAGCACATTCCTATTTATAATAAAAAAGTTAGACTGCCACCCTACCTACCAGTACAAATAGGTCTGCTGACCCCAGCATTACCAATCTTCCAGTAGTTACAGGCGCACAATTTGTGTGACTAGGATGTCCAATGCTGTTAACATACTGAGGCTCACGAGCCCATCCTTACCATAAGACACCATGCTGCTAGAAATTAACCCTTAAAGCTAATGGTCACCCAACAGCCATTTTGGGAAAGCATCTCACATTGCATAACGCAACTGCAGAAAACTGGCAATGAGACCCTTGGTCATTTCACAATTTTTTCTTTCCTGCCCAAATCTCTAAGTACAGTGTCTACTCATGGCTATTGGGACATATAGGGGTTGCTTTACTAAAGGCAACTAGACTGTGGACTTTGCGAAGTGCAGTTGCCCTCTGCAAGTGCAGTTGCTCCAGAGCTCAATAAAGCTAAGGCTTCACTTTGCAAAGAAAACTCAATCTTGTGCAAGGAAAAAAAAAAAAAAAAAACCTGCATTTTTGCTTGCACACGATTGGTTAACGGAAGTTAGAGCTTCTGCCTTATAGCTTTACGCCGGGAACCCTACTGCGCATGCGCAAGGCTGCACTCCTCTCTTCTACTGGCCCGGCCACCGGGGAAGGAGGAGGAAACCCCAGCGATGATGCAAATACCGATGGCTAAGGCTCCCAGAAGTGGAGACAGGATGCCTGTGAAAGACAGCCCCCCCCCCCAAAAAGGTGCATGATGTGGCACCGGAGGAGGGAAGAGTACAACGAGGAGAAGTTCCACTTTTCGGTGGAACTTCACTTTAACTACCTTATATGGTTAAAAAAAAAAAGGAGGGAATACAAAAACTCCCCTACTAAGTGATTTTTACTGATTCCTGAATAATCCCTTGTTCACACTGCCGTGACTTTGAATTCGGCATCCCTGCGTGACTTCATCGCGGCTTCCATGGGGCTCTTTTAACAGAAGTCAATGCAAGTCGCACCATAAGTAGTGCAGGAATCTTTTTCTAAGTCAGAGCGACTCGAGTTGCACCAATTAGAATGGTTCCATTATTGTTAATAGGGTGCGACAATACCAACATGGGTGTGCCTTTAAAGAAGTGTAAATCAAGCATACAGGTGTATTGTTTGGGGCGATGTATGGTGCTGCCAAGTTTGAGCCCTGGTTTACAATGCCGTGACTTGTCAAGCGACTTGAGAGTTCGAAGTCGCATCATTGTGAACCAGGGCTGAAACCTGGCAGCACCATACATCGCCCCAAACATTACCCCTGCATCCACGATTTACATTTTTTAAAGGCATGCCCATGTTGGTATTGTCGTTAATACTTTATTGACCTCTACTTAGTTTCATACCCGTCCTTTATAGGCAGTTTCTAGTAATATGTTAGAGGTCTGTTCTTCTCACTACATTGCTATAGAAACAACAGTTCTAGTTGAGTGTTTTCTGACCTCTCATTACAACAAACCTTTTTGCGAAAAAACTTTTTCTGCCTTTTTTGTTCCGTTTAAATATTTAAAATTCTTTGGTTAACCATATAATAACCTACAGATTATAAAAGATACAGATTGTTCATTTTTCGGAATGTTGTCGAAACTCCTAATACTTTTTCTAAATAGTTTCCCAAGTTTAGTAGATGGGTGTGTTTAATTCTGCATGACTCACTCTTAAAAACATGTATTTCCAGTACTGTTTCCATGGCAGGAAACCACAGAAAGAAGTTGTGCCAGCTTTTTAAACCATCTTTTTAATAGCCGTACATATTTTATATACTTTAATGTGATGCATATCACAGGTTTTAGGATGGTAAGGAAACAGTACTTAGCTTGACTGTTAGATATTAATGCCACGGCTAACTTTTTTTTTTTTTTCCCTCTTTCTCTTCTTAGATGTTAACTCAAACCTACAAAGTAGTACTGGAATATTGCAAATAAAGATGCAGCAAAGTTAAAAAACAGAAAAAAGTAAAAATAAATGTCTTTACATTGTTACTTACCGATCGAGAGGCTGGCTGCAGATGTCTGTGAAGAAAGACTAAGCAGAAGAATGCAGCCCTGGGCTTGTGATTTTATAAGGACGGTGAAAAAAAAAAAAAAGAAAAGCCACACCTAACAACGCAAGGATATTTTCTCCAGCTCTCTGACTGGCTGTTCCATGGTAAAGACGACATTTACAACTCCCAGAGAAGAAGTTCATGCCATGTCACACTCAGCTTTTTTTAAATTTCCCAAACTGTTAACAAACAATTTTATGTTAACACTCTCGATTTTTTTTTTCACTTTTTTTTTTTTTTTTTAAACAGAGTTGTGCAACACTAAGGCACGACGATACATTTTTATAGGGCTCATTAAAACCACATGAGCTGAACGGCATTTGCCAACGCAGTCCCAACAAGCTTGTTTTCTATGCTGTTCATTAACACCAATGTGCTGCGTTGGTATGCATTCAGGGCTCTTTCACAGCGAACGCAGCTGGATGCATTTTGAACTGCATTCAAACTGCATAGACAGCCCAAAACCAAGGTAATCCTATGGGCATAGTCCAAATCATTGCAGTTCAGCGCAAAAAAAAGGAAAGCAATCTCATGATGACAGGGAGGGAGAGAGGAGAGACTGTCAGAGGAGAGAGCAGAGCTGCAGATGACTAGGCACGTAAACTGACCACGGTAGTCAGGGCTCAGGAGCCATGATTATCGTGGTCAGCTGAGGCAGGGGGACTCAAGACAGTCATTCCCTTTTCACATAGAAAAGGGAATGGCTGATCGTGCAGACACTGTCCATCATACCAGGAAACCTTTGCATGCATTCCCAAATGCTTACGTCATTTGAGCTTGTCTAAATGGTGAAAAATCAGATCTCACCTTTTAACTTTAACCACTTCGGCCCCGGAAGATTTTACCCCCCTCCTGCCCAGAGCACTTTTTACAATTTGGCACTGCGTCACTTTAACTGACAATTGCGCGGTCATGCAATGCTGTACCCAAACAGCGTTCTTTCTTTCCCCACAAATAGAGCTTTCTTTTGGTTGTATTTGATCACCTCTGCAGTTTTTATTTTTTTGCACTATAAGCAAAAAAAGCGACAATTCTGTGAAAAAAAAAAAAATTTTGCTATAATATCTTCAAAAATGTTTAAAAAAAATTCTTCATCAGTTTAGGCCAATATATATTCATCTTCTTTTTTTTTTTACTAAAAATAACGCAATAAGCGTATATTGATTGGTTTGTTCAAAATTTACAGCGTCTACAAATTATGGGAAAGATTTATGGCATTTTTATTATTATTTTTTACTAGTAATGGCAGTGATCTGCGATTTTTAGCGGTACTGCGACAGACAGATTGGACACTTGACACATTTTTGGGACCATTGACATTTATACAGCGATCAGTGCTATAAATATGCACTGATTACTGTGTAAATGTTACTGGTAGGGAATGGGGTTAAATGTGTTCCCTAGATGTGTTCTAACTGTATGGGGATAGGACTGACTGGGGGAGGAGACATATCGCTGTTCCTACTTAGTAGGAACAAACGATATGTCTCCTCTCCCCTGACGGAACAGGGATTTGCTTGTTTACACACACACACAAATCCCCATGCTGGCTCTCGTGCATGCGATTGCGCCCGCCGGCCACGCGCATCGGGTCCCCTGATGTGCAGCAGGCGTGCTCCCTCTGGCGGCTCTTAACACCCATACGGGGTTTCGCCCAGGAGAGCAATTCTACAGCAGTATATCTACGTGAGCCAGTCGGGAACCGGTTAAAGCCCAAATGTAATTTCATTGCAAATCCCTAAGCTTTTAATGTTCCTGCAGCCTGTAAAAAAAAAAAAACGAAAAATGCAAATGAGTAACATCCCTAAACCCTGGGGAATCACTGTTAGACCAGCACAAGAGTATATAATTACATATCAGGATCAGCATGTGGACGGGGCTTATGGTTAGCTATGGAGCAGTGGAAACGTTCTTTTTACTGTGCCGAGTAATCAGCTGTGGAAAATATGGTTAAACTTTCTTCAAGCATCAACTGTAGCAAGTTGGCACTTGTCCTTACCGAACATAATGCAGTACTTTCAGTACTGCAGTAGGCATACAATGCTTACATTCAGTAGGTTGACAGAAGCTTGGTTTTTAAACCCTTTATGACAGAAGGTAAGACCAGTCCTAGCACCTGAATGCAATTTATCAACTTTGACATGTGTTAATAAGGCTGGGTTCACACTGGTCCGACAAACGCTCCAACATTGGGAGCTCATGTCGCATGACGTGTGAAATTTAATGTTTCCCTATGGGAGCCATCCTAACTGGTCCGTCACAAGTCGTTCCGACTTTAGAAATGCTCCCTGTACTACTTTGGTCTGACTTTGATCCTACTTCAGCCCATTGACTATCACTGAAGTCGGATCAAAGTCGGATCGCTGTCTCGCATGATCCGACTTCTGCATGCGACTTGTGCTCAGATGATCTTAAGGGGGAACTCCGCAACAAATTTTAAATAAAAAATCAGCATGGGTTCCCTCTCCAAGAGCATACCAGGCCCGTGGGTCTGGTATGGACCTTGAGGGGAACCCCCTACGCCGAAAAAACGGCGTGGGGGTCCCCCCCAAATCCATACCTGACCCTTATCCGAGCACGCAGCCCGGCCGGTCAGGAATGGGGGTGAGGACGAGCGAGCACCCCCCCCCCCCTGAACCGTACCAGGCCGCATGCCCTCAACATGGGGGGTGGGTGCTTTGGGGCAGGGGGGCGCCCTGCGGGCCCCCCCACACCTTGTCCCCTGGCCGTTGGTTGTCGGGGTCTGCGGGGGGGGCTTATCGGAATCCAGGAGCCCCCTTTAATAAGGGGGCCCCCAGATCCCGGCCCCCCACCCTTTGTGAATGAGTACAAGGTGCCCCCCCTGCCCCAAAGCACCCACCTCCCCATGTTGAGGGCATGCAGCCTGGTACGGCTCAGGAGGGGGGCGCTCGCTTGTCCCCACCCCCATTCCTGACCGGCCGGGCTGCGTGCTTGGATAAGGGTCTGCTATGGATTTGGGGGGGACCCCCACGCCGTTTTTTCAGCGTAGGGGGGTTCCCCTTAAGGTCCATACCAGACCCAAGGGCCTGGTATGCTCTTGGAGGGGGAACCCATGCCGTTTTTTTTATTTAAAATTTGTCCCTCAAGATTCATACCAAACACAGTGCCGGGCATTGCCGGGATTCAAGTCGGATCACCTGAAACATTGAACAGAAACACACCGGACTCCGGACTGCAAACTGCAGCTGCACCTGCACATATGTGAACCCGGCCTCAAGCAAAGAGAAAAAGATACAATGCAGGAGTGCCCAACCTTTTGAAGAGAGAAGGCCACTTAAGCGACTTGGTACCCGGTCGCGGGCCACAATGAGCAGAGCGGGCAGATGACAAGTCCATGTCCACTCCGCATATGCAGAGCAGACACAGCCCACTCTACTCTATGGGCCCTCCAATCTAATTAACCCAGATGGAAGAGGACGTATCCCCTTGTGATTTTTTTAGCAGATCAGATTGGAGGTAGGTGGGTGTAAATGGACACAAGTCTGTTTACATCTGCCACTCCATAGAGGGTCTAATTAGGTCCTGAAAAATGGGCCCAACTGATCATGTGAAAGGGGCCTGAGGCTACTTTTACACTGATGCGCTGCGGTTTACCTGCACTGTGGGTGCAGCGCAGCGCACCTGTAGCTTTCCTACAGGTTATCTGCACTTTGCCATAGACTTCTATTATATCCTCAGGTGTGGTGCTTTTTCTGTAAGTGGACAAATACTCCTGCATTCAGCCTGCACCTGCGGATCAGTTTGAAAGTAGCCCAGAGTAACCAGCACAGAAAACAGATATGCCCATTGCTATTTGTTTTTAATTAAAAACCGACCACAACCTTCACTTTGGCCGCATTCACACCTGAGCGCATCGTTTTCAGGTTTTTTTTTCGGGTGTTTTTTTTAGGGCGTTTTTGCACGTTTTGAGGTCCAAAAGGTCACCAATGTAAAAAGGAGTAAAACGCCTGTAATCTGCCTGAAAAGAAGCTTGTGTACTTTTTTGAGCTTCAGGCGACAGAAAGTGCAGATGTGAACAGGAGCCATTTAAATTAATGGGATTTTGCTTGTTGGGCATTTTGGAACTTTTGAGTCGAGCGTTTTATGAGCCGAAAATGCTCAGGTGTGAATGCAGCCTTTAGCAATCACCCTGCAGTTGGCTGTGCCTGCTGTTGCTGTCCCAGGCAGAGTGCATTTGCAACACTCCCCGTGACAGAAGGTGGCGCTATACTGGAAGCATCGGCTCTGCTCTCTACTGCAGCTGTATGCTTCCTCTACTGCTGGCTCTGTTCTCAACACTGATGCTTTGGAATGGTGGGTCAGTAACCCATAATCTGGGCTTGCTAAACCGCCATCACAGAGCAGGAGGTGGCGGGCCACATCAGAGGGCTAGTGGTTGGGCACCCCTGATATAATGCATCTTACTCTCCATTCAAAAGGAGAAAACACAAACAGTCAGGCTGTACAGCGACTGATCACAGTGATAGTATTGTATAGGCTAATAATACAGCATTCATAAAAAGTTCTCAAAGTAACCAATTCAAATATACACGATATTGTCAAAAGTATTGGGACACCTGCCTTTACACGCACATTAACTTTAATGGCATCCCAGTCTTAGTTCGTAGGGGTCAATATTGAGTTGGCCCACCATTTGCAGCTACATCTTCAACTCATCTGGGAATGCTGTCCACAAGGTTTAGGAGTGTGTCTATGGGAATGTTTGACCATTCTTCCAGTAGCACATATGTGAGGTCAGGCACTGATTTTAGACAAGGCGGCCTGGCTTGCAGTTTCTGCTCAAATTCATCCCAAAGGTGTTCTATCAGGTTGAGGTCAGGACTCTGTGTAAGTCACGTTCCCACACCCCAAACTCGCTCATCCATGTCTTTATGGACCTTGCTTTGTGCACTGGTGTGCAGTCATGTTGGAACAGGAAGGGGCAGTCCCCAAACTGTTCCCACAATGTTGGGAGCATTAAATTGTCCAAAATGTCTTGACAAGCTGACACCTTAAGGCATTGTTTCTCAACCGGGGTTCCGCGCCAATCTACCCGTCAATCACAGACAGCTGACGGGTAGATCGAGTCTAAGTCAACATGCAGAGTAGCACAGGAAGCGGCCGTAATAAAAACTCTCATAACGCGATCCTTCCCGCCGGCTCCTTCTTTCCTCCCATCCACCCCAGGTGCTTGTATGTGACATCACCTGGGGTGGATGGGAGTAAAGGAAGGGGCGGCGGGAAGGATCGTGTTATGAGAGGTCTTATTACAGCCGCTTCCCACACTACTCTACATTTGAAACTGCTGCTGCCGCTCGTGCCCTATACCATGCTGTATACCCGTGCCCTGTACCCTGAGCCATGCTATTATTATACAGGATTTATAAAGAGCCAACAGTTTGCGTAGCGCTTAACAAAATAAAGGCAAACATTACGGTTACATTACAATTTGGCTTCTTTAAAGAGAAGGATTTTCAGGGATCGTCTAAAGATGAATAGATTAGAGGACAGTCGGACAGATTGGGGTAGGGAGTTCCAAAGGATGGGAGAAGCTCTGGAGAAATCCTGGAGGCGAGCATGGGAGGAGGTCACAAGGGAGCTAGAGAGTAGGAGGTCTTGGGATGACAGAAGAGAGCAGCTTGGTTGGTATTTTGGAACTAGGTTAGTGATGTAGCTGGGGGCAGAGTTATGGATAGCTTTGTAAATTATTGTTAGTACTTTGAATTTTATTTGTTTGGGTGAGTGGAATCCAGTGAAGGGATTGGCAGAGAGGGGTGGAGGACACTAAATGGTTGGTAAGGTGGATGAGTCTTGCAGCGGCATTCATTATCGACTGAAGAAGGGATAATCTATGTAAAGGTAATCCAATGAGTTGCAGCAGTCGAGGCGAGAGATAACCAGGGAATTAATTAAATCCTTGGTGGAGTCATTAGTTAAAAAGGGGCGTATTCTGGAAATGTTGTAGATGCATGATTTGGTCAGAGATTGGATGTGGGCCTCAAAAGGACAGTACAGAGTCTAAGGTTACCAATAGCACCCTGGCATGTGGTGACGGACTGATAGATGTGCCATTGATCTTGACAGAGAAGTCAGAGGAAGGGGCACGTGGGGGAGGCAATATTAAGAGCTTGGTTTTAGATAGATTCAGTTTGAGGAAGAGGTGTGACATCCAGGCTGATATATCTGTTAGTAAATCAGTGATGTGTGAGGAGACTGATGGGGTGAGCTGAGGGGCAGAGATTTGGGTGTCATCAGCATATAAATGGTAG
The DNA here is from genome assembly GCF_042186555.1 of Aquarana catesbeiana. Classification (NCBI taxonomy): domain Eukaryota; kingdom Metazoa; phylum Chordata; class Amphibia; order Anura; family Ranidae; genus Aquarana; species Aquarana catesbeiana. The sequence goes on from NC_133324.1 coordinate 391,751,851, forward strand.
TGGAAACCATGGAAGGCTATCAGCTGACCCAGGGAGGACCTGTAGATTGAGAATAGTAGAGGTCCAGGGACAGAAACGCGGGGGACCCCAATGGTAAGAGGAGTTGAAGAGGAGGAAGTAGAGTTGTAAGTGACACTGAAGGTGCGATGAGATAGGTAAGATTAGAACCAACAGAGAGCACAGCCATGGAGACCAAGCAAATTGAGTTTTTTGAGAGGGGGGCGCTATGTGCCCTGTACTATGCTGTATACCCTGCTGTGTGCCTTGTACCATATTGTGTGACCTGTACCTTGCTATGTGCCCTGCTGTGCCTTGTTCCATGCTGTGTGCCCTGTACCATATTGTGTGCTCTGCACCATATTATGTGCCCTGCACCATGCTGTGTGTCCTGGTGTGCCTTGTACCATGTTGTGTACCCTGCACCACCCTGTATCATGTTGTGTGCCCTGTATAATGCTGTGTGACCTGTATAATGTTGGGTACCCTGCACCATGTTGTGTGCCCTGCACCTTGTGATATGTCCTGCTGTGTGCCCCATGTTCTGCTGTTTACCATATGGTGTGCACCATGCCCTGTCATGAGCCCCATGTTCTGCTGTGTGCCCTATGCCCTGCTGAGTGCCCTATGATGTGCCCCAAGTCCTGCTGTGTACCCTATGCCCTGTTGTGTGCCCTATGATGTACCCAATGTTCTGCTGTGTCCCCCCCTAATGTGCCCTTGCGGTGCCCCCTAATGTGCCCTGCTGCCCCTCCTGTGTTGTGTCCTGCTGCCCTCTGTACACTGCTTATCTCAAGTTAAACTCAGAATTGAGCATCTGTGCAGAAGAAAAACAGCACAAGTTTCACATAAAATGGGTAAGTTCTAATATTTATTTCTATTATTTAATGCCATTTCTTAAAATTGTTGTCCTATCACAGCTCGATAATCACAGCAATGTTCCGTGAGCTGTAGACCTGAATGCTATTTTAGGGGTTCCCCGAGATCTCAAACCTTTTGCCAGGGGTTCCTCAACGGTAAAAAGGTTGAGAAATGCTGCCTTAATGAGTTCCCTTTACTGGAACCAGGCCCAACCCCTGAAAAACAACCCCACACCATTATTCCCCCTCCACCAAATGATTTGGACCAGTGCACAAAGAAAGGTCCATAAAGACATAGATGAGCTAGTTTGGGGTGGAAGAACTTGACTGGCCTGCACAGTCCTGACCTCAACCCGATAGAACAGTGGTCATCAACCCTGTCCTCAGGGCCCACTAACAGGCCAGGATTTATGTATTACCTTGGGGAGATGCAGGCTAGAATACTGCAATCACTGAGCAGCAAATGATATCACCTTTGATGTATTTCAGTTATCTTGCAAACCTGGCCTGTTAGTGGGCCTTGAGGACAGGGTTGATGACCACTGCGATAGAACATCTTTGGGATGAATTAGAGTGGAGACTGCGAGCCAAGCCTTCTCGTCCACATCAGTGCCTGACCTCACAAATGCGCTTCTGGAAGATTGGTCAAACATTCAAATAGACACATTAGGCTCCATTCACACTTGTATGACTTCAACGTTGCACAGACTTTGGAGTGCAACTTGGATACGACTTTGGCTTTGACCAGTGATAATGGACAACTGTTGCACACAAGTTGCAATGTATAACTTTCATGCAACCTCTGAGGGTTAACATTGCAGTCTATGACCCTCAAGTTGCATGAAAGTCTGATCAACTACTTTGAAGTTGCTGCAGCTTTAAGTTGTGCATATATGAATGATTATCGTTGGAAAACATGGGGAACAAATTGTTTTGAAACCTTGGTGTCCAAAGTTTCATGACAGGGTGCACGAGTGTGAATGGAGCCTACGGCCCCTTTCACACTTGTGCAACTTTGGACATCAGAGTCACATGACAAGTCGTACTCCAGGATTCCCAATGTTAGCCATTCATATCTGTGCAACTTCAAGTCGCACCAACTTCAAAGTAGTCCCTGTACTACTTTGGTCTGACTTTGATGCGAGTGGATGTCCATAGACCAAGTTTACACAGGCATTCCCTGAAATCACATCCACAAAATTGTGGTAAAATCATGTGACTTTCAAGTCACGGCAGTGTGAAAAGGGGCCTAAGTAATGCTATTGATTTCTGGGGATTTTTAATACAGCTGCTGGTTCATGTTATTTATTTGCCAAGCACAATTATTGCATCTTTATATTGAAGTGGGAACGGGGGTCAGTTTATAAGGCCATAGTTATGTGTGTAGTAAGACTTATTTAGAATTTCAGCTAAGAATCATATTTCTTGTATTTCATGTTGAAGCTACTTGTGACTCTCCCATCACAGGAATTTGCTACATTCCTCTTTCTGTGCAAAAAGCTTGCTTGCTGACATCATTTAGGACAGATGAAGGAACCGCAAGAGCATACTGCAGAGAAACGAAAGTTTTGTATAAAGTTAAAAATATATATGGTTTGCAGAACTTGTCTGGGTTAGGATGCATAGGTTGATTTTTAAAAGGTTAGAATGTTTTGTATAACGGAAGTGTACCGCCTGTTCGCTTGTGACGCAATATGCTGAAAATTATATGTACACTGTACTGGCTGTATTAGACACTCTTGACATGTAGACACTAGTCGGGTCAGGAGTGTCCACTCTTTATGGACAGAAAGATGGAATAAATCTCCCATACCAGAGTTCTTTGTCCAACACATTTACCGATTATTCTGCTACTTTATTTGGTGCATTTGGCCGTGAGGGGGGAATATCGGTGTGACCTGTTGAGGCAGGTGGCACTGTTTTCCACCAGACCTACAAGGAGTGGTCCGAGAGGCCAGCCCTGTGGGCTATATCGTAGTCTCAAAAGGCGCCTTCTAGAACTGTTATCTAGGAGACTGCGCTGTGTCCCATTTGGTGGCCTGTTGTGGACGACCTTGGTAGCGTCAAAAGGACCTGGGAATCTGAGAAATAGATAGCTGGAGCTCCAACGGGAACAGGTGAGTCTTTTTACTTTTGTTTTTGGATAACAGTCAGACAGCCAGCCAGCCTCTCGACGGATCGAGAGAAGGGAAGCCTGATCACCTTCCGAGAGAGACGTCTGTTCAGATGATTGTGCATCTTTCGGACGAATCCTCAGTCAGTCAGTAATTTTTGGGTGGGAGTGTCTGGTATGATTGATGTGTGTATGAGACATCACTTTGTGGTGAGGTGACAGTTGTCCTCTTCTAAGTGCGTTTCCTGGCCGGGAGACCGCGCCCAGGCCAGTGACCGAGGGAAGCGTTGTCTATTGTTCCTACTTGTATCGAGGATTCAGACCCCTTACTGAATTCTCATCATTTACCCTACCCTCTGTGTCTGTCTTGGTTACAAGAATGGGTGGGAAACTGTTGAATCTCCCCTACAATCCATGATCTCCAACTTTAGGAAAGGATTTTCTAAGAACTGCAATTTAAAACTTAGTCCTGAGAAACTGATAACATTGTGTGAGAAAGATTGGCCCCGCTATGGAACACGGTGGCCCCCACAGGGAACCATTGACCAATTATTTGAGAATATTATGTCAGACTCACAGAAACATGACCAAGACGCACCTTCCAGGAGGGCTGTTCGTTCGGATGATTGTGCATCCCTCGAATAAATCCTCAGCCAGTCAGTTAGGAGGAATATCCGTCCGGATGATTGTGCATCTCTCGGATAAATCCTCAGCCAGTCAGTTAGGAGGAATATCCGTCCGGATGATTGTGCATCTCTCGGATAAATCCTCAGTTAGGAGGAATATCCGTCCGGATGATTGTGCATCTCTCGGATAAATCCTCAGCTAGTCAGTCAGGAGGAATGCTCGTCCGGGATGATTGTGCATCTCTCGGATAAATCCTCAGCCAGTCAGTTAGGAGGAATATCCGTCCAGATGATTGTGCATCTTTCGGACAAATCCTCAGTCAGTCAGTCAGTCAGCTAGGAGAAAACGTCCTTCTGGATGATTGTGCATCCTTTGGACAAATGGGAGATAAAGACCTGCAGTGGATAGGGGCCACAAAAAGAGGAACAGTGCAGAATTATGGTTATGACAAGAGTAGTACCACTGACAAAAAAAACAAAACACATATATTCTCAACCCAAAGAGACAGATCAGATAGAGACAGGTCAGAGCCATGTCCAAATGCCCCTTCCAGTAAACAAGGGGACTCAAGTTGTTGTCCACCTCCATCTGATTCAGCAAGTTTGTCAATGCCAAATCTCAGTAAATATACTCCGAACCGTAACACTCTGGGTATAGGCAGGACAGAAATAGGGAACTCAGTAGTAGTCAATGGGCTTCCCAATCAAGTGTCCACTTCCACTCCGAGAAATCCTGATGCAAATAGCTGGACCCTTGCCCTGTCTTTCAACATACCTCTGCAAATGCCCCTAAGAGAACAGGCGGTGGGGGAACATCGGACTCTAGTTTACAACCCTTTTTACCATAACAGATTTACTGAATTGGAAGATTCATAACCCTGCCTACTCTGAGAAGCCCCAAGCCATCACAGATTTGCTCCGGTCAATAACTCAGACCCATAACCCCACTTGGTCGGACTGCCAGCAACTTTTATTGACCCTTTTTAATACTGAGGAGAGACACAGAATTAACCAAGCAGTGCAGAAGTATAAAGTCAAAAGACCCTTCCTATTAGAAAGACTTTTTAGTTTTTGGGGGGGGTATCAAGTCCAACATCAGTTCCTGTACATGCCGGATTACCCTATTCCCTTGCTGGGCAGAGACTTACTTGCTAAACTCAGAGCATACATATACTTCCAATCTGATGGACAGGCTATCCTAAAATTGCCCCATCCCTTTGAAGCCTGCATACTGCAAGACATCCCGGGACTTTGGGCAGAAGACAACCCACCAGGATTAGCCAGACACATTTCCCCAATCCTTATTGAATTAAAATCAGGAGCCACTTCAGTCAGCCTGAAACAGTACCCAGTCCCTCGAAAAGCCCTAATAGGAATACAAAAGTACTTAAACAAATTCCTACACTATGGAATTCTAAAACCCTGTCAGTCTCCCTGGAATACACCTCTACTCCCAGTACAGAAACCCGGAACAGCTCACTGTAGTCCTGTTTAAGACCAGGTCAATCAGGCTGTAATGAACATGCACCCAGCAGTCACTAATGAACTGTTACAATTACTGTGGGAGGCAGGTTATACGGTGTCCCGGAGAAAGGCGCAATTGTGCCAAGAGACTGTAAAGTACCTGGGATTAAGAGTATCACAAGGACAGAGACAATTGGGAGAAGGCAGGAAAGAAGCTGTTTGTCAGATTCCCACCCCGACTACCAGACGGCAAGTACGTGAATTCCTGGGGGTGGCAGGATTCTGCCGAATCTGGATACCGGACTTAGCCTCAAAAGCCACACCCCTCTATGAATCCACAAAGGGGGGAGAAAAGGAACCCTTTCAATGGAGAGAACAACAAAGCAGAGCATTCCAAGACATGAAGGTCTCCCTAATGCAGGCTTCTGCGCTAGGCCTGCCGGATAGCCAAAAAGTCTTCTATTTGTATGTCAGTGAAAAACAAGGAATAGTAGTAGGAGTCCTGACACAATACTCTGGGTCTTGGCAGCGCCCTGTAGCATACCTTTCAAAACAACTTGATACTGTAGCTCAGGGATGGCCATCCTGCCTGTGGTCCATCGCAGCAACAGCCCTCCTTGTGGCCGAAGCTGACAAGTTGTCATTAGGTCAGGAGACTTATGTCCGAGTCCCACACCAAGTACAGGCATTAATGGATTACAAGGGGAATCACTGGTTTACTAACAGTCAAATGGTTGACTATCAAGCTATGCTGTGTGAAAATCCTCGTATCCACTTAGAGACTGTAAACACTTTAAACCCAGCCACTCTGCTCCCCACTTCACAGGAACCCCTAACTCATGACAGTCTCCAGGTAATGGATATGCAAGCCGACCAGACTTGAAAGACAGCCCCTTGGAAAATCCAAACGTTGAGTACTTTACTGACGGAAGCAGTTTTGTAAAAGATGTTTATGCCCAGATATAGGCTCAGACAATGGCCCTGCCTTTGTCCACAAGTGCCTCCAGGAATTAGCAACAGCACTTAAGATTACTTGGAAACTACACACTGCATATAGGCCCCAAAGCTCTGGAAAAGTTGAATGAATGAACTGCACGCTAAAGTCACAACTGGCCAAGCTCTGTCAGGAAACCCAAATGAAATGGACCTTGATGTTGCCCATTGCTTTACTGAGATTTCGGAGTACCCAAACAAAGAGGACAAATCTGTCCCCTTTTGAGGTACTGTATGGTAGGCCCCCACCCATCTTTAGAGGGATAAGAGGAGACTTGCATCAGATAGGAGGTTCAAGAGAAACTTCCCGTTAGCTTGTCGAACCCAGTACACCCCTTTCAACCAGGAGACACAGTGTGGGTAAAGGAGTGGAACTTAACCCCACTAGGGCCAAAATGGAGAGGTCCTTACACTGTTCTGCTATCTACCCCAACAGCCATTAAGGTAGCCGAGGTGACACCCTGGATACACCACTCCAGGTTAAAACGAGCTGCTGACCTCACAGACTCCTGGCACAGTACAGTAGATCCCCAAGATCCTTTGAGACTGAGATTGACCAGAGAAATCAGAAGGAAGAACTCCAGCCCTGTGTTCAGCATACCCCTGGAAGCTGCTGAATTTACGCACGGCAGAAGATAGACAGACTTCAGCCCTGCGGCCAACACACTCTTGGAAGCTGCTGGCTCAACGCACGGCGGAAGATAAAGGATATCTACTAAGCTCTGCTCCAACCACACCCCAGATGCTGGTTGGTCTACGCACAAGCTGAAGCCTGAGGATATTCATCAGTGTAATGTTTACTAAAATCTTTATAATGAGACTGTTGATAGTCATAATAGTGATACTGACCGGGCTAAAAGAGGGGGAGAGTAATTCATGTGACCCTTGTATAAAGACCACCAGAGTAGGATCCATAGCTACCAAGATGTTACTGTGGCACTCTCATTATCAATGCAAGGGCACAGAGACTGGTACTTGCATACATAATGGGACTACCTATTCAATGTGCTCCGTTGAAAATCAGATAACCTGTTATGACCCCACTTATGCACCCTATAAAACCTGGCTAACCGTTCGGAGCCTTAGTTCCACCGGTAAGCTGATAAACCGTACACTGATCACTAACCCCAGCACTGCAGCAAGCCTGATTTTTGATGTGTCTTCTGCCATCAACCTCAACCACTTCCCAAGGGGAGGGTGTGGAGGATTGGGATGTGAGAGAGAGTATTTGAAAAATGATAGGTACATCTGTTCAGGGAGACTGGGACCTAGCTGAGCAAATGAGGAATGGAACTACTGCCCCTATTGGAGGTGTGCTGCTTAGGGAACATGGGGAATGAAAAATCAGGATGCCATTCTACAATCCAGCTGCACAGTGGGGAGTTGCACCCCTGTGAATTTCACCATACATAACCCTGCCCGGTTTTTAACACAATGGGGAAATAAATTTGGAGTTCATATTTATGGTAAAGGATCAGACCCCATTCCCTATATGAAGAACTAGCCACTGGTATGGAAATGCCCCCTAGCACAAAGAACCTGTTCATTGAACTGGCAGAAAGTGTGGCTGACAATTTACAAGTGACAGATTGCTATGTGTGTGGAGGAACTAACATGGGAGACCAATGGCCTTGGGAAGCCAGGGAAAAAGATTATGATG